>NC_137696.1:119366376-119451376 GCF_964034855.1 Anser brachyrhynchus | reverse complement strand
CATTATTTCATTGGGCTGGCAGGTTATTATATTCTTTTCTAAAGGGACATTTAAAGGAATTGATTTTGAATCTTTGACATTGCAATCAATACATGTAAGAGAAAATATTAACTCGCAACTGCCAGTTTCTTCTGTGATCATGTGGATTTTTATTTATTTTTTTTCTAGTACCAGATAAGGTCAGGAACTATCTAAATGAAATGTGCTGGGTAAATACATTTTACCTAAACCAAAGCTCTACCAAAGCAAGCAAGGATGAAAAGATCAGGGATCCCAAGTCCATCCAGTTCTGCAGTGTCCCAGATAAGGGAGCCCTCCTGCTTCCTCTGCACTTCTCCCTGAGCACATACCCAGTCCACTGGACTAAAACAGGATTTGTCCTGGTCATGCAAAAGAATACAAGGCTAAACTTCCTCCTTCTGGTTGTAAACAAAACTGGGCAAGTTTTGATTCTGCCTATCTGTTCAAAGTAATTTTACTCCCCTTCTTCCTTGAATTGTATCGTTCCTCAAAAATATTGTTTCCCAACAATAACACATAGCTTTCCAGTTTCACAAATGGGAATGTGAGATTGGGACATTTGCATGAAGACTGGCCAAAATTAGGGAAGATTTTCCTATTGCCAAGGCTCATACAGGTCATTATGTGTCACTAATTAGTCAAATAACAGATGTAACTCTTGCAGCATGAAGAGCTGTTGTTGTTCTCCCTTGCTTTTCAATTACTGCCCCATGAACATCACACTTAAGCAGGGACAAAGAGGGTGAAATACAAGGATTATTATGTGCATATTTGAAAATATGAGGAAATATGTGAATATACATTTATTGTTAGAATCCCCATCATATAAGATGTGTCATGCTCAGTTCCCAGGAACTCCAGGACAATTAGGAACACAGAAAAAGGAACACTAATGCTATGTCTGTATCAACAAATTAAGCATTGCCAGACCCAAGCACTGGAAATCATTCACTACTTCACTAGACTGTTTCCTCACCAGTTTTTCTGGAGTGGTGTCCACCACAGGCTGTCTTTTTTGTTTGTTTGTTTGCTTGTTTTTTACCTCCAATTCTGCTTTATCTTAAGAAACTGTGCTAAACATTCTGCCTCTACAGAAGTTTCCAGCTCTCTTACACTTTGCAAGCCAAATGGATAGCTTAGAACAATTTGTTGTACCTATGCTGTTAAATTTTAGTCTTAAGTTCCTTGGTGTTCACACTCCACTGCTTTCTTCTCCTTGTCTGGTTTTCCTGTGATCTATGTCCTCCTAGACATTGTTTTGTCAGGCTGAACAAACCAGCCTCAGCTGATCTGTCTCCTGCAAAAGGCTTGTCCCGGTCACCAAAGAGCCTCAAAGTAAAGCAGCAATATGTGTCAGGACCAGCCTCCCCTCCTGCCATGGAAAAAGTGCAAGTTTTGTAGACATTTGAGTCCAGAAAGTGAATGATGTTAATAATTAAAGACCATTCCCCAGCCTGAGATCTAAAGAATACCTCTAGTTAACAAAAAAGTCCTACTCTATGCACTGACAGGTCTTTAAAATTTTCTTTTGCCTTCACATACAATAGAAGATATCTTCAAATATTTTCACAAAACAGTAAGTAAAGAATGGGCAGAAATTCAACATGTCCCTTGGGTTGGACATCCTGACCATGGAGGACACTAGCTCCCTTAGCAACATAACATCTTTAAAGTTTGCCTTTTAGCTGCTACTATATTTGTCACATGTTGTTTGAACATGTTAAAAGTCACTACTACCCAAAAGTAGACTTCTCAAAAATAATTGAATGACCTGATTTCAACAAAGTCCTCAGAGTTTCTTTCCATTCTATCACCTGTAGGAAATACTGTCTATCTTTTCAAATTACAGTTTTGATTCTGACAAATACATTTTTTAACTCTTTGCCCAAATTCTCCTCAGCTGAGTGTTTGCAGGCACATTCATTTCTGTATGCAATCATTCTCACATTTGCATCATATAATGAATGCTTGAGTTCTTCTTCACAGAGAGGCAGAAGTCAAGAGTCACAAACTAAGCATCTGTTGATTAAGACTGCTCTGTTGAGAGTCCTGAACGTCTCCGCAATTCTCTAAGAGACTAACCAGAGAACAGCATTTGAGCTTCTTGTTGTAACACTAGAGAGACCTTCATATAGCTAAGAGAGCAGCTATGGAAAGAGTCAGAAGCTGGGCTACCATCACAGTTTTAATGGATAGTGTAGGCAAAAGATACAATTTGGTTAGCACTGTCCTGGAGTGCATGCTCCAAATTCCTTTTGCCAATGGAAAGGGATATTTTGCATTTGTAAAATTAGCAAGTGCATTTAAGAAGGTTATTAGCATCCTAAATGTTAATCTCATACAAGAAAATTAAGAAGTGTCAGCAAACACACTTGGGTGCTAAAAGCTGGCTGTCTATATACTGTCAAATTGTTAGAGTGGTCCCTGGCCAAAAGCAGTTCCCCCAAACAACTCCTGGATATGGTTCAGAAGTTAACATAAGCCAGGAACTATTCCTAATAATCACGTTGGATGCAATCACCGTTTTGGAGGCTAAGACTGTTGAATAGCTTAGATGCAGGCCATTCAGAGCCAGTTGGCTTTAGGTACCCAAGACTGTTCTCTGGACATTTAATTAGCTGGTGAAGAAACAGCCAAGCCTACCAAAGTGGACTCTTTAAAATCTGTGTCTCTGGTTATTATACAAATCCTACATATGAATGCTTCAAATTTCTTGCTAGGTACATAAATCAATTTACAGGGGCTAAGGAGGAAGTTTGACACATGGAGATATGAAGGAAATAGTCTACAATCACTGCCTAGAGCAAATGGACTTGGCTCTAGACCTCTCACAGCCCAGGTTAGTTAAATACACATGATTGGATTTTTCCCTGCCCAGTTTTCCTGCTTCACTGGATTAACCTTTTCTTGCCTGGCCATGGGTTTCTTGTTTATGTTACAGTACTTGGGATTTTTATGGGTTTATGTTATTTAGGAACTTAGCAGAAAACAACATTTTGCATATCTGTTTGCTCAGAGCATTTTCACATGTATCCAGTGAAGCAAGTCAGATGAGAAGTGAGGCTCTTTTCCCAATTTTCAGCTCTTTACATCTTTGAACACACTAGAAGAAATACTAAGTTTGTGCATATTCATCCATCCCTAATAGTTATCCATAATGCATGGAGGGGGCACTCAGGGAGACTGTCTTACAATTTATTTATTTTTTTGATTCTAGTAGAGAATTTAAAAGTGTTTCACACCCATAGACAACCAGAAGGTGAAAAGGGAAAGGTACAAATCAAGCTGTTGTTACCAGCAGAGATATGTACAACCTGAGGTTTTTCTTCCCTATACCCCACCCTGTTTTCAGCAATCATAATATATTCAATGCCTATTTAAAATAAAATAATTAAACAGACTGTTGTTTTGCCAACTTTTCTTTACTTTTTTTGTTCTCAGTTGTACTATTTACACTGCACACTTATTGGTATGAGATTAATCCATTAATTGCAATCCAGCTGCCCGCTGGTTACCACCAAGGATCATTTGCTCATGAAGGATATGTGCCTCTGCTCATTTGCAGGCATATAAATGCATGACATTCTGCTCCGTTCCCAAAGGGAAAAGCAGTTCAGAATCTTCCATTAGAATTGCCACTCTCCCGCCTCCCGTTACTGTTAATTTAGCTGGAAGAGCTGTGGCTGTTGAGATTTAAAGGCTTGAAGAAATCCAGCCATTCTGTTGTTAGTGGAGCTAATAAGCCAAACAAGTCCATGTGCTAACTCAGATGGCTAAATCTTACAGCCCATCCCTGGTGGAAACCAGTGGGAAAGAAGCCAAGGGAGACTGGGAAAGTTTGATTATTTATGAATACACAACTTGTAGCTAGCCTGCTCACGTGTGACCAAGAAATAAGCACTGATTAAGCTCTGGTCCTACTGAGAAAGTAAAGCATTGGCCAGAGATGTTGAGATGGGTTGAGACTGAGCAGGCTGGAAAAACTCTCTGTACACTTTCTTATTGTTTTCTACGCTCCTATAGCACGATCGATAAAGATGTCCAGAGAAGTATCAGAACAGGGAGTCCTGTTCAATAATGAAGCAAACACTTCATGGAATCACATCAGAAGGAGATTCAGGGGGGATAAAGGATTAATCGGAATAGGTCTTGCAATATTTAAATATGCAGTTTCATCATTGTTAGAATAAAAACTTACAGTTTTATTTCATAGAAATGATTTTTCATTTTGTAGTTTTGAAATGTATTATACTCTAACAGAAATAGAAAGTGACCTATTTTGACTGAACTGAAACTCTTTTTATACCCTAGAACACCACTGAAATGTTAAAAGGGAGGACAAATTTCAAAAATCATCTAAATCCCCCATGATTTGTTCCATTCATCCCATGAATGCATCCCTTATATAGAGAAATGGTGACATCATCATCTATAAGCCAGGAGAGCTGGAACGTGTTTCCTAAGGAAATAATTAGAAGTAGTTGGAAGAAATATAGCAAAGGAGATGCCAGGTGATGGTCAGTAAATCTTTACGTCTCCATGGAACAGGTCCACAGCAGAAGACAGGAGATAATTTGAATCAGTAAGGGATGCATCTCATCCCCTTAAACATATAGGCAGTGCTACCAGCTTTGATGTAATGAAGAAGCCCAGAAGTTCTCCTGGCTACACCGTGTAAACCACCACCCATCCAGGCCTCCAACCTGAGTCATGAACTGGAGTGCAGAAGACATGACAAGCTGCAGGTGCCATGTGTTATAGAAGGGTCTAAACATCATTTCTCCATCTTCACATCCTTTCTTTCACACACGCTGTACGCTAGCGGACATTCTGCCTGGAAATGTTTTTTTATGACTGTTCTAAACTTATTCTGGGAGAGGAGAGAAAATTAAACTTCTGGGTGGTTTTGGCCAACTGTAGTGATCATAAAACCCAGGCAATTTGGCAGCTTGAGACCTGCTCATCACCACACTGGATTTTATGGCACAAACCAGTGTGCACAACGTGGCACAGAACAGTTGTGCCACAAACCTGCTTTCCTCTGAAACCCAACCCACAGTATGGTCACCACCTCAACACTTTGAGTGACAAACTGATAGCACCATAGTTAAACACAAGTTTCTCCCATTCAGTGCAGGGAAGCTGTGATTTTACCCTAAACCGACAATAGAAAACACATTACCTTTCCTGCCCTTGCCAATCTGTAGCATTTTCATCTTCCAAAGAGTCAGACAAGATCCATTTAATGTACTGCTCTGAGACAGACTGTTTTACTGATTTTCCTTCCTGGCATTCGTGAACAGCTTCTGCAAGGAGCTCTCTAATGCTCTTTTCAAGGCAGAGCTTGCTAGAACAGAACCCTTTGGCCTTGGCACTAACACAGGAGATTGATAGTCTGTTCCCTTGCCTACCCAATGTATTTTGCAACCCACAGCCATCTGGGCAGAGAAAGCACTTCCTTGGAAGTGAATGCATTTCCCACTGTGAGTAAGTTCTAAGAAGAGGATGGATGCTAAATGCTAAATAAAAATAAATAAATAAATAAATAAATATGCATCAGCACTTTCTCCACCTGAAAAGGTGAATAGTGCACTCTTCAGCAAAGCATTCCCCCTCCATCCTTTTGCAGTCATCAGGCTGTTTCTTCAGGTCTGTTTAGCACACACAGCACATCCTTCTTCAGCCCTCTTCCTACAAAGCCACATATGTTCTCTGAAGGGAGAAATTAGGAGCATGGTACATCATGATTGGAAAAGCAGAGCTGAGCAATTTACTGCTAAGATGTGCTCCTTCCGCAGCTATTCCACAACATCTGAAGGTACTTTTTCATATGATAACTACATGCATGTCAAGAGAGATATAAATAACAGTCGGAATGAATTAGATTTTTAGTTAACATAATCTCTTCTACTGAAAATGTTTCAGCTCCATAAGACCATGGTCTCAGGTCAGCTCCCTCTGCTTGTTGCAATTCTACATCAACATTTCAAGAGCGTTAGTGGTGACTTATTTGTTTAGTGATTCATGCCTGAGACATTTTGAAATCTCTCAGAAGTATCATTGAAATGAAATTTAATAAGAAATGGAACAACTGAATTAGTTAGGAATTTTCTCATGACTACTTTTTTAATAAGAAAACACTGATTTATTTATAAAAGAAATTTACTGGTGAAAGTGTCCCCAGAGAACAAGTATTTTTTTGGTATCAGCAGTGGATTTTTTATGGCAGTAATAGAAGATTCTAGAACAGTCTGATTCACAAGGCACTCACTTTGGATATGAGAAAAAGAGCTACAGCAAGCTGATATATACCAGAGCTGAAAACTGGACCCCATTTGCCCCCACCCCAACATGGCCAAAAGCTAGTTTTCACTCTCAGATACACAAATACCCCACCCCTCATTTTTCAGAGGATATTGCGAAGCTTCCTAACATCTTCCCAGTACAGAAACACTTTTATATTCTCTTCTCTATTAAGAGCACCTATTAACTATTAAACTGTCTATCGAAGTGAACGCTCTCCCACTGCTGAGCTGGGCACGAAGGCTTTTTTCCATGCTTTTCCAATACTATAGTTGCAGAACAAGCACAAGACCAAGTTTTTCATTTAAGAAAGACCCGCTAATCTCCCACCTAAGCTCAAGAATATTTTCATGTAAGGAAATGTGTCTCAGCTCCTGAATTCTCCCTGCAGATAGGACAGAGGGATGATTACAAAAGAAGACGTGAAACCAAATTAAAGGCCTAACGTTCATGCCTGCAGCATGTTTTCTACCCAAGACCAGCTCATGTGTCTACACAACATAAGTCCCTTCCTTTTCCACTCTGCTGACTTCTTTCACCTTGAGCACTTCCCAGATGAGTTTTCCATTTAAATGGTGGTTTACCCAGAATTGTTTTCATTAATAGGAAAGGTCTCCTGAGTGACTATTTCCTCTGTTAGAACAAGTTAGATGTAATAATGACTACAGTTGGGTAGTATATGACTGCAGTGAGAAAATAAATAAATGAATTATTAAAGATATAAACTTTATTTGGGTTAAGTCTTAGAAGGTGGCTTTGGAAGCAATAATAACAATTATAATTAATGAATGTGCTGCCAAGTATTGACCAAATGATACTTACAAGTTTGTTCTTCATTTCCCCAATGCCTGACTACTCAATTTGTTTTCTTATTAAAATCCAAGGGCTTTGTGAAAATGCCTTTGAAAACAATCTCTAGGATATAACTGCTCCTAGCAAAAAAGAGCAAAAACCAAATTTTATGCTCCATTTCCCTGTTAATACCTTTTGTTTTAAAAGGTTTGTATGGTATTTTAAAATCAATGGCAAGAGAAAAAGAGTAATACTATTTTTGTCTGTCAAATAGATTACATATTTGAAGAGAACTGTATAGACAGTGAAACAGCTCTGGGATGTGCAAAAGGTCTGAGCTGGGGAATCCTAAAATTACTGGAGTACAGTTATTCAGAGAATAAGTAGAACCAGGGACAATCAAGAGAACAGAGGCAATGACACGATAGTTAATTGTAATCACTGGGTAACAAAGGATCAGAATGTGTTATCCAAAGGGTAAGCCTAAATAATAATAAAATAGAGAGAGAGAAAATTAAAACAGAATTCACTGACTGAATTTAAATCATAATTTTCCTGGTGTGATTTTCCTTCTTGTATTTTCCTTTTCTCAGCACTGATAGCATTTTATGCTGCTGTATGCTATCAAGAATAGATAAATCACTCAGGTCTTGCAAAGCAGGCTGTTGGGGTGGGTCCATCCTTCCCACTCCTTCTACAAATATTCCTGGAAGGGACATTCAGCATTCTTCATCAATGTTCACATCACATGTTTTGACATGCTTGGGTGAGCCATCAGTAACAAAGAGTGAAACCTTTGAGCTTGAGATTAACACATATAAATCACTATTGTTTAAGCCAAAAAAAAAGAAAAAAAGAAAAAAAAAACAAGCTTGGTAGAGAAAACTGTAGAGGGAGACAGAAACTTACCTTTGATACAAATTCAGCACAGACAATTATGAGAAATGGGACATGAGGAAATCTTTTTTCTTCCATGCACAGCAAACCAACGTTAAAAAAAAAATTAAAAATAAAAAAGGAAATATGGTCACTGATGCAATTAAATATACCAGTAACGTTTTCTTATCTGCTGGCAGGTCAAGGCACAAAGTTTGTCCCTGTAGATGAGGTCTCTTGAGCAAAGGGAAATTTCAAAAAATTGAAAATGTTTTTTCTTCCTTTGCAACAGAGTACACACCCCTATTTTCTTTATCACAGAGATATTTTCAACTGATAAGTCCTCTACTGTTGCCAGCAGCTACATTACCAGCAATGCCATTTGCCACGACACTCTGAAGTTTCCGGAGTCGTCAAGTGGAACTTTGCACTTTGATTCTTAAACTCAGTTTAAAAGGAAAGGATCAATGCAACTTTACTCTTTTTGTCTTTGATTTGCTAACAATCTCCTGAAAGTTTGCAATTCGCATTGTGTGGCAAGGATCCTTTGAGTTAGCTGTCTATAGCCCAGTTTGCCTGTGATTACGAAACAAGCAGATTTTAATCTATTATATGCCAGATTGTCAGACAATGTTTGTTTCCCATTTTTACCTCTGTGTCAGCTATGTTGGAGCACAACATTTCCCCTGCTAATTAGGATATAGACAGCAGTGCTTGACATGTGGGCTTTGCTTCCATGGGCAGCTGCCAGATGGACTGGAGCAGAGAATGTCTAAGCATGTGACTGCAAAAGCAAGCAAAGCAAATACACAGCCTTTTTTTAAAATGGAAATATTCTCTACAGGGAAGTATTACCATCTCACAATATGTATGTTTCTATTTGGCCTTTTCAAGATGGACAAGCTGTGGCAGAGGAACATCAGAGTCCTTATGCATGATGTCTGGTAAGACAGGAGGAGCTGAGCCCACAATGTGTACAACTCCTTGGTTCAAGCCCTTGCTTTATATTGCTGCCACTGTTATGTGAGTTGTTAATGAGAACTGTGAGTAATGATGTAAGTTCTTGGGAAAATAAGAGGTTCCTTCTGACAATAATTTGCTGAAGTGGTAAAACCTGAAGAACATCATGACTAACAGCTGTGGAATGAAGAAAACGCATCCCAAGAAATGTAATGCAACAAGTGTTTATCTATCTCATGCAGTAGGGCAGACAGCCCAAGTTAGCTCTGAGTCTGAGCGCTGTATAAAAAACAGTACTCTCCCAAAGTCCTAGTCTTCCCTCCAGAAGAGTCATCATTGCCTGCATATACCAATCCCAAAATGTGATGCTCACTCTTCTGTTTTGTCTGCCATAACCCCTGAACTAGTGTTCAAGAGACTCATCCCTTCCTCACATGGGTACGTCCATCTACATCAAGTGTAGGCAGGAGTACACTTTCTTCCTCCTCAGATATATTTGAAATAAGTCCTTCATAAAGATCATACACTGACTTATGGATGAAATGGAAGGCAGATTTCTTTGAGTTAGCATTCCTGCCCCACTGAAGTACATGACCAATTTTCTTGTTCAGCTTTCCAACAAGTACTAAATAAATAAGCTAACAGCTAACTCAAAAAACAATGAAGAATCAGTTCTCTTTTTTTTTTCTACTATATGTTTTTTCTTTGTCCTTTAACACACAACTACAAAGTGAATGATGATAGATGATTTTTCAATTTGAATCATGATCACTGTTAGATGTTAAAGGACAAAGGAAATAAATCATTCTGAAAAGACATAAGGAGGTGATGGTGTTTTCATCCTTCAAAGATCTTTCCAAATTGTTGGCAAATAGAAGTTTTCCTGGATGATGGTAATTTTGTGGTCTTTATCTCTTCTTGAAGGGGAAATGAACTTGATGGCTTTGATTTTTTTTTTTTTATCAATAACCTCGTGATTTTTCAAGGGAAAAAGTCAAAAACCTTGCACAACATTAAAAAGAAAGCTATGAATAAAAAATATATGGTGCAGGTGGAAGGAAGGGAAATTGTGTGTTCTTTGGAATTTCTCTGATACCATTCCCTTGATTTCCCTTTTAGAAAAAAAGTCTGATTGAACCAGGTTTTCATGGCAAACCAGGCTCAAATCAAATTCAATTCTGGTCAAAATAGATTCTGACGTTCTTGTCATGAGGTACCTGCCAACAAACCAGGCAGATCTTTGTCTTCTCCATTTGTGACCACCTCTTGGAAAGATGTAGGCTAAAGCTGCAGGTGTTGGAGGCAGTAGGGTTCTGCAGTGTAGGGATACATACTAGAGCATCTTCTTTGGCCCTCTGAATCCAAGTCACTGAAGCATTGATATTGAGTCCTCCTACCAGTAAATCATGGTACGGAAACAGGTTTCAAATGAAGACAAATATTCATTTTTATAGATTAATATGTTGCTGACTTACTGAGTGTTAACGTTAGCAGTTAATGTCAGTCATAACTCTTAGGTGCATATTTGATGTCCAGCAATACAAAGCATTTAATCTGAGTTTTGTTAAAGAAGCTGAAAATAGGAACAATTTACACTTTAACAGAGACTGTCTTTAGCCTCTTGAAGTAGCTTTAGAACATGGATCAGCACAAATACTCCAGTTTTACAGCTGAATAAGCCAAAAGTGTGGGTGACTCCAAATATTTATACTCTCACTGTCTCGAGGATCATTAACATGCAAAGTCAAGTGTGGAATCACAGAGGAAAAAAGCAGTCCTGTATCCTACACAGTGATCCACACAGCTTTACTATAGCATTAATATAAGACTCCTTGTCATCCTCTTTAGCACAGGTAGTGGATCCCCTGTGATGACAGTGGAGTCCCTTTAAACTTGACAGCCAGGAAACACAGCTTCATGTATCTTGGTTATTTCGCTTAGACGGGAGACCCAGGCCTGCCAGCACATGTAAAGTCCAACATGTCCACCAGGAATGTGAAGGCTGTTAGGTCTATGTAGGGATATTTTTGCCCTGACTGTAGGGCAGACTGTGGTTTGCAATTTGGATTCTGGAACTAACACAAAAACCTGGTAGTAACTATCAATGAGAAATTAGCACATAAAGAAGATCTTGCATAATGTCTGAAAACAATTATGTTTCCAGAAATCTTGGAATGAGCTTGCTTGCTTTCCCTTTGGATTCATGAACATTTATTGATACCTTACAAGAATAAAAATAAAAAAATAAAGTAATAATAATAATAAAAAGCCCTGTTTTTATAGCCAAAGGAATCACAGCATAAATCACAAACCAGAGAGTGAATGAAACCTGTGCAAAGAGTTTTGGTCATTAACTTTTACTGACAAATCCATTTGATAAAATTATCGTTTGTTGCAGAAAATGTGCAGACACCTAGTTTACCACCACAGTTCATTTACTCGTCACCACATGTACATTCTCAAGCTCAAATATAAACCAAATTCCTCCTTTGTGCCACAGAAATACCTTGTACTAGTGGAAAGCAAGGCATGCTGCTGTAACTAGAGAACTGTTATGCTGGTAAATGACCATAAATGTACTCTCCTATATGTAACATCAAAGCCATCCTTAGATATATAAAATATAACCAGCAAACAGAGGTTTCCTTCTGAACTTACACGCAAGCTTGTGCCATCCAGGTTGTTTTCTGTCTTACAACCACCATCAGCATCTCAGCACAGATCCTCTTTTAACATTCCTGAGGATCTGGAATTAAAGGCTATTTGTGAGAAAATGTAATTGGACTGCAGGTCTACTATTTAAATTTATTTATTTGTCATGTTTCCTGAGACAATACTAATACACTTTGGTAGAGATCATATGTTTATCACAAGCATTCTGTTTAAGCAATATTGCCAATAGCAAGTTCAATGCAGTACTCCCCTACCTCTTATAGAATAGGCAGCTGTTGTAAAAAGAATTTCCCCTCCCCGCATTTCCTTTTCCTTCCAGCATACTGCATGTATGCATCAATGCATCAATGCATCACCTCTCCATGTCATTAAACATCTGCACTCAGAAGACATTTTTCTTCCTGCCTTTTCTCATTATTTTTTTTCTTCCTCTCTTCCACTGTTTTTCTCTGGTGTACTATTTTTTATGTCTTTGGAGCATCAGGGGATGGATGGGGAGAGAGTGTTTTCCATAGTATAGGTGATACAGTGCACAAATTCCTATTGTTCTCATATGAATAGAAGACTACAGGAGCTCTGGCTTCATTTGTCAGCAATCTATGTGTGAATCATGTTTTAGATGGACATAGAAAAGATCTGGGACCAACACAATTAGAGGAAGATGGAGCTAGCTACAGGTTAATGACTCAAGTCAAGGATGAAAAATACACAAGTCCACAGTGCTTAAGCTAACCCATTAATAACAGGCAGGTAAAAGGGCAGCATATGATAATGCTCAGGAGTGACTGCATTTTTTGAACATGAACTTTATCTTTTGATGAGTTCTATTTAAGTTTTTCAAGGAAAAAAAGAAAAGTTCTTCAAGTATGTTTAGGCAAGACTTCTTCCTTTCTGAACGCTATAATATACAATAAAGTCCAAACAAACCTTTAAACAAGAATGTTGAAAGTAGATGTTGAACAAAAAAGAGCAGGTACATCATAAGCATCAGTAAGCAACCCATTTAAGCAATATTGGGTAAAATTGAGTAGTATAAATGAGAACCTTTCCACAGACATCAAAGAAGTGACAACTTTAACCAACCAGAATTAGGGTCTAAAAAGGCTATTTTAGGAAGAGAGAGGTACAAAAATATTTCTAGTCTAGTTTTGGAAAGATAGTGCTGTCCATTTCTCTAAGGTGAAAAGGGATACAAGTAAATAGAGAGCCATAACAAAAGTAGCAAAGGCTCACTCCTTGGTCCTTACCCCCCACAGGCTGCAGTACAGGTAGTCGTAAGAGCAACTAAATCAGGAATTTAGCTGCACAATGACCATTCCATCTGAGGATAAAATCATCCCTGGTGGCATGATTTGAGTTTAAGGCTGTTGGGGTTTTTTTTGGAAGGAATAATGGAATTGTAAATGGCAATTTGCCACTGGCAACATTAAAACATTAGTAGATTAATAATGTCCTAGGCTTGACCATCTAACTAACATTAGTGAGATCACTTTAGTTACTTCCTGTACAGAACCCCATTCCTTGTTTTTGAGTAGAACCTGTTTTCTGTGTGGCCAGTCTAAGGTACCCTAGAGGCCTGACCCCAAAGGAAAATCTTCTACCTCTTTATCCCATTTTGATCATCTTTCTCTGAACTATTTTGACTTCTATGCTATCCTTTCATGATGTAGTATAAAAAGCTAGTAATCAAAGTTGAGATGCAGCACTGATTTATATGTGGCAATGAAAACAGCCCCAAGTATCCCCTACATCTTTATTACTATTCACTTCTTTATGTCACTGCATATTACCGGCCCTCAGCAGCCATATTATGCAATCTCCTGATGTCATGTTCATAACCATTCAGTGAAGATGTCCCCAGTCTTCTGAAGATCATTGTTATCACTTTCCCAGAGCATTGTGAACTGATTTTAATCCTGCCACACCAGCCAAGTCTAGACCTGTGGTATTTCATAGTCAAGAGTCGTCATCACCGCAGTTGAGGTGTCCCTTATTGATTCATGGGTATAAGACACTTTAGATATTAAAACACATTGCAGACACGAGTAGCATGCTTTAGAGACTGTCTTACACAGATTAATAGAAAGTGTTAAAGGTGGTTTCAGATATCTTTGTCACTGACTGCAGGTGTCCCCTGGGTGCAGGATTGCCAGCTCTGCCACGAGGAGTGGCCAGCTCTGTGCTGTGACACACATTGAGGCTGCGGATCTGCTTCGTCAATGGCTGCATTTTAAAATAGATTGGGCAATGGTGCTGTGAGATTAGGTGAAGGGACAGGCTGTGCCTCAGAGTGATGTTGATGGTGTTCAGTAATATTGGAAATGATTTCCTCACAAGTGTTAGCTCCCACACTCCTGGCGGAATCACTCATGTTGTCAAGGTGAAGAAAATGTTCCTGACAAGCCCATCACCGGACACATTCAGGTGTTTCTCCTCTGGGAGGAGCAAGGGCAGAATGATTTACTGTTCTCTGCCTATCTCCTTAACCGCCTGAGGCAGGGCACACAGACATGTCATGAGAGGTGGGAAAGGTTATTTATGTGTTTACCACTTCCCTTGGTGTCCTAAAGTGTCCCCTGCTCCTGGCGAGTCATCTGCTTCCTCTTAGCCTCCTTCTTCAGACAGGCTATGACTCCAAAACCATCACAAATAATGCTATCACTTGGTGCCATGTGCACAGCTGAACTGGAAGGATTTTAGAAATGATTAAACTTACTGCTTGAATATCCTCAGCAGGGCTGCCTCTCCTATCAGTCAGATGTCATGCATGGCTCTTTAGAGGCTTGGGTAGACAGAGCAGAGGTTGTCCTCCTTTTATCCTTGCTGTTTTGCAAAAACTTTCACATCTTTGTCCTCTCTTGCTCTCCTTTTCCTCTCCCCTCATTTCTCATGAGCATCTAAAGAGCGGCATAGACACAAACAGGCCCTCTCCCAGGCTTCCTCTCATTTGTCAGTGCTTTCCTAGGTATAAGAGCAGAAACCCCCCCAAAATTTTTTTAAAGCAGCTACTTAAATAACCCCATTGAAAACCTGTCTGAAAGGAAGACACTTAAAAAATGAGATAAGTGGTATATTCAGACTGTGATAGGACTATTTTGAGCCTTCCCTCCTTTGATTTCTTTTTTTTTTTTTTTTTGAGCTCAAGTTCAAAGACGACAGCGCAGTAGCTCCTCTGAGATGAAGTGAAGTATGTGGATGACTTTGATAAATGAAACTATTATTTTCTATGATTAGCCTATAAGGAAAAAGAAAGAAAAATAGGCCAAAATTCTTCCACAGCAAAAAAATATAATAATCAAAACAGACCAAACTCTGAACAGATAGTCTCTCTGACTGCCATTCAGTGGGGATTGAACAGCAAAACCAGAAATATCCAGCAAAGAGAGTTTACGACTGGTTGTATTTGGTCAGTAACAGTAGTCAAAACACACAAAAAATGTGAGAGTTTGTTTAGAGCAAGGAAACCTGATTTTACTGCAGATTACTATAACTTTCCCAAATTGATTACTCTAATGCAAGTCTGAAAAACAAAACAAAACAAAGCAAACAAGCAAACAAAAAATAGCAAGAAAGTACTGCATTGCTGCATTGCTGTGAGTACCTGCATTGCACCAATCAACCCCCCTGAATCAGGAACTTCCCTGAAGTAAGAGACTAGTGTCACATTCCTTCAATAAAAACAAAAGTAATTGTGCTTGCAAAAAAAAAAAAGTATATATATATACATATATATATATATAATATCATTGTGCCTGTGATTATTGGTGTTTCTGGATCTTGTAGTAACTAACCTCCCAACTACCAGGGAATGCACTGACTCAAGAACTGTGATGCCACTTATAACCCCACAAAATGAAAAGAGTCATTCACCTGGCAAAGCATGGCATTCCCTACAGGGCATTGCTTGTTTAGGATTATTGTCTAAGAGAAAAGATGAAGATCACTGCCTTTGAGTCACTTGTTATTCAAACTGTGCTACCTACCTTGACAATCTTTTTGAAACTCTTTCTCTATTTCACATCCATTTTAAAACTCCAGCTCCCAAAATGGTGATGGTCTGGAAATATCAAACAACTTCTGTTTTTCATGTTCTTTATTTCCCTGGAAGAAGATATTCCGTATGAAACAAATATTTTATATTCCTAAATATAAAAGGACCCACAAGGCTCAGGATCCTTAAAGAACCTTTTTCTTCTATAAAAACTTCATAATTTCAGACTCTATTTCATGATTTTGGGATGGTTTCCTTTGTGATTTTGGTTATCAGTACTGGAAACAAATGGAAGTTTTAATTCTCAGTCTCAATATAGGCCAAAATAAACCTTCTGAGAAAGGAAAACAAGTTGTTTGACTTGTTCAGACTAAGAAAAACAAAGTCATCAGCTTCACTGTTAATTTCTTAGCAGAAACATCCATCTGTGAGCAAAACAAGAAATACTCAGGGGAGAAAAGAGCCACATGGGTCTTTCTCATTTGGATCCCCCGCCATGCTATCTTCGCTACTGTGCTGGGCTGCTAACACTTAACTCGATAAATAATGGTCCAAATTCATCCCAGGTGTAATTTGGTGGAGTTACTACAGAAATGAATTTTTCTCTTCAGATGTGATTACCTTCATTTATTATAAACTTCTTTGATAACTTGTTATAAATCTCAACTATTTCTCACTTCTGTGCCAGCCATACTGGCAACACTCTCCATGTGAGTACAGCAGAGGTAGCTAGCTAACAATCTGGCTGACAAAAAGAGGCATTTAGGCACAGATGCACTTTGCAGCTATCCGAGGCAAGACAAAGACTGCATTCAGAAAAGAGGTGATTCTAGAACAATTGTAAGGAATTTCATAGTGTAATATATATGTTAAGTGTGCAGTTTTTTGGAGGCCTCCGGAGGTCTCTGGATATGCCAGCCTGTTTGCTTTTTCACATAAATAAGCAAACAGAGGGTCTGCAGTGAAAAATATCAGTTCTGACTCAGACTATGATCTTGATGTATGTGATGTATGCAATCCTCATCTCACCCTGCAAATGTGGAAAAGCTCTCACATAGCAGCTGCCACCACGAAATATTTAATCCTTTCCCATGCTGCTATCCCCTCCACCACAGCCTGTCCAGGGAGAACAGCTGTTTCTATGCCTGGAAAAAGACAAGGAATCCTTTGGCCTCCCAAAGGTTGACTGTTTTTCCCATTGCTTACCTTCACCTACAGTCCCCAAAGTCATTTAAAGGTTTAGTAGAGAACACTATTTGGTGACTAAGAAATTACACAGGTTATTCCAGGAAACAAAACAGTTCAAAGAGCTACAGAAGTTATTATTTGACCTAAAGTAATTATCATTAGAGACAATGGATGAAATGTAAAGAAATGTCAAGTTGTGTTGTGAGACTTTTTTTCGTAGATAACCTGTTAGAAGGTTAATCTGTCCAATTACTTGTAAACAAATTACCTCTAACTTGAAGAGTCTGGAAAGGTTGAAACTGCACACCAAAAGGCACGAGTCCCAACTTCACTGTGAAATACATGCCCTGCTCTTCACATCCTTCCCCTGGTGTTAAGTGAAGGCAGATATACTGCTGTTGTGATTAGTTCACGTAGGTTCCCACTGCTAGGACTCTGGAATTCCATGCTTTCCCAACAACACCCTTCACAACAAGGTCCTATCCATTTTAAAAGACCCAAGCACTACGCAAGTACAGGAGAGCATTCATGTTCCCCTCCTTGACAAATGGCCTGGACAACAACCAACCCTTTTTAGTATAAAAATGTGAGAGCACATGGTGTGTATGTTAAAAATACACAGCACTGTCTGGAGAGTGTTTGCCCAAAACTCATCACGGTGAAGATGAAGATGACCAGCAGTGTAACCAAACAGTAAGCAGGGAATTGCTGAGAGACTCTGGCAATATGAAAGGAGTCACCTTGAAAAGAAATGTAGAAGAATCCTGGAACTGTGTAATGGAGAAAGAAAAACCTCAGAGTGAGAAGATCAGAACGTGGTTTGGTGCTGCCAGAAGTCACCCTGCAGCATCACAACCCTGCCCAGGCTGGGCTGAGCATTGTCCCCTGGGACAATACAGGAACACGGCACCCAGTCAGTGAGGGAGAGCTGGGGTCAATGAGTGGGGACCCCAGGGTGCTCTGTGTGCCCCTGCACAATATTTATTGCCCAAGTGTATGATACAAGCACATGTACATCTGGAGCACCCTCATTTACGATGGGATGGGGGTGCAAGCAGGGGACCTGCACCCCTAGTATTGCCCCAACTCTATTATTGAGGTTTATCTGTTCTATTAATTGATATCAAACCTAAATGTACTGTTCAGCGATTTCCAGTTAATTACATGTCATTATCAATTTATTGCTTTGAACATGATTTGGGTTTAAAACACGTGAACCTACTCCTCGTGAAAACCAGCAGTGTTGCTTTTTCATGACACCAGTAAAATATCTCATCATATTTAATAGTGGCTGAGACCCTTATTTCCACTGACCCTTTGTTAGATCTCATAGGGTACATAAATTGCCGTTTAATAGCACTGCAGTGTAGTAGCTGCATCCCTACCCCTCCACTACTAAAAAATGGTACTGCAACAATTCTTTTTAAAAACTTGTAGCCCATTTAATAGTGTGCCTCAAGCACAATGTACGGTTACCTATGAGTTGGATCTGAAGAAAATACAGGTATATACAATGTAAGGCAAGCCATTGCATTACGCCCATTATGTTTTCTTCTTTTTTAACAGTAATATCTTTGATCAAATTAAATCCAATCCCAGACTTAACTACTGCAAGCAGAAGCTTGCCAGCTTCCTTTTCACACCCTTTAAGCACAGCAATTTTGCACATAGATATAGAGAAAACAAATCCCTTGAGCCTTGTTTATTTTGCCTGGTAATTGATGAGAAACCTTGGGGTACAGATATGCATCACCTTGATAGAGGCTGCACACAAACATTTATTGTGTTCTTTTGTATACAATGGGTTTCCTTCTTAAAAGGCTCAAAAGCTGTGCTTTTGTTTTCCTCTTACAAGCAGGCTAACATGATGCACAGTGGAAATCGTTTTATTTTTACTGCAGAAGGGGTAAAGATCTGGTTAGTGATCTGACTTCACATCTAACCACTCCTGCCTGGGCACAACAGAAGGAAGACATGTATGTGCCTTGATACCTTATTTCATTGCACTACACTGAAAAAAATATATATATATTCAGCCTATGTTTTTCTGATTATTACTTTTTATGATGTTTTATGTGGTATTTCATAGCAGCCAGTTATGCCCAAAGCTCTAACTCACCGGGGAGGATGACTTCCCAAAAAGGGAAGAACACAGGGCTACAAAGATGGTGAAGAGCCTAGAGGGGAAGGCGTGTGAGGAGCGGCTGAGGCCCCTTGGTTTGTTCAGCCCTGAGCAGAGCAGGCCGAGGGGAGGCCTCATGGCGGCCTGCAGCTCCCTCACGAGGGGAGCGGAGGGGCAGGCGCTGAGCTCTGCTCTCTGGGGACAGCGACAGGACCCGAGGGAACGGCATGGAGCTGGGACAGGGGAGGGTCAGGCTGGGTGCGAGGGAAAGGTTCTGCACCCAGAGGTGGTCGGGCACTGGGACAGGCTCCCCAGGGCAGTGGTCACGGCACCGAGCTGCTGGAGTTCAAGAAGCGCTGGGACAACGCTCTCAGACAAGGGTCCAGTTTTGGGTGGTCCTGTGTGGAACCAGGAGCTGGACTCCATGATCCTTGTGGGTCCCTTCCAACTCAGGATATTCTATGATTCTATCTCCTTTTTCTGTGACTTACAATTCAGGAACTTCTTATGCCAGACATCAATTTATTTGTATAGTTGTATATGGATTTTTTCTTCCATAGAAAATATGTAAATGTGTTTTTTTTGGTGGTTATTTGTTGTAATAGAGTCGTGCATATTTTATAGCCTACATCTTGAGGCTGAAAAATTGCCAAGGAATGATACTTGCCATAAAATGGATAATTATCAGCCCAGCTGAAACACATCAGAGCCTGCTCCAATCCGAAGACTCTCTGGATACAGAGTTTAATAAAGTTTGGGACATGGGACAGGTCTTTGCTCACAAAGCAAAGCTTTTTACACTCAGAGGAAGAGGTCAGCCCCTGCTCCAGCTATGAGCAACTATAGTCATGCACACCTACAGATTTTTGGGCTTTCACCTTCTGAGTTTAAGAAAAGAACTGGAAAGTTCACCATCCACAAGTGCATGCTTTGGCAGATGTTGCATCAGCAGTTACTAACTCTACAGAAAACCGGACATTTCAGGAACAAAGCAGACTCAGAAACATCATGAAGACACTAAGACACC
Organism: Anser brachyrhynchus; assembly: GCF_964034855.1. Lineage (NCBI taxonomy): Eukaryota > Metazoa > Chordata > Aves > Anseriformes > Anatidae > Anser > Anser brachyrhynchus. The sequence continues at coordinate 119,431,423 of NC_137696.1, read as the reverse complement.
TAATGGGAATGCAGTTATCATTCATCCTCCCTCCACTAGAGCAGATGATAGCGGAGGTGTTCTCCTGTGGAGGCATGAGAAGATGTGAGAGGGAGGAAAGCCTACCATGGAAAGATACGCTGCACAGAGAGAAGTCACAACTGCTTTTCTTCCCTTGGCAAGTGGAGACACACCATTAAACACAAGGACAAAAAGGAGTAAGAGACAGCAGTGGAACAGCAAAACTTTGCATCCCAAACCAGCTGCCTAATGCTGGATGTATTTAGGTTTATGTGTGATAAATAAGCCCAGATCTATTACCGTATAGATTGAATCCTTGTTACCCTACCATCTACCCTTCAAGGAAGGCAGGTGTCAAGAAAAAAAAAGGTTTGTCTCCTTCTACAATCAATGGGAAGAAGATGGCACCTTTCATAAGTAATTCAGAGCAGGAGATTCCTATGCATTTCAATTATATTCAATTCAAGAAAGAAACTGGCATCTTCAAATGAGATTCAACATTTTGAAAGATGCTGAATGAATCTCCTACTGACTGTGTCTGTTTTCCTTGATAATCATATAGGAATCTTGAACTTAGAAATTTCAGTTTTGTTTCCTTTGCCGACATCTAAAAAGTAAATATCTATATTTACTAGTTTGGATGTAGTTGTCCACAGCCCAAACTTAATGGAAACTCACTTTGAATTCAATGAATAATATAATCATCTTCGGACCTTTTCCTCTTGCTCTAACAAAGACAGCTGGAATAGATTAGATAAAAGTGGCAATCACTTTCCATTCTGTAGAAACAGTGCCCAAGATGACTGTTTCAGATGCAGGCATCTACGCTGCAGGCATACAAAACCAGATGGACAGAATCCCATCCCTGAATAAAGTAAAATAAATCCAATCAGTATAAGTCTGGTTTTGGTTAATCCAGTTCCTTTCAGCTTTAACCTTTGACAGTATTTAAAAGCTAAAATGCAAAGAAAGACCAAATTCAATCGGGCTACCCATGATCCTTAATGATTTTTGGCCTCTTTTTAATTAACAAATCATTCACAGGAACAATAAACTGACAATGACTTTTTTTTTTTCATGAAAATAGTACTATCCTCTGGGACCAGTGGCTTCACTGCTTAAAAAATATAATAATAATAAACGTAATAATAATTCAAAAACAAAACAAAAAAAACTAACATTTGCAAGTATGGAAACCAGCAGTACTGTGCTACAAATAATAAAGGAGATCTCTTACCCTGGAGATGCTTATTCTGTGCTGAGAACCATGAAATTTGTTCTCCTGTTTACTGAATCAGTCTCAACAGCTATAATTTTTTTAGAGATACCCATAGTACAACCATTTTCACTCTAAATTTGATGTTTTAAAGATGGCTTTTATTCCACACTGTAATGTGACATGTACGGGTCTCAGTCCATCAGTTACCAGATTGTAAAGGCAGTTTTCTCTTCTTCTCTCTCCTTCTTTCTCTCTCTCTGCCAAATTTCCTGTCAGCTCCTTTTTCTCACCTGTCTAGGTCCCTCCATATAGCAGCTCTGCTTTCCATTTATCAACTACCCCAATATGAAAAGTGATGAAGGTGCACTGCCCCATCATCCAGATTTTTAATGAAGATATTAAGTAATAGTTTTTCCCAGTTTCCCACCCCAAGGGTGTCCACTAATACACAGCTACCAGTTGGACTTTGTACCACTGAACATCCCATTCCAAGCCCAGCAATCCAGACACCTTTTCACAAACTTTATCATCCACTTGTGCAGTCCTTATTTCCTACATTTGACTGTAAGTTTACCATGGGAGATTGTTCCAAAAGCCTTACTAAGTTGACAAACACCCACTGCTCTTCTCTTGTCACCTCATCGCAGAAAGTAATCAGTTATTCAGCAATATGCTCTACTGGCATTTCAGTTGTTTTGTTTTTGATTTTGTGGAGAGAAAACAGTGCAAATAGAAGCCATAAAAATCAAAGCACCTGGATCTCCATTTGACGTCAGTCATGAATAACCCTGCAATGTCAAAAAAGCACAAACAGCATTTCCTTTTGCCTGCTGATAAAATATATCAAATGCATACAACCCTTGTAAGAAAAGACTTTTTGTGTTCTCATTTCACTGCAAGAGACACCAAGGAACTCTAGCACAACTTTCTAGTGCTTCAAATTCTGTATCCCTAGCTTGAGATGATGGGTAGGTGGTCAAAAATAAATGGGCAGCCTGGGTTGCAGTGCTTAGCTAGTTCAGCGAACCCCAGTGCACTGTGAGGATCTTTGCTTTGTATTTTATTTTCAGTATTTCTAGAGGTCAATACAGGAAGAAAGGCCACAGTTTGTCTCCATTTGTGCCACCTTGCAAACACAGAGCAAAACTATTTATTTAATTGTTTGGATTTATAAGGAAAAAAAAAAGTTATAAAGCAAACAAACAAACAGAAACAAACAAACAAAAAACAGAAGCAGACAGAAAGAAAATCTCTTCCCTCTCTCTCAGTTCTGAAACAAGAACAGATCACAAAACCCAGGAAGCAGGAACTGCCTGTCAGACTATTTATTTGGGAGGTCTTAGTATGTCAAAAGGAATAAACATCCCTTATACCAGCACTCTTTATTACCAGGTTATGCACAAGTCAAGCAGGCTTTGAAGAAAGAGATCTTTATTGAGGTGCTGAGCACTTGATATTAAATACTAGCTCTTTCTGTCTTGAGAAAAAATAGGAGTATTTGTGGGTTTGCCTCTGTACCCCTATAATATCACGGGATTAGACTCCCACAGAACCTAATATTCTTCCTTCATTTCCCACCTTCCATTTTTGTACCAGTAAATTTAACAACACCAGGACAAGAGCACAGGTGCGGGAATTCATTATCCCTGCTGTTAAAAAGCTAGAGGAGCCCTTAGCTGCTTTTGGCCCGGACCAACTATCAGTTTCCCAGATGGTTGGTTCCCCAGCATGGTTTGGGAGCCAGACCAGACCAAAGACCTTTCCACCAGGCACTGGATTATGGAAGGAATTGAATGACAGCCTGGTTTTCCAGCTGGCTTCAGGGCTTCACAAAAGCTCCTGGCACTGGATAGTTTTCTAGTAGAGATACAAGACTAAATGTTTTCCCAGTCAAATCAGAGCAAACCCAGCTTTCCCCACTCTGTTGTAATTCAAATGTCTTCCTTCTCTTCCCCCACTATTTTGGAAGAGTTGGGATATTTTTCCCATCATCTGGGTTTCTCGGTACCTTCACATAATGTTTCCTCTTTGTTTCAAAGAGAGGCTGCTGCTGCCTTTGAAGAAATTCAGAACTAATAGCACTGTCTGGCAAGGAGTGACAAGCTTTTATCATCAAAGACAAGAACATAAATCTAACAACTTGCATCTAAGGAACTATCTCCCCCCTCCCCACAGATAAGGCTACAAGATAGAAGAGAGGCACGAAGATTTATTGGGAACAGAAAAGAGTGAATGAGGAAAGAGAGAAAGAGGCTTAACCAGTCATAAATGAGTTTATGAAAGCAAGAAGTTTCCCTGTACCTGAATATGCACAGATAAATTCTGAGTCCTTCTTAATCCTCCTAATGTGGTTGGCTTAGCTGTGTTTTCTCACCTTGAATGTGGAGATTGCTATGACACCTGATGGTCTAACCAAGGTCACCTTCTTTCTTGCACACAGGGACAAGCTCTGCTGGCTTGCCAAGTCCAGGTTTCTCTTGGGGATAAATCTCTTTTTCTCTCAGGTGTGATAAATGTAACCTGGGAGCAATTTAGGTCCCTGTAACAAAGGATTTACAAAACTTAAAAACATCTCCAGGGTGGTAAGATCTAGATACATTTCTTACTCTTTCCCTGCTTTGTATAGAGACAGGCTGCCCTTTTCTCCTCTTTTCTTAGGGGGAGCAGGGCAGCCCTTGTACAGGGAACCATGGGCACTCCCAGTCCACCTGTACCAAGGTTCCTCTGCCTCTCTCAACATCCTTCAGGCTCTTCTGCCTGTTCTCCACTCTCCAGGCCTGCTAAGATACTCTCAGGGGAGTATGACAGCCATCTCAGTGTTAATTAATTTATTGGGGTTCATTAGATCAGTGCTTCAAGGGCAGGGAAAATTTGAAAAGATACATACAAATAGCAAGAGACTTAAAAAGTTTACTGGAATCCCCTGCTGTTTTCCCTTTCTTCATCCCAGGTGGCTCCTCTTTGCTTAAGTATCTACATGTATTTTTTTTAATTCTAAAGTTAATTATGTTGAACATCCCTACTCAAACAGACAAGGTGATCCCCAATGAGCTCTTTACTTAGGCTAGTCTGAATTAAAGCATGAAAGTCTTCTTTCTAGATTCTTCTTCCCAAAGGAACTCAGCTATTTCGGTAGATAGAGGATGGTCTCTGTTAATAACTATATCACCATTAACATTGACTGTTTCAAAAATTGGACCTGTGCCATTCTTGCAGGCAGTGGGGTTGATTGGAGAAGAATTTGGTGTTGTAGAAGGCAATTTTATCCAAACTAAAAATGTTTTTTTTTTCCTTCTAATCAGCAGAAGTAGATGCAGCTTCCACCAAATGATTGACCTCCTGTCACAGGGGAAAGAAAACAACCAAAAAATACAATGACACTAAGTTCAGGTTATTCCTTAACAGAGGAAGTGTCAGGAAATGCCTGTCTTGAGTTGTTCACTGGGGAGAAGTCTACTTTGTGCAAGAAAGCTAATTTTCTTAATATTTTTTGTGGAATTGGTGATCTGAAGTCCATAACAGATTAATATGAAGAGTCATGGTGGCCATCAGCTTACAGATCCATATGAAGACTGGGTCAGGATTGGAAACAGTTTATTACAAACTAGGATTTTTAATCTTGTCCTAGAAATGCATTTGACTGACTTTCTTTTTAAGTAAAAAAACAATGACCATCTTCTCTCTCCCACCAAAGCTGTTTCTGCCTTCCTGAGACCCATCTCCTGTAATTAGAGCAGACTCACATAAAGTTTCATATAACATTGGACACCAATGAGGGGATGAAAAGCTTCAGAAAGAAGAACAAATATGAATAAGTATCTGAGAGTTTTATCATACAGGGTGTTGCAGCCCTCAAAAACTGTCACAAAAATATAATCCACTCACTTTACAGGTAAATGACTATAAGGTAACTATGCTGGCCTATTGGACTACTGTTTTGAACATGAAGGTCTGAAAAAACTGAAAAGCTGAAAAAATTAAGGGTTATTAAATGGGAAAAAGTGAGTAAAAAACATCTATAGTAGTTAGTACTGATGAATACCCATTGCATGTTCCTAAAGAGGAAGGAAAACATTTTTTGTTTAATAGCTCACATAAAAACCTATATAGCCTAATCAACATTTTTCCCATGCAAATTTATAAATCTTCTCATTCTAAATGCTCTGGTAGATAGAGAAAAAAGTCCTTCTTTCAGCTAATAAACTTGCATCAAGAAATGCAGTTCTAATAAATAAATAAATAAAACCAGATGAATGAATGTAAATTGCTTTTTAAGTGCAAAATGAATCAGATTGTCTGAAGATGAAACCTGTATATGTGCTGAACCACTTATTTGTGTTTTCTGTCCCATTTGCTCTGAATTTCAAGCTATAGGAAAGTTTCCTTTTTATTTCTAGTTGTCGCACTCCAGTCACAGGTGGATATTCCTTTTTATTTCTAGTTATTGCAGTCCAGTCACAGGTGGATATTATTCTGCACTTCTTCAGCAGTACATTCATGTGTATGCATTGAAAATTGAGGATTCTTATCATGCTCATTACTGTGTGTGTCTGTTTAATTATGACACATTGCGCAGCTGGTCACTTTACAAAAAGATCAAAACTAACACATTTTCTTTTACTCTTGTTCGTGTCAATACCAAGTAATTACTATATGTTTATTTTTCTTCTGTTGTTTACTTATTTATTTATTTCAATTATGATCCCCAGAAAAATAGTTTTTGTGCTTGACATGAAAAGATTTGAGGTTACTTTTATAGCTTATGTGATTTTTCCAGGATTAGGTCTATAAAAAATAGATTTTAGAATTATAATGAAAAACAGCCAATTGTAGGGTTTTTTTGGCCTCACAGAAACAACAATTTGAGTGCCAAAATGTCGTGTTCCATGCTGCTGTCTAGCCAAGATGGGAATCCCACTAGAGTTGTTATTTTCAGGCTATTACTTTAATCATTATACAACAGTAGTAACAGTAAAAGCCCTTATTATAAAATCTTGCATACAATAGTAATAATGGAAGGGTCCTTAGTAAAAATTCTTGCATGGCAGTTTATCTGATATTGGTGAAGGATGAACTGACAAATATCCAGATCATAGGTCAGAATAAGAAGCTGGGAAACAGCATATGGATTAGGGCTGCTGAAACCAAGGTGGGGCAAGGTGGAAAAACTGGCTTCAAAGAAGTTAGAATTTAAAGGAGAGCAGAAATACGCCTGACATTCCCAGACAGAGCTCTTCTGAAATGAAGGATGTTCCCCAAAATTCTTAATGACAGTAAGTGATGTCCCAGTTAATGCAAGGTGGGTCACTGGAATAAATAAATAACATCCTCTCCCTCCAAGGAAGCCACCCAATAAGTTTCTTGTATATTAAGCTTCTAGTTTTAGACCTGTCTTGGGTGTGTCCTCCTATTTCCAGCACACACACACACAAAATGGACTAACAAACATTCAGCATCATTCCATCTACATTCCAACTTGTTTTCTAAAAGTCTCTTTCAGTTTTAATAAGAATTAACTACAACTGACTGACTGGGTCACCTTCCATTCAAAATGCCATTTGTCCTAGGTCTTTCTATTTCCATGCCTGCACAATTCAGTGACATTTTGTTCCATCTGTCCATCTGGTTTACACACCTGTCTTCTCTTCCTCCAGGTACAGAAGCTGATGACTATGACAAATAAAAGATTAGGTTGAAAAACAGTGCAGTCTTATTATTTCATCACACACACTATTTTTAAAGGTAAACATCAACGCATTTCCAACTCACTTTTTAATTCTGCAGTAATGTTCCCCTGAAGATCTGCAAGGAGTGAAAGTCAAAGGGAAGATATAGGGAAGTCTATTGCTCAAGCTACCTGAAGCATCATAGCCACACATAACCTGCAAAAGAATTGAATCACTTCTTTCATTCTTTAGATCACAATCCCCAGTACATGACAGTCTGTTCAAAAATAAATAAATAAATAAATAATAAAAAATTACTGATTGTTAAGGAGTGACAAGATTTTTTTCAGAATAAAACAAGCATTCAGTTTTGACAGAAAAAAAAAATGGTTTAAAATAAAGAGCAGAGACAGCTTCCAAACTGCAGTACAAGAAGCTTCACAATATATATACAATATGCAAGTGGCTTTGCGTGGGAGAGAAAGACAGAGGCAGAGAGACAAGGACAGGGAGAGAAAGAATGATTTAATCTAAGTTTTCCCTCAGCAGAATTTCATAGTAGATTATTTCATTAGTCCCTGGCCTCATGATCTGTGGGCCTTTAGTTCCCCAAACTTTACTAAGAGATAACAGACGTGATCCTCCCAGTGTCAATATTTTGCCTGAAGTTAGAGAAAACATCAATAGACACAGAGGAGACCATAAAAAGTATCTTACACATGAAAAAATGTGTGATATGTGTCCATCCTCTTCATGTTCAGCTTTTTATTTAATGACAATTATTTTTTATGTGAGTTAGGACAGCTCAGAAAAAAAAATGCCTGCAGGAGACTTCTGCAATTCTAGGTGAATTTCCTGAACTGGCTGATGACTGAGCACCCTCTTTGCACTGTATCAGGATAGAAAAGGAAGGAGTGCGTAAAAGCTGTCTCTTATTGCAGGACATTTATGAAATTGCCTGTCAGTAAAAGTTTGCATCAAGTTTGCCTCAGCAGATGAGCCCAGGCTTTGGGAGACATGGATCCCTCTGACCTCATTTGGGTATATAGTTGTCTATATTGTGGACTTGGGTCCTGCTGTTGTTAGTGAAAATAGATCAGTAGAAGATGATTTTCCTATCCTAAAGCACAGGCATACAAGATGAATTGCTCTCTGGTGCCCAGTGAGCCAATCTTTCTGAAGGATCTCCAGCAAAATGTTGTTGCACCCCCCCTAGCAGAGGTGCTAAAGAATGTCGGATCTTTCTTTAAAGCCTTCAAATGTAGCCCCTGCAAGACATTGGCTACGTAAGAAATGAAGATATTTACTTCCAGCATAAGTGTTTCACTATTAGCCTAAAATTTAGGTTCAACTTGACTGCCTCAGTTTGCTGGAGGTTTTCTGGCTGATTTGTAGACCTGATCTCTAGGAATCAAGTGGGGAAATCCACTTTAGAAAATTCATAACACCCATGCTTGCATTGTCCCTAGAAGAGGGAGATTGTTCTATGGAAATGCTTGTGAGGGAAGGCCAGATAGGTGGGATCATCTCCAAATTCTCTGTGACAAAGTTATTTTGAAATGAAATTGATTTCTGGAAACTCACAAGTTAATTCTAGATCACATCTCCCAAGTATTTACTTTGGCTTAGGGGTAGATCTGTGTTTACAGAAAATATACCTAGAAAATTTCTCACAATGTCCCACAGCTACAGTTACAGAAAACCTAAGCCTAATCTTGGCAGATATGGGGCTGATAAATTAAAGGAACCAACCTGACGCTTTCTGCAGTTACTTAACAGGAGTATCTGGAGCCCTGATTCCATGACGAGGGGCTGCACCTTACAGACCCATCTGTAACTAGTGAGCTGTCTGAGGAATGAAGAAAGGAAGGAAGAAATGGACAGGCCAAAGGCAAGAAAATAGCATTTCCATATTGTCAGGTCAGTGTCAGCACCCTGGTGACTCCTCTCAATGCTGTGTTGAGTTAGTGGCTGCCATCCCACGGGTAGGATCAGCACATACACGCTGCCCCATGGGCAGCTGAAGAACACTCTGCAGTACAAGTCTGAATGACTAAACAAGAGTTTGCTGGTCTGTGCTCAGAGGCAGCTTGTCCCTGGGGCCATATTCTAATCACACATAAGTCAACCATAAAGTTCACCCGCACCAGGCTGGGAACAAGATCAGGCCTTTTCTATTACATATTTAATGCTTCTCCAATTGTTGCTTATGAAAGATGATAACGTGCACCACCAAGAGAGCACTTTATCAGGAGCAAGGAGCAGCACCAAGTGAAAGGAAAAAGTTGTTGAATTGAGCATTCTATTGCCCCAATGCTGTAAAATTAATCTATAAGGATCACATTCAGCAATTGCTTTGCAATTACTGTAAACTCCGAGAAGACAAATCTTTGTCCTTAGCCTTTGTCATCCCAACAGAGTCACAGAAGCTTAGAAAAATAAGCTGGATAATACCTCAACAGGTGATCTAATACATTGCCCAGAGCCTTTGTTATTCAAACAAATAAAGTGTAATTTCTCCACTACAGGTGTTCTACAATTATTCTACTACAATTACTATTACAAAAAAATCCACTTTACCAGCATGGCAGTAACTAACAAATCAAAGGCTGTGCTATTCACTGAGCTCCTTTAAGATTTAAAACATATTTCTATCTCCATTTTGCACCTTGAAGTAGAGTGAAATTGTTACAACATCTTGCAGAAAATCTCCTAGAGCCTTTCTATAAATCAGGTGAGAACTTTCTCTGCCCTACAAGGGCTGTGGTTAGGTGTGTGATGCCAGTGAGGGTACTACACGGACGTTACCAGTGAGCATTGCCATTGCACTGCCAGATTCAGAAAATTCACACCCTGGACTTGCAGTCAGGGCAGGAGATGGTACAAGACTTCTCTAACAGCAACAAAGACATGTATGTGTGATCACATTAGGTGCTATGTTAAAGTTAAAAATAGCCATAAATATTCTTCTTTATGCTAGGTCCCTCATCATGCCATCAGATTTGACCCACGGTGAGGCAGATATCAGCTACATGAAAGGAAATGTGTTAGCAGTAAAGGTATATGTCTATATGTCCCCTTACCCTAGGCGAGAAGCAAAAACCATGCAAATTCTACACAAGTTCTCCAGGGCAGTACACAAACCCATTGGTTTAGGAGTATTTTCTTTTGGATTTTTTTTTAAACAACTCAAGCAAAATTGCCTGTTGCATGGCTGAATGATGCATCACATCTTATGTCAGTTCACCTTTGAGGCAGTCATTGCAATCAGGTTTTATCTGATAACATCAGAGCAGATGAGCTAGCTTACTGTACATACAGTAAAGGAAAGCTGCTAATAAAGATGCCTGACCTTGGGGACAAATTTGCTGAGCTCCACAATGGAGAAAGAAGTGCTATATGTGCTGACAGTTAAGGTCCATCTTGTGATAAGCTAGACGTGACAGCAGACTAACAGAAAAATTAATTAGTAGCAGTTGAATTTTTATGTGAGCCAGTTTCAGGAAAAACAGGAGTAAAAATGTTTTCTTTAAACAGCTTTCAACATCCTCAGCTTCCTCAACACTTCTGAATCTTCTTTGAAAAATAAGAAACCAGATATAGGGGATGGTAGCATGCACACAGTAGTCTGTCAGTTTTGATTCAAAATACTGCAAAATACACCCCAATGTCCCAAATTTAATAAGTAATATAAAATATATATTTTCTGGTGGAAAGGTCATTTTTTATAAGCAATGTGATAAATAAGAACAGGAACTGCACTGGAAAGTTACTCACAAAGGGCTTCCATAATGCAAGATTTCATTTAACTGGGGTCTCTTCCTGCTTCCCAGTACAGCCTAGCTCATTAAGATGTCACCTGTAGATCATCAGATCAAGACATGTCAATATCAGACATGGTTTTCTGTCCTGCTTTATTGAACAATTCTTAAAACTGGTATTTTTTTTTTCCCACACTAAGGAAAATAGATTTCAGAAATGCAAGACCTACAAGTGAAATCATTCTTCTCTACACAATTCACACTTAATTATAGCTGAAGATCAAGTCTTACATTTTTCCAAAGCTAAGGATAATCAGAAAAGCTGAGGAGTAGCAGGAGGTACAGATAAACATAAGCCCACTGTAATTTGATGTTTCATGTCATTCTTGGAACTGAAATTTTGCTAAATGCTGCTACTGGACCTAAACTATAGCATCATGGTTTGGATGTTTCCTATTTCTTTGCAGAAGCAAATGAAGTTAAGTTATTAGGAAAGATTCTATATCTTTAGCACTGGAGGCTTGAGTATTCTCCTGATCTGCAGGTGAAGTAAATCTGGGAAAATGAAATGTGACTGTGAAACTTCTATGTATTCTTAATAAAACTTTTATTTAACATAGCTACTGTAACAGAATAATCATTTTCTAAGCTCTGTTTTCTAAAAGACCTATAGCTGCTCTGTCATCCTTATAAAAGCATCTTCTTCCAATTCTGAGGCGATAAAACAGACATTTTAATAATAAATAATAAAACAGACACCAACAATAAAACAGACAGAAATAATAAATCAGATGCCAACAACAACAATAATAATAATAATAGTAAAGAGTTTTTCTGTTTGTAAAATATATAAATATATTGAAAATAACTGGAAAAAAATAAATAACAAGAGAACATTTTTAATATGCAACTGGAAATTATTTACTTTTTGACACCAGATCTTGTAGAGAGATACTGGAAATCTGGGATTACATAATATCAGAGCCAGTCAAGGAAGAATTATTCTGTTTTGCATGAACTATTGATCCTTCATTATTTGGATTCATCTTGCAACAGACAAGAGAGCCTTTTTGCATGAGATCCCTTTATCTCCTGAAGAAAAAGAAAGAGATCTGTTCTTTCAGATTTACCAGTTCAGTAATCTAGGCATCTCAAATTCAGAGACCCCATACTCATTGCAACACTACCTGGTCCTGAGCATGTACTGCAGATGAGGTTTCCCTCAACATTTTAAGCTCCCATGAAAGCTGCGAAATATGATTTCTCTCTTCCTAGCAAAAGCTGCATCCAATTTAGGAGAAAATTTTCCTGGTGGAAGTTTTGCCAAGGTGCATACATTTCTGCACATCACTTACTAAATTTCATTATAGGTGTCAATATATGGACTTTTTTCAATAACTAAGATCTTGGTGTTGGGGGAATGGAGAGGGGAGGAAAAACAGAAAAAGACCTTATTACGTTCTGTTTGCTATAACCAACAGTTGAATTTCCTGCAAGATTGTTACACAATGCTATTTCCATTTCTACAGCATTTGGCAGTACTAAGACTGAAAATATTCATACACACCATACAGCTGGTACAACTCAATGGTGAAAAGTCACTTTCTGCCTCACCCAATCTGTAGAAACCATCTAGGGCATCCTCCACTCTTTATCTACCTTCCTTCCTTTCAGTTCACAGCTGAATTATGTCGCCAGATGCAATCACAGACAGCTAGATCATAGCATCCCTGTTTTCCTTTGCAGTTTAATATTTCAGCATGTTTCTCTTGTGCTGTACCTTCTGCCTCCAGGCACTGTGATCAAGCTGAATGTTGCCTGTGAGCAGGATTGAGCTGGCTCACCCCATGTGGGGACACTTTGTCTTTTAATGAGATGCCAAAACCACTGCTGGGATGGACTGGAGTGAACTGGGTATGTTTTAGTCTAGAGACGAGATCTTGGCACTTTCTTTCACTACAGAAAAGGTACAAATAGAGAAGATGGAATGTGGCTATTCTTATAAGTGGACAGTATAAGGGCAAAAAGCAATAGACACAAGTTACAGCAGTGAAATTTCTGACTTCATAAGAGGAAAATAAATTTCAAGTGCTAAAATACTAGGACGAGAGCCCAGAGAGTTCGTGAAATCTGAGTCCTTGGAGATATTCAAAAATTGAAAGCAAGGAAATCCTTGAGCAATCCAATCTAACTTTGAAGTTAGATCTGTTCTGAGCAGGAGGTCGAACTGGAGACCTGCAGAGGTCCCTTCCAGCCTGAATTATTCTGTGAACTTATTTGTTATCCTCTTCTATGACCCAGAACTTAATGAAAACCCTGAATAGTGACCCTGATCAGAGAGGTGCATTTAACATTAAATCAAGGTCATAAAGAAGCAGAAAAATTCAGAGGATGCTGCTTGTGTCCCACAGCTTCAACATGAAGAGCTCTTCATGCTTGCTCAACCTAAGACCAATCACTCCTGTACCATGAAGGGCAGCAAAGTCCAGATACAACTGCAACCCTCTTGTGGCACTTTTTTAAAGGAATGAAATATAAGCATATTAATCTTAAGAAACACCACAACCCATGCAAATTAGGTTGCAATTTAGCATATTTTAGCATATTTAGCATAGGCAAGCAATTTAGCATATTTTAATCCCTGGTATGCCCTCCCAGCACATACCCATTTTCTCATTCCTAAGCCAAACGTTATTTGTTTTATTTCAAGTCTTTCAAAATAATTTTTTTCTTTTGTTTGTTTGCTCAATTTTCAAACTCACAGACTTTTTACTATCCACAGTATCTTGTGTTAAGTGATCCAGTAAAAGACATTGGATAATAAATAAATAATAAAACCTAGAATAGCACATCATCTCACAGAAATAGGTCTTGGTTGAGCTCTGCGGGGAAAGAATGCCCACCCACAGCAAGCACAGCAGATCCATAAGTATTTGAACAAAAGCAATTACAGACTTTTGACTAACTCGTGTAATTTTTTTAAAGTTCAGTTAAAAAAAAAAAAATCCAATTAATTTTGTTTCACCCAGAAGAAAGTGTGACATAACCTATGGAAAGTAATACTGTAATAAAACAATTCCAGTTTTCTAACCACTCTGGCACAGCTGTGTCGGTGTGGAAAATGTCAGATCGGTCAGAAAGCTCCAGGCAGGATGAGTGGTGTGCTTTGGATCCACATGACTGCACAGTGACTTTCCTAAAATGGATCTGGAAGTTCCAGGATGTGTAAGATTGCTGACGTTTTCTGCTACTTTCTGCTGCTTCTGCTAAGAGAAGTTTCCAGGTACTGCCTCTTTCTTGGTTCACAGATCAGGTTTTGGGCTCAGGTTGGTATCACGTAGCTCATACAAAGCCCCATGCTGCTGCAGCACACTGGAGGAAAGGGAAGGGTCAAGAGTGAAGCCCTAAGCAGAAGCATGATGGTTAACACAATTTCTTAAGACTAAATCAAGTCACCAGCCAGGAAGTCTTCCCTGGATATCCACATCTGGGCCCTTTCTTGAAACAAGAAGCAACAATTGTATTAACACATCTTTGTGCTATCTCACCCCTCCCACCACCTCCCTTCCATTCTCACCATCACCTTCTCCATCAGTTTATGGAACCACTGCAAACATCTTCCTCATCTGTCTCACCCTGTTTTGCCAGCAGACTTGTTTGACATTCCAACACCAACCATAGAATTTCCAGCTCAGGATCCTCACCTGGCACTTGCTATCTGTTCTGACCAGCCCTGCTGGCTTGCAAATATCTAAAGTATCCTTTTTTGAGTGCCAAAGCCCCCTTCACATTGCTACAACAACTACTGCTATTACTGCTAGCAAGTATTTCTTGCTACCACACTAGCCAGCAGCTTCTATGGATTAGACAAGGCATAAAGATTCCCAGGTCAGATGTTGCCTTCAATTCAGCAGATCTTTTCTCCCACTTCAGTAATAGACATTTCTGATTTTGGCTTGGATTTAATTCTGACTATTTTGAAATATTCACAAGGAATATTTCTTATTAGAACTCCACTGGTTTTACAGTATCTTCTGAACTTTTATTTCCTTTCTAGGTTTTCTATTTTCTATCATTATTTTTCCAGGAGATGATCTCATTTCTGTTGCATTTTTTTTTTTCTTTTCAGTGGTTAGATCTGATTGATTAGGCAAGTCAGAAATTGGAAACTATCAAAACTGAGGACTCTAAAATAAAATAATGAGATAATATTGATCAGAAATATTTAAAAATAGAAAAGATTGGACTGTTAAAAAATTGAGCGTAACAAAACTGTCAAGTAAAAATATGTTTCTGTCAATTTGAAATTAATTACAAAGCTGCAACTTTTATTTTGTAACTGCCAAAGAGTTTCACAACGTGAAGAAGCACACAGGCACTTCCCAACAAATAAGAAACATTTTTTCTTTCATAGTTGTTTTGGAAATGGTTTTCTTACAGGCTCAGGTGTAATTTGATAAATCTGCTGTTGTATCAATGAGCTACTGAAGCAGTAGGAGCCACGAGGCGTAAAGAGCAATATGCTACCTTTGTTTACACCCGCTAAGATTTTTTGAAGACTTTTTCTCTAAACACATATTTTTGCCCAGAATTAATATATCGTTAACGCCCCTGCAGTCAGCAGAGCAGCTTACGTGTCTTGCTACATATACAGCAAGGATTGTGAGGCAACAAAAACTTGCGGAAGGAGGAAATTATATTTTCCGTTTGGTAAATGTTTTCAAAAAGCAGAACAGACAAATGAAAAATATCAGTCCAGAGCTGAGCACATGGTTGTGTGTTCCAGTGCAAGTGGGTCATTTAATTCAGCCTTTCTTGGGATTAACTCTTGATTCTGGAGACAAAAGAAGACAGGAGCCACCAGAGAACTGTGGTGTGTGGCAGACTGAACCAGTTCAGAAGAAGCAAGAACAGATCAGCACTGACTGAGGGAGACACAACCCTTATTCCAGCTTATGAAAAATAGAAATCTTTGTCACCTTAGAAATCTTGGACCTTAAAAGTGAAGTATTAATTCCTCCATGCCTCCCCAGGTTACTTTTCTCCTGGCACAACTGCCTTCCCAGCAGAGACTTCTGGGATTTGTTATCGGTGGGTTGATAAAAATCTCACCCCTCCCTAACATAGCCAGCCTCTCATAACTTTGCAGGTGTAATCATTTCTAGAGTTTTTCTCCTTGGCTCTCCAAAAAGTTATGCATATACAAAAAATAATATATACAAAGAAATAATGCAAGTAATTCTTCCAGAGCTTAAGTTTTTTCCAACCTGAAATTACAGAATTTGTTACACTGAAGTCCTCAAAGTTCATAGAAAAGTATCAAATCTGTCATAGCACAGATGCCATATTAGCAAGCCACTGACAGAGGAAATGTTTATGCTCTATGTCCTGCTACACGTGGAAATCAGTGTGGCTGAAGGCAACGTGGGCAGTACACAGTGACATGACAGAGCAATATCCCTCAAGGAACATGGGAACCTTAGATAAAACGTTGGTTGCAGCAGAAGTGCATAAAGTGATAACCAAGAGGAATTAAATCTTGGAGTTGGAAGTTAAGAGCATGAATGATCCTGGATCAAATAAGTGTGAACAGAGTTTTTATTTTACTCTGTTTTTTAACTAGGGGTGAAGTAGGAGTAGGATGATGCTGATGTAAATATACCAAAAACTAAAAAAATAAAAAATAGGACATTTCAAGCACAGCACAAATCTATAGACAAAAATAACTGATAATTGTTGAATTTTCACTTTTAATTAGAATTAAAAGCTACTGATGATTTTGAAGAAGCTAGCAGCAGGGCAAAGCCAGAGGCATCCCTCTAAACTAAATGGACATTTTCCTTCTGGAAACAGGAATCAGCAAAGGCACAGACATCATGAAAGAGCTGAAGATGGAAACATCCTGCATTTACTTGTAAATCTTCAACTTCAAGGACTGCTGAACCTCCTAGCACCTCGCAGGATCATGCCCTCCATGTTTGCCTGCAGGCAAACATGGCAATCCCTATGCCTGTGGGATTTGCAAAAAAGGAAATTTTTACACTTGGCTAGGCTTCTAGGGAAAACAGAGTGGCCTATGAGCACTTCGAGGAGAAGACCAAAAATGTGAAATCTCAATCTCTCAAGCATCCCTCAGGGTCAGTCAAAGCTTCCTCAAAACTCTCTCCACCATGGCACAGCTTCATACTGAGCAAAAGGTGTTACTTCACCCATGACTGCTTAAATCCTGATGGATTTGACTATGTCCGTGATATAAAGAACCAACTCCATCCCAATACACAAGCAGGGGAAATCATCTCAAAAGTGTATTTCAACACAAGTTTCAGGCATATGTAACACAGTGGGAGACACCAGTCAAAATATGAGTCCAGGCAAGAAGTTGGGAATTATTTCAAAAACATTTCTTCCATTGTAAATTAGTGGGAAGCCTCTTAAATCATCACACCCAACACTGTATTGGCAGAATATGCAAAGTGCAGCAATCAGTATAAGTGACAAAAGAATACATTCTTTGGATTTATAACACATTAAATACCGTAAAACTCCAGGAAATAATTTATTTCATTTTTTCTTGATGAAAACAAGACTATTTCCTTCTTAAATATGGAAAATTGTAAAAATGCACATTACTTTTAAAAGTTGGCTATAATCCCAACCTTTGCTAGAAAACAAATCTGAGAGTTAAGATGCAAGGAAACGTGCCAGGAATTTTTTTATTTAAAATTATTTCTTAATTCAAATGTTAGCACTCGTCACCTACTTCAGTCTTGTTCTCAGTGTCAGAAAAGCCCCCTTATTCTGGTATCTAATCAGGTCAGATATGGCTTTGCCAGAGCAGGTCTTGAAAACATTCAAAGATGGGGATGCCAATACTTGTCTGAGCAATCTCTCCCTGTCTTACTCCATCTGCTGGGGGAAAGTCTTTTTTCCTAAAGGGCAATTGAACACCTCAAGTCACTGACTCTAACCCCCATGTCGTGTGAAAACATCTGCCTTTCCCAAGAAAAGATGGATGGATATCCATCAAAAGAAGAGGAGTTTAGCTTCACCATATTGGTAGATGACATTCAGTTAGTTGTAGGCTGTTATTAGATAACTCTTTGGCTTCCTCTTTTTCTTACTCTTCATTAACAAGACACGTGTCCTGGCATTTTTGAGTTATATGTTGTCCAGTTAAACAGTAATTTCCTCATGGCAGCCATCTTTTGAAAAGGAGTGACTATAGAGGAATTAAATCCTTTTGAAATGATAGTATTTATCGTTCCCTTCTAATTTGAATTATTCTAGCCCATTATAACAAAAGCAAAAACAAACAAGCAAAGAAAAAGATGGCATTAATAATGATGTCACTAGTGCATTAATAATGTGCATCTGGTGCTGTCTGACAGGCTGCATAACTTGGATGATCAGCAGCAGTACAAAAGCATCCAGAAACAGAAAGAAAACACAAGTCTGACATTGTATTTATTCATTGCAATGTGAAAAAATTCATTTTGAGAATAGTGAACTGCACTCTTACCAACCATGAACTTACTCTGTAAGGAAATAAATTGTTGAACTACAGCTAAAATTCACACCAGAGTAAGGTGCATTTCTGCTACACCAGCTCTTACACCAGTAAGACCCACACAACTTTAGATCATCAAGTTAAGGACGTTGTTTCCCCAAACGCTTTGAATTCCCTCTACCATTCATGGAGAGAGAGGATCTGATTAACACTTTGAAGGTCTGTTATTCTACACAGAGGAAGACTGTGATGACTGTATGGTCATCGTGCCCGTAAGAAATACCCCTAACTTGGGCATTTATTTCTTTGCACTTAGAAAATATCAGTTCCTTACTCCCCTGCCCCTCTATGAAATGTCAATAATAGCTCACAAAGCTGTTAGGCCATCATCTCATCATAATGGATGCAAGATATGTGCAGGGGATGAGACAGTGGTTTACATCATTGCGTTATTACTCAGAGGTTTCTAATCTGAATTGAGAGAGTACAGCCCAATACAGCCTGAACTCAAGAAAATGATTTTTGAATAATTCATTTCTTCATAAGAAGAATTTTTGAGATGTTGTTAATTTTCTAGTATGCAATGCATCTTCCTGGCATTTCTTCTGATTTATTCTTTTTCCTTTTCATAAAGAAATTATAACTATGGACATCAGGAAAATTCATAATTTAAACCCCCAAACCCATATAAAATTTTGAATAGAATCCAGTAAAAAGACATCACATTTACACACTCATAGTGTCTATTTCTAATTGGGTTCACAAGCTAAAAAAATGTATATATATATATATCCTTCCTTGGGGAATGTGTGGGTTTGGAAAGAGAAGAGAAGCTATTCTAATTTATTGCCATTTATATTTGATATGGCTTATAGTAATACCAATCCAGAGTGTAAAATTAAACAGTGATCCCTGGTCACTCAGCCCTCTAAGACTCCTGCTTTGAATGAATATCATGCTTCTGAAGAAACTTGTATTGAAAAATTATAAACGTTCTGCATTTTTTTCAGCCTGCATGGGAAAAGGAAAAAGTTAGTGCCCACAAAGGAAGAATATATATATATATATATTTAATTTCAAAACTACTTTTAATGGAAAGCTTCAGAAAATAAAATAAAAAATGTTTTCTTGTTTTTCCCCCTAAAGTTGGTGTGTGGGCCGTCAGTCATTCTGTGTATGCACATATACTTATACGTGTCTGTATACTTAGAACTTTTTGTTAGGGAAGCTCATTCATCCTTTTGCTTTGTCAGGGAAATCAGTTTAGTGTCACACATAAAATTTTAACCATTCCTTTGAAAAGCACCCATCTTTTTACTAAATATTTAAAAAATCCAAGATCTTGAGGTTGCACGTGCTTTAAAAGAGCACATAGGAGTCATAAGAGTCCAACACATAAATTATTTGTCCAGTTCACCTGCCGTGAGTATGGCCAGAGGAGCACAGAGTAGCCACAACCTCATTTTTGAGGTTCTTACTCCACTGCAGGGCAATAACAGGGTTTACAGGGGCAATACCTACAGCATCAAGAAGACATTTTCCACAGTGCTACATACAATACTAGTCCTTCAATTGCCCAGAGAACAACTTTAAAAATATTGTGGCTTGGCTGCCGTCTGTAATCTACATATGGAAGTCCATGGAAACCAGGGCAGGAGAGGTGTTGAACCTGGTCTGCAGCCTGGCAGTTAGGATATGGCCTGTCAGAAGCATTCTCAGGGCCAGGCATGCAGGCATACTCATAGCATGCCAGGCTGGGGCCCATACACATCCCAGAAATGTCTCCAGAAAATTGATAAATGAATAGTACTCTACTGGGGCTGGCGGAAAGGCCTGGTGTGTAATCAGACATGGTAAAATTGCAGTTCAAGACCACATAGTGATTTGTACCAGCCTGGCCAAGGTACTTTTTAGTTCAGCACTGATGGAGTCAGTGAAATGTAAGGGATGTGAAAGGAACATCAAATGTGCTGCAACAGAACCTCCTTGCACCACTTTCCATCCCACCTCCCTGTTTCCACCTGCTCCCAGTTAGAACATCCAGCAGATACATTGCTCCAGACATGGTTCTGCCTCCTGAAGTAGCCTGCCAGGCAACATTTTGAAGCAGTTTGTCTTGTCTTACACTCCTTGGCTCCTCCTAGCCACTGACTTCATGTAGTGGTACCAGGATGGCTTTTGTGGCCATGCTGAGAAAAGGGATTTGGTAGAGGGAGGAGGGGGGATGAATCTCCAAGTAGTTTTCGAGGTGGAGAGTAAAAGGATCTTCCTCCTTAGGAAGCACTGAAAGGAGGGAAAGGTGAGCAGCTAGACCCTTGTCACCACATAGGTTATCCACAGAATGTCTTCTCCTCCTTCTGTCCTCACATTGCACGAGATGTTCCTCATGCCCATGTGGAGGACAGGAGCACAGGGGGACAGGGACGGTAGAACAGGGCTTGGGATCTGTGTCAGCCCCCTTTGCGTTGGGCAGCTTTCCAGCCACTCTTCCCCCAGCCTGTAGCGTTGCATGGGGTTGTTGTGCCCCAACTGCAGGAACCAGCGCTTGGCCTTGTTGAACTTCATACAGTTGGCTTTGGTCCATCAGTCCAGCCTATCCACATCCCTCTGAATCCCCCTGATCCCTACTTGTTGATTTGCACCAGGACACATCTTCTGGGTGTTACCTGACCCTTCTTCTGACATGGGAAAAGGGGAAGTGTTGCAGAGGGACAGGAACTGGACAAGAAGGTGTTGAGGGTACTGGAGAAAGGCAGGCAGAAGTTCAAACTCCCAAGCCTATAATCAGCCACTGAAATCACGGAGATCTGAGAAACCCTTATGAAATGATTTAGAAAATGTATATTTCCTATGGGCCATATTCTGTCTTCATAAATTAAAAACACATTCAGCTACTTTGACTTCAAAGGAATTATGCCAATTTGCTTTTAACCTAATAATGAAGCAGAGTATTGCTCTTCCCCTATGATTACATTTTTTTAATCTTCTGCAATAAATAAGGAAATCATTGTATTAACCTTCCTTCACAGTCCAAATCTCTGGAAAGTATTGCTTAGGTGGTTAAATCAAGCAAGTCATGCCCCATGTAAACAAATAAAACGCGTCGATAGAATTATGGACCATTTCCACACATGGACACACAAAAGGCAAATTAAAACTTCATGGACATTCTTAATTGTGACATTTTTGAAGTCTTGATCACTTACTGAAATTTCTTCAATATAGTTGCAAGTGCATCAAGTTGTTCACGTTTTATTTCCAGGCTTGAGTTTGCAAGGTGAGTGTGCAGTGTTTGGAAGCTAGATGATGATGATGATTATTATTATTAGCTCATTTT
Organism: Anser brachyrhynchus; assembly: GCF_964034855.1. Classification (NCBI taxonomy): domain Eukaryota; kingdom Metazoa; phylum Chordata; class Aves; order Anseriformes; family Anatidae; genus Anser; species Anser brachyrhynchus. The sequence goes on along the minus strand of NC_137696.1, from coordinate 119,409,933 downwards.
CTCCATGCCAGAAAAGCAATGAGTTTTAATTGGTCGTTTTCATTTTCTAGATGCTCCATTAATGCTGTACTGATTGGGATGGTATCATTGATCACTCATTAGAACAAATGTGCATCTGTATTCACTGGAATGCAACATGATTGCTGGGAAGTCTTAGTCTGTCTGGGAATCCACACAGTTAGCCAAGCAGATTCTTGGACATCTCATTTGGTACAACAGATAGGTGTGATTTACTATGGCTATGTTAGCTACAGACGTGTGCTATGGGATTTTTTTTTTTCTTGTGATCCTGCCTGGAAATATTAGAACACATATTAGAGATCAGACGGGATATGAAATGCTGTCCACTTTGCAGGAAAGCATAAATTGCATTGACACATTCAGTAGTTTAAAATTTCAATATCATTACCGGCTTATCAGAAACAGTACTTGCATGACTAGTCAGTTCAACTCTGGATAAAGCTGGAGACTTCCAGACCCTCCCCATGAGTAACATGGGTGTGCATTGAAAGGATCACATCCACTGCAGGGCAGGTGAACCTGTAGGCTGGACTGAATACATATTTCATGACAATTAACACAGTTGCTCATTCATTTTCTTTCTTCTCCTCAAATATTAAGGAGGGGAGAAGGAGGTAGAAGAGTTCCTCCAGACACATTTGTTATTTGTATTTGTCCAAATTTTTTTCTGTTCAACAGAGTGGCTGAGGATATTTAAAATTTACATGGCAATGCTGAAAGGAGACAGATGAGATGAGTTGTGGCATTCACAAGCACTTGTGTCTGTCCTTAGGTGACTTCAGTAAAGTGCCTCGGTATTCTCTTTTGTTGTTGGGATGACCCAGGGCTGATCTGTGTATTGCACTCTTTCAGGTAGCATTGCAGTTCAGTCTCTTCCCTCACTGCATTACAATCCACAATTTCTCCTACTGCAATAGAGAAGGCCTGGGAAGATCTCCAAAGCAGTTTCTCTATCTGAGAGAAACCTAAGGTTCTCATAACAAAATCATGAGTTCATAAGAAAATAGTGCTCTCCCCTTGAATGTTTCAAAACCTTCTTTTAAAACAGTCAGAGAAAACTTCAGGGCCTTAGTAGTGCAAAACAGTCTTAATCAATTTTATTTATGGTTGTTAAGAGTTCAGGTCATAAAAGGTGATGGTGACTGTTCTTATATCCCTTTTATTCCTCAGAACAAACCAATCTGTGCTGAGAGGCACACAGTGACACTGGGAAGATGTCATGTAATGGGAATATGTCGTGAAAAATATATGAATGCATGGAATCAACTGTGGGAGTACATACACGAGATTAAGTAAATCTATAGATAAAGGCATCAAGAGTGCCCACGTTCAAGTGCACCACTCTGTCTAGCCTCACCCGGTGCTATTTTAAACATCATGAGGATGCTGAATGAAAATACAATCCCAAATGTGCACAGAATGTATACATAAAAAAGAGTTGTCTTTACAGTGTAATGCTCTCACAGTTAAGAGCCTGGCTCAGCAATTCCCACTCTTCAGCAAATCAACGAGGTACTTGATGGGAGCAGTTCCAGAGGTAACATGGCTTTAATGAGACAAGTTCTGACATAAAATGACTGCTAAATATAGGAGAAAAGGTCTGTCAGCCTGAAAACTCAGCCTGGTAACCAGGCCTGGCTCCTTGGCCTTCGGCCTAGGAGAAAAAATATCCTTGATGTGTGGGTGGATACCTCATACCATAGGCATCCTGAAGGTATCATTGATGGAAATGAAACAAGAAACTGAGGGACAACATATCACCTGAGAAACTGGGAATTGACACGAGAAATACAATTCTTGTTTAAAGAAAATAAAAGAAAGCAAGGAACATCATGGAATTATAGAATGTCTTGGGTTTGAAGGGACCTTAAAAATCATCTAACTCCAACCCCCCTGCCATTGACAGGGATGTCACCCACTAGATCAGGTTGGTCAAGGCCCCATCCATCCTGGCCTTGAACACCTCCACGGTGTTTGTGTCTTGTCTGTCTCAGGAAGAAGACAAAAATGTACACCATCCATTGGTTCCCTAAGTGGTGGTGTCCTATGCCTTCTTATGTCTCAAGGAAAGAAAAAGGGCCTGTTTTTTACCCAAGACAGAGCTCCTCTCTGAAAAACTACTTGTGCTGCACGTTGTCCTTTTTCTTTTCTTTTTCATTTTTTTTTCCTCACACAGGTTGAAGCTTCACTGGAACATTGTCTTCATGACACTGCAACACTGACTCCTAGCTTCTGTGACACTCCACACCCCATAATGAGGATCAACTCTGAAGTGAGACTGTCCATCACTTTGGTCAGTCTCTTTCTGAGACTGGTTTTAGACTCTTTGAGGTTGGTCTTTCCCTGAGGCTGATTTCTTCATTAGACCCCTCTGAGGTCATATGACATTGGCACTTTCTTCTGGGATCATTTGAAGTGTTTGGAGCCAATGATATTATGAATATATACACATAGATAAAAAGATAAATACAGTCTTAATACATATAGTTGTGATAAGCATATTCTTGCTCTTGATAAATAGAGTTGTAACAAATGTAGTCTTAGTAAGTGTATCTGTGGCAAGCACATTTGATGTTATATTATTGTTTGTTAGTCGTAGTAAGTCCATTCACTGTCATGGTATTAGTGGTAAGTTTGCTGACCTGTAATTACCCTCAAACCCTATCTGCTGCTATATTACTGATTTTCCTACATCAAATTGCTTTTCTACTAACTCTACTATTAAGTGGTGTTATTTAATATCTCTTTAATATATAATCTCTTACATATATACTCACATATCTTGTTTCTTGGTAGTACCTGTAATAGTTTTTATCTATTTATGTATATATATATTTGTCTTATTAATTATAGTATTCTTGCTAGTGGTGATTTGTAGTGATTTGTAATAAATAGGAACCTTTGGTAACCAAAGCGCCCATGTCCTTTTTTATTAAGGAACCCTACGAACTCTCCGTTGCACTCTCCATATACCTGTGGGTCAGGTGGCATCTCCTTTTTCAAATCATGACTGTATTTTACTTGCCCACAGACTTAAGACGTATTCAGTAGATCATACCTAAATGTTTTGCCAGCTAGCACCCTGGACGAGGTTCATCTGTCTGGAGGACAACCAGATCTGTTCAGTACATCACTCCTCTGAAGGAGAAATCTCTGTTCTCTTCCCATTTAAATGGACATTTAAACCTAAGAATGTGCCTTCTTTTTGTGTGGCACATCCCTCAAGCTGAAAAATGATGTAAAATAAATAGAGGAATCCTATGCAATGTTCATAAATGAGAGACACCTGTAGTATTCAATTAACTGCACTGTTGCACCAGCTTGAGCAAATTGTTTTGCAAGATCCTTGCTCCCATTTTTCCCAGTTTGGTTTTCTTAAGGCCAGACTAGGTTTAGCCTTTCTAAAACGATGTTTGCTAATCTGAAATCAATAGAACATCCTACTGAAGACTGATGACATTTTTTTCATGAGTTTCACCCTATCGTTTTTTACAACAACAAAAAAAAAATGTGGAGAAATGTTTCAAGCTATGAATACAAGTCAGGAAAAAGCTATTGGGACCTTTGAATGTAAATGGCAGTTTTGGTGCTAAATTCAACAGAGGCAGAAGTATGGGACTTCTAGGTTAAGAGCCAGAGGAAGCAACAGTCAGAGAATGCCCTTTGAAGTCAGTGTGACCCTTATTGCTACTCCATGAGTGTGCAGCAGTCAGAATATGAGTACCAGTGTTATAAAAATTCATCTGTCTTTCACTTTGAACCAAACATACTCCACACACTCATAGCCTTCTTGTGTTAGGTGACAGAGTAAAGTAATATACCAGCAGAGAGTGGCAGATTCATGGACAAATGTAACAGCAAAGGCTCAGCGTGATGTTAAAGACATTTTTTTTTCTCACACTTTTTTTTTTTTTTTCTGGAAGAGCTTTCTGTATCTCAGCCAAGGCTTGTTCAATCATAGTGCAAGTTGTCCTTTCACAGCAGAATTATCTAATCAGATCCTAGACCAAAATAAAGCTCTCTATGCTACTTAACATATATATGAAAAAGAAGTAGAGTATGGCTTTCTGCAACCAGTGTTGAGATTCTACTGGTGGCAGTAGGTGAGTTTGAGGATCACAGGACATTTTACTTATTTGCTACCACAATACCCATTTGAGGGGCAATTCCACCAACCCACCTCAGAATTGCCCTTTTGGTTCAGGAAAGGACTACCTCATCTCCTAACAATGAATTGATTCTTTAATCCTTTATTTTAATTATCGAGGAAGCAGAAATGAAAACAAACATGAAACCAGTTTTTACGAGGTGGCACAAAAATACAGGTAAAGGTAAGGCCTCTGCTGTAAAAGCTTAAAATTAATTGGACAATGTAGGAACAAGTAGGAAAGAGAAATGTATGCCTAACACTAAAGGACAGGTATCATATTGCAAGTGATAATAGTAGTCATCCCTGTCATATTTATGGCAATAAACAGTGATGTCCAAATTAGGTTTACTATTTCATTTTGTGATAAAGCAAACAGGCATGGAATTAGAAAAACTCTTCCGTAATACAGAAATCTCTGCAGTAGTAATAAGAAACATAGAAAAATAGAGTCCACACACACTTCTGATAATATAAATGTTCCCCTTTATAGAAAATACTTTGCAAACATGGAGAGAATAATTGTTTCCATTTTTTACCAGCAGCTCTTAAAGTCCAGGCTGTTTTTGTGGGGCTTTTTATAAATATGTTGCTAACCACAGAAACACGTTTATTCAGCCTTTGCAGTGTTTTCAGTACTTCTACACCACTTCTGAATTCCAAAGCCAGACACAAATGCTACATCTCTACCAGGAAATGACCCTGGCCACGCTTCTTTCCTTGCCCCCAAGGGATGAGAAGTACAGAACAGCACAACTGCATACTGCTGGGCTCTCTTCTGCCATAAAGGAGGTCCTCATCCATATCATCTGTAGGGAATATGATATCTTTCAAATCGTGTCTGGACATTGTGACAATGCTAAAGCCACCAAGTTGCATGGACAAACACACGCTGATGCCTGCAGTCAGAATTTGTCTCTGTTTTGGTACTAATGTAGACTTCGTGTAACTCAGTACATTTCCAAAGGCTAGCCTGAGGGTTAATTTGGAAAAATGACTATTCTACATACACAGCCCATTCCTAGTTTAGAAGATAAATATTTAAATAGTGTGGATGTGGCCAGACTGGCCTACAAGTAGACAACATTCTACAAGTGCTTTTTGGCGATGTAGTCTGGGAGCAGCAGTCAAGGGTCTTGGTGTGACCTGCACTCCCAATGCTTCCTGCCATGGTGCTAGCGTCAGAGCAGACAAGTGCGTACTTTGTTTTTGCTGTTTCCTCTCCATGTGCTAGGTGATTGATTACATGAGAGAATTGCACAACTGTCAAGTAAAGAATCCTTTATCAAAGTGAAAATTAGAAGTGCTACTACTGCAGGTAGTATTTATTCTTGCAACACCGGAACTATCTTCTTGCAGCTATTTTCAAACTTTTCCCTGTGCAGACCATTCTCTCTTTCCCTTTTTTGACAAGTTTCAAGCTTTCTTTTTTTTTTTTTTCTAAAAAACACCCAAAGTCTACATTACTAAATAATTTAAGTAAAATGAAGTTGAACAGTAGGGCCTTCCTTTGCTGTCTTATCCTCAATAGTTAATGCTCTGCCAGTACACTACATATTTTCCTCCTCTATGGCCTGCCCAAAATCTAATGTCTAGCACTGACTCAACAGATCCAAAGCAAACCAACCTGTGCAGCTGTCACTGAGTCCATGTAAGCCTCTGGAGTGCTGCTTTCTGTGATTACAGCTGGCACTATCATTGAAGGTGCCTGATACATTTTGTGGTGTAACATCATAATTAACTAGATAAAAAAGGCAGCATGAGCAACTATATCTCAATTTTAGCCAGTGCAGATTTCGCATGATCTGGAAAGATTAGTATAATGTTGGCAAACCAGGAACAACTGCAAAATCAATCATACTTCTAAAGCTATAAAGTAACTCAGGTGAAACTTAGGAGTCGGATTTTTGCCTTTCAATGACTTTTTTGTCCATAATTTCATTGGCAAGAGGTTCACATCCCAGTTAGCTCACCAAGGCAGTGCTTTAGAAAGGCAAACTTAATTCTTGCTTATGGTAATTAAGCTTTCTAATTATAATTAAGCTTTACACCTATAGTTATATATATGGAAATCAATGTTTGCACAAGCAAGGAGAATAAGGACTGATTTAGACCTTATTGGTACCTAACTGTCATATTTTATATGACTCTCAAAAATATTGTGGTTTGTTTTTCCTGCATGTACTGGTGCCAGTTACATGATTAAGTCACTCTCTAACAAATTTTGGATCAGCAGCCACTATCACCTTGTAGCTGACTTTCTTCCCAATAATGCAGATTTATGTGTCTGGGCTAAATAAACAAAATGCCTGAAAATAGAGTTGTGTGCACCAAAAAGATATAGTGGTACTTTTACTGTGTCCCTCAATTCAGAGATCAATACATTATTAACCAGTTTATCACCAAAGATTTGTGGGCTTCATTTACTTTTCATCAAATATGTCACCCTCAGGGCTAGATAAATTTACTCTATCCTCCAGGTACTAATTTTGCCCTAGTCATAAATAGAAAAAAGTTTCAATAAACTGTTTTTTTGTTTGTTTGTTTGTTTGTTTTTTTCATCAGAAACTCAAAGAAAAGGAAACCTTTTATTTTACTCTGACACAGCTAAGCTTTTGTTATGGTCTTTAGAAATGCACTTGGTTTAGTTTATCCAGGCTATGAGGAAGTGATTTTTCACTAACTTTCTACTGTTATTCCTAATCCACTTATGTACCAGATCACATTGGGAATCTGGCCGCAGCACATGACAAGGGAGAATCGTCTTCTGATGCATTCTTCTAAAATAATAATAAAAATCATAATCATAATCATAATCATGAAATAATAATTAAAAAGAAAAAAAAGAAAAAAAGAAACGGGGTAAGAGAGCCATTTGTCAGACTCCAGAGGGACCTGCATTCCCCTTGCAGGCCTAAGAAAAGAGAGGACATCTGCATCCCTCCTGAAGAAACTGTTTCAGTTAATGCATTTGTTATACCAAAATAAGCAAGCCAAAACCATCACGGCTGGAGACTGTGACACTCACAAAAGATCCAGCTGGAAGGACCATTGTTTTGCTTTTCTCTTTTCCTGGGGTCCCTGGGAGCCAGAAAAGTTGGAGCATGATTTAGAGCTGTCCTGAAGAAATGAGTACTGGGTCCAGGGAGTTGGTATTTTCAAAGATCCTGCAAGTCTGACTGTCTGCCTACTGTTTATCTCTGCTGTCAAAAGGATGTAGCTTTTGGAGAAAGGTGAAACTTGCATCTGTGACACCGACACATTGCAAACAATAGAGGAGACAGCTGTGCTGTGAGATTAAAAGAAAAGCAGAACCTTTCATCTCTGATGCCCTGCTCTAGTTTGAAACCACTGAGAGAGTGGGTGTATTTTTATTTTTCTATTTTTCCTTTGAGGTGTCTCCTTGCTTTTTTTCTGCTTCTCTTTAATTGCAATTTGAATGCAAATATTTATAATATTTGTTCTATAAACATCATAAATTAATATAAATGATGTTCTATACTCATCATAATATTCATGTACTTCTGGTAGAAACTGGTGCAGGAAGATGCATCTGTGCCTTTTTGGTTGTGTTTGTAAAACCTGAAGAATTACACACCTGAGGGATAAGGCCAAGACAAAGGGTTTGAATGTACACATTCCAAAACTGTGCTTAAAGCTTTTTCTCAGCTTTTTCCATTGTGAGTCAAAATTCTTTTATTTAACTAACAAACACAGACATGTAACTCTGCAAACTTGGCTGCATTCTTGCAGTTGTAGAATAAAACACCAAACAGTGCACCAGTGTATTCTTTTCCCTTCCTGTTGAACCAAATTAACTGGAGCAGCATCTTCTTATTATTTTTTGTCATTAAGCAAACTCCCGAGACAGTACATTTGAATTATTGCTAAAATCCAGAACCCCAAAGTCTCTTGCCAGACAGCTGTCTAAAAGAAGCTTTCATTCCAAGCCATGGGGGTATTCTTTGTGTCTTCTCTTCCTGTAAGACCAGTGAAGCACCTATACATAAATGCCTTATGAGAAAAAGAAAATCTTTAAAATCTTTGTACACATATCTTTAATCCTCCATTTATAAAAGTGACCTGAGACAGAAATTAGTCATGGTGACTCAGCTAATGGATGTCCACGAATTTAAATTCCATAGTTCTCAAATTCATTCTCTTTCTGCCTTTCAGGTATTCATAACTCTTAGCAAAGTAGGAGTTTGGCACAGTCATCCTTGGTAAATCTGCAGCATTCTGGGTTGTGATCAAGGTACTCTGAAAAACTCTTGTCCCTCTGAATGGATGAGAAGAGGTCCAACGTGCAAAAAGGCAATGGGCAAGCAGGAGCTGGGAATGTGCTTGCGTGGGATACAGGCAAGGATCCTCCTATAGGAGGAAGGATCACATTCCCCCAGCTGCTCTAAGTAGCATGTTTGCAGCAACCAAAACCCAGACTGCAAAGACAAAGCAGCCTGGATCAGCATCTTGGGGACCTACATCTGATAAGTTTTTAGCTGCCATATGTGAATGCTACCCACGTGGAAAGGCATGTTTCCAATTCTAATGCTGAATTGCTCTTATAAGGGGACTCACCACCCTGTAGTATCTTGTTGCAATTTGTCTGCAGACCCTTTGCTCGGGCACCATTCCTTGACCAGAGCACAGTGTGGATGGGTTGTACATCATGCTCAGAGCTGTAAATTGTCCAGTGGTTTTCTCTCATGCACTACAGCTTTCACCCATGTTTGGTTTTTTGTTTGTTTGTTTGTTTGTTTTTCTGCTACTATCAGTGTAGAAGACAATTTCTCCATAAATATGATTAAAGCTCCTTAAATAATGTTCTTTAAATCCCCTTCTAGCTAACATTGTGCTAGAATGTCTAGTGGTTAAAATAATTTTTGGCCACCTCCAGCCAGGCCAACTCCCCTTATACTTATCTATACCTAGGTGTGCACCTACCCTCTATCTGCACAGTCTGGAGGCGAAGACCCCTCTGGTGACCTCTGTATCCACACCTTTGCAACAACATGGTTGGAAAGAATGATATATACTCGTGCCCCACAGAATTCTTGTTTGCAGTGTTGGCTATGAGCCTGGTGGGAGGTCAGCACAGAGCTTACACTGTGACCAGGAAGAGCAGGGCAGCTGCTGGTGACTGTAGTCATAGTTCATCCATCCTCCTTCAATGCACAGCACGTGCAAAAGCTCCTGCCCACCAAGAAGTTCTCAGATTCTACTTAGGTCTGCACTTGGGCTCAAGTTCGTGTGTCATCTAAATGACAGGAAATGGTGGACCTGAAACAGTGCACTTAACTGTCCATGACAGCTACTATTCCAAATAAAGTGCCTGAACCAACCCCATGTCTCACTCTGTAGTTTCTCTTCATGGCCTGCCTTCACCTGAGGGAATATTTTTGACTAGGACATGTCTGCTTGCTTTGTTACCTACTGACCTGTAACAGTGAGTGTTTGCTTACTTCTGGGCTTGCACCACACAGCTTGCTTTCCAATGCATTTGCAAAGACAGCCTGCGCTGAGCTGAATGCAGCCAGCCATCAATAAGCAAGCACACTTGCAAGTGCAAAGGGAGGGCAGGCAGAAGACATACTATTTACATAATTAAGTACCTCACTTAATGAATTCCCACTAGGCCATGGTGTGGAAGGGTGATTATGAACAGGGCTGGGGAATGATGTGCTTCAGACTCCAAGGGGGATTCAGTAAAGGGACGGTAATTAAAGTCTGGGAGCTGAGTTACTGCCAGCTCCTTTGAACCTGGTTAATGATGACTGCTTATGTAGAGTTGGTTTTGTTCTGTTTCTGATCTCCAGTATGAGTGCCCATCCAATCCAATTCAACCTGCTAAAAATTATTATCTGAAAAGAGTCAACATCAGAAAAAAAGAAAAAAGAAAAAAAAAAAAAGAGAGAGAAAACGGAAAAAAAAAATAAGAAAAAAAGGAAAAAATATTTTCAAAGAAAAAGACTTGAGAATTTGAAGGAACACTTGCACTTTTCCTTTTCTTCAGAAAAACATCTAAAATCCTGAAGGATGTGGAAAGCATTTTTAAAATGTCATCATAGTGCCCACTGCTCCCTTAAAAGTCAGCAGGCAAAAAGAATGAAGAATTTGTTTCAAAAAATAATAAACCAGAAGACATTGGCATTAATAGGAGCTTTAACATATATTTGTTCAAATAGCGTCAATTAAGAATATTACACTGTGAGTATTGGAACTGAAAATTTAGGGATTTCTAAATAGAGAAGCAGCAATTACTTTTTTTTGGGGGGGGTGGATTTGAAAGGAAATAGTAAAACAGCCATTTCAAAGCTCTGTCTTTATTTCTAAACAGATATTAAAATTCAGCTAGGAACAAAACTCTAAGTTTGTCTAAAGTTAGGAACAAATTCTCCTGCAGTGGATCTTATCATGATAGACAGGGATTTTATTCCATCTAAAATGCCTAGCACACTTCACCAGGAACATTGATTAGATGATTCTTACATTAATATGGCCAGCCTGGTTCAAACCTTGACATATTAAGTAATAAACTCCCATGGAATAAACCTGAAGTAATAAATTATTCCTTGCTCTGCTAAAGAGAACAACGAGGCAGAAACAAAAATATTTCAGCTCACAGCAGGACAGGCTGAGCAGTCTTTTTTTGCTAGTTAGCATCAGACCCTTAAAACAACAGAAAGGGATTTATTGCCTCAAGGAACTGATTGCTTCCCTTTCTCTATCAAAATATATTATCTGCCTGACTCTAAAGGGTTTCTCCCAACCACAGTGAATGGAAACTGTCAATATATACATACTCTTTGTCAATATACACATACCTTTCTCAGTATACGCATATTTTAAAATACATTGCCAGGAAGGGAAAGGAAATGCTGAGCTCCTGGGGACAAGCCAAAGCCTCACTAAATTTTTAAATTCATTGTGTATCACCAAGCAGTTTACAAAGCATCCGTGTTTTGAAGCTCATGGTGTTTGGGTCCTCGCATATCTGTGTTTCTGTATTGAACTTGAATAGATCTTTTACTTATGCTCTCAGAAAGTCATGAAAGCACTGCTTCCAGTCGTAGATATTGGATTTCAGTTTAGGGAGCAGTTTAGTCAGGAACCGATACTCCTCAGGAAACTCTTCTTCAAGCAATAAAGGATATTATAATTTATGAGATTCCTATGAGTTAATGGCAAGGGAGCATTTTGTAATGAATCAGCAATGAAAGATTACCTCTGATTACATTGCTGCTTTAGTGACAATCCCTGGATTGTCAAAAACACTTTTGGTTCCTCTGATACAAAGTGACACCAGCTACCCATTATGTAAGACTTACTTCCAAACCCCATGCCTGGAATTGAATGAGGACTTATAAATAATGTATCAATAAAGTAAATTATGCAAGTAATCATTCCAGAAAGTGTCTGAACTCATCAACAAATTAGATAACAAGGAGGTCTTTTTTTTCTAGTAACTTAAATAAGCAAATTGAAATGGGATTTCTTCAAGAGCTTCCTCAGCACTTTCTTAGCAGTGACTTGGGGTTACTGGGCAATTTCATTAACTCTGGGACTTGCAAAGCCTACTGTAAACACTGAAAATCCCCATTTAATTTTTTTCTCATGCAATATTAAGGTACCTTCCTGCTCTATTGGCTGCTTGGTCAACTGGCGTTGTGGGGGCATCAGCCTTTCTTCCATTCCCCTGTTCTCCATCGAGGGGATGGTGTATGAGATGTGAGGCAATCTCTAGAGCACCACAGCCCCAACAAGCACACGGCTGGAGGTTTGTGCATTAGGTGTTGTGCCTCTTGGCCTCCAAAGTGGCAGGCAGGCACCCTAGGCATGCAGTGTTGCAAAGGCTTCCAGCGGCCTTCTTGTTTCCGCTGTTGAGTGTCACTACATTATCATTACACAGGATCTCATCTCTAGAAGCCCTTTTAGAGAGATCTAATTACATTATAGGTTTTTCCCCTACCTCCATTTTGTATTTAGAGAGAGCAATCACCTTTGCTACCATCTATTATAAGAGAAATTAGGTATCCAGCCCTGCAAACCATTTTGCAAACAGTTATCTTGTACTTCTTTTGAAGTTAAACAAGGTGAAGTCCTCAGTAAAGACCATTTCCAGGTCTCAATTAATATATTCATTTAAAAATTGAAGTGACTTCTGTATAACAAGGAGCTACTGCTGTTACAATCGCAAAGAGAGGCTGGAGGTTCAAGGTGTGTTTCTCCCTTTCCTACTGCCAGAAACACGCTGGCTAACATTTGACATTGAGAGACAACTATGTTAAATTAGCATTAGGTCCCCAGACCCTTTTGCATCTTACTGGAGAAACATCTCACTTACTCCTGTACCCTGTCATCACACAGTACCCCCAGGTGCCACCAGGATGGACTGGTGCCTCCTTTGCTGAATGCCCTTTCTTTGGGAATGGGACTTCCATGGTTTCCAGTCACCCTGTGGTTGCTCTAGATGGTAAGTCTCCCTTAAGGAAAAAATAATAATTCTTTGACCACACTACAGTCAAACAAGGTGATTACTGAATTAAGGATAGATGAGAAAATTCATGTAGTTATTTGCATGTGAAGGGGTAGATCCTCTGTGCCATCCAAACATCTATTTCACGGTGAGAAAAATCACCCTCTGGAGATACATATTTCTTTCTACTGACTCTACTGAGTCTAAGGTGATTAGCTCAGACTTAAGCAATGAATTTTTAGGTGAGTAAGGTAGGTGAGATGAATCTAATCCACAAGGAGAGGACAATTTTATGTGTGAATAACAGTGCCAATGGTAATGAAAAAAAGAACCATATTTTGGCCCAACGTCTGATTTTAGTAGCCTTCAGCTGGCATGCAATGTAGCCTTTTCCTAAATATTTGAGTGGTATGGTGTTGTCACGGGCTTCATATTATAAATATACAGCTGAGCCGTGATATTAATGTATCATTTTTTTCCTTTTTTTCTTTTTTTTTTTTATGATGTACAGTGCTCTCAGCTATATGCACTGACATTATCAAAGCTACTAGTATAATGGATAGCAACTGGGGATACATTCATGTTAAATGGCCTGTAGTAATTTTGTCACTGAATTGAGCTAATAATCATCAAACTGTGCCTCAAAATCTTGGAAGAGCTTCTGAGATTATCTAATACTATAAAAATGAGATGCTTAGGCTTGCTGAAGGAAATTTCTCCTCACCTATGAGCCTTATTTGTGTGGAATTGATGTCCTCGTTCACTATTTTCAACTCATTTTTAGAAGCCTGCTGCAGGATCTGGTGAGGGCTGTAGCACAACCTAGCTCCCTCATACAGCTTTGCAAGACAAGTGTCTGTAGCTGTCAAAGAGGTAATTACTAAATCGTTTCTCAAACTTAGCTTATGCAATATAATTCCTATGACCTTCATAGAATCACAGAGTCACAAAATATCCGAACTTTGAAGGGACACACAATGATCATTGAGTCCAACTCCTGGGTCTCCAAAAGACCACCCAAAATATCATACCATGTGTCTGAGAGCATTGTCCAAATGTTTCATGACCTTGGTACAGTCACACCTGATTTACAACTACAGAAACGAGTAGAGAAACAGACAGTGTACATTAGAAATAAAATTCTCACCTGTTTTATAAATTTCACTAAATATAGCTGGAAATGAGCAGTGATTCACATGACTGAGCCTGGCCTTAGCTTCTCAGTTCCCAGTAAACCTAGACAGAACTCTGCAGCTTAGTCAAGAAGTCTTCATTGTAAAATTATTCCACTAGGATTTTCCAGATTTTGTCTGCAGATGTGTTCAGTGACTTCATTGCAGGTTGCTTGTTCAGAAAAATATAGCACTCGTTTGTAAAAATCCACTGTTTATTTTACTGAGAGCAGGTTGCCCTTTTAAAGAAATTTACGGTCTGATGGGGATTTCTTTCATGTGAGAAGATTTGGCACCGAGAGATTAGAATTGCTTCCAGTGTATGAACTGCACCATTCTGAATATCAGCTTGTTTCAGGATGGAAAAACTGACAGACTAGTAAGTGTAACCACATCTTTTTTTCTTTTTTTTGACAGAGCATCTTCTAATAATTGTCCTTTCTCCTGAGAGTTTAAGTGGAAATGGTAAACATTTTCCTGAGTTAAAAGAATCATATAGCTCGGGTCTGAGAAGAGCAAAGTACCAGTGAATACCCAACCTCTAGTTCAGTTTGCTTTCTTTTTGCAGTTTCCAGCCTGGCATATGTTCAGGGGTAGTACCTCTGTCAGCTATGTTACGTAAGCTGATTAACCCATCCTTGTTCAGACACATAAGCATATTTTCCAGCCATGCCAACCCCCTTGTTCCTCAGTCTTACCTCCTTAATTCCCTTTCAGTCAGAAGTGGCACCGAGTCAGGAACATGAGCTGTGGATGCCATAAGAATGTGGAGTTTCACTTTGCATGCCCGCATAGCGAGGGAGCAATGCTTTGAAACTGAACCACGCAGCCCTAAACAGCTGTGTACAGAGAGCAGCAGAGATCTGAGGCAACTCTACCAGCGTGAGCACAGAGCAAATCCACAAGGAGATGTTTCCCCATATCTTCACTGCGACATACAGATATGACAGTATTTAGGTTTATATTTAGCCTTCTCTTCTCATTATTTCCTCTTTTCTCTGTTACAAGAAAATCTTTGCTGTTGGAGGCAAACAAATAAATGACAGCAGCTGTGCTTTCAACAGTTGTAATTATGTCACAGTTGAATCTCCTGAGAGTCAGTTGTCCACTGTAAATATTAATTGACTAATCAGGTGCAAGCAGCTAAAAGAAAAGCGTTATGCAATTGCTTCTCCAATTCTGTTGCTGTCGATGACGGCAAAACCAAGTCCAAGAGACTGTGAAAACTCATACATAGCTGCATTTTTTGCAAAACTCACGAAACTATGAGAAATTATCAGATGAAAAGGTATTTGACAGAAAGACAGGCAGTCTTAAAAGAGTTTAACTGACACACACAAAAAAAGGCATTTCTTTATACACTGAGAATAAAAATGCCCTGCCAAGGTTTCAGCTATTTCCTGCATTTGATATCTGGGCAGGGGAGATGGAAGCATTTGTTCCAGCTGAACAGCAGGAAACAAACTGAATTTATCAGCAAAGGAGAAGCATGAGTTTAGCTCCATATTAAATCTGCTTTTCTTGATGTCAGGGAGCTACGCGGTCCCCTGCCAGGCTATGCCAGTTGGTCTCCAGGCCAGAGAGCGGGCCCTCATTTATTAATAGCAGGAAAATGTGGTTCCACTTCCTGAGAACCACTTTTATTTCCATAGCAGGCAGCTCCATGACATTTCTCCTCATCTTTCTCTATTTACCATGGACAAGGAGCACACCGGAGTCCAGCTGCCTCCTCTCAGCACCACTAACTCGTTGTGTAATTCCTTTTGTATCCAGGAATAAGGCCTTCAAGCTACTTTAACTCTTTTACTCTTTTTTATTTTTTATTTTTATTTTTTCAGATGAAACAGCAGAGAGGTAGCTTATAACAAGCAAAGGAACTGTCTCTAAACCTCTGCTCTGTCAGATTGCACTCCCCATTCAGCATGCACTTTAAATCCCCTTACAAATGGTTTCGGTAACATCACAGAGCAGCTCACCGGATTCAAGATAAATAATCTCTGGAAGACCTCCCATGTTGTAATGCTGATTTCAGATCCATGTAAATGGCTTAGCTCCGAGTATCATGTGGCCACCCAGCTCCAAGCCTCTCCCAGCTTCATTGTTCATGTGGCTGAAGCAGACCTTCTGCAGAAAGGCAGGGGCATCATATGGGAGAGGGCACTACACACCAGGGAAGCAGTACCTCTGCTTGCTCGTGTTGATTTGTCCTGGCATTTAACAAGGCTCAGCCCTCAACCTGGCCTTGAGTCACCAATGGACACCAGTTGTGGGTCTGGTACCACAATGCACAGTGTCATGGATTTACCTCTTCCTAAGCCTTGGCAAAAAAGAACATTTCAGTGATTCAAACAGCCGTACATGAGAATAATGACTTAATCAAACCCTCAACTAGAAAAACAGAATTGTATGATGACTTTAAGCAACTGCTAAAAGCATCGGTCTATCCTTTCACCTGACTGCTGTTTAGAGCAGAAGTCACTGGGGCACAAGTAGTCAAAAGCATTGAAGCGCTCAGTCCCAGCCAACATCGGTGGGAGTTGCAGAACCATATAACCATAAAACCCGTCCATTCAAGTATGAGAAATAAAGAACAAAAAAAAAGAAGAAAATGAGATAATGTAGGGTCACCCCCATCACAAAACCAACAATGGCCCTTTTCACAAGTTTACTGACATATCCTATGTTTCTGCTGCTAAATAAAACAGGAGGCAAAATGTCTGACCTCAGTCAGACACATGGGCATGTGCTAGCAGTTAAGTAGCATGAAAAATCAGTGGTACAGGGACCTAGCAAATGCCTTGGTCTGATTTTCTAACCTATGTATTTGTATCCAAGGAGAAGAAGCAAAAAATTCTGTGGGAGAAAAGGAGTCACCACATGAATGATTCACTACACAGAGGAAAACAATTAGGACACTGGACAGAGCAAAAGGCAGCTGAAACTGTGAACTCCTCCTGGATAGGAAGGTCAAAGTGTGGTTCTCCTTATCTCCTGAAGACGAGGTAGTAATAAAACATGCAAGGGAAGAAGAAGGGATGTATGAAATACTACAAGAGAGAAGTGTTGGAAGAGATGAAGACAACAGGGTAACAGAAGCAAAGGAAAAAAAAAAAAAAGTTTTGGTCAAAGAAGTGAATAAAGAAAGGAAAAATAAGAGAGACAAAGAACAAAAATAAGACTTTACATCCCCTATCACCTGTTTTCCTAATTTTGCTCGAAAATAAGTGTTTCTTCTCTTTCCTCCCTTACACCTCACCAATTCTACCAGTCACACTACCTTCCCTCCCATCCCCTTTTTCCAGCCAAGTGAAAACATTGATACGCAGATCTCTATCCTTCTGCCATGCACAGAAGAGTGTTTAACACCTCTCATTTAACAAATCATTTTCCCTACATAGCCTTTGCTTAAAGATCTAGCTAATGCACGATGCAGTTATTAAAGGGTAAAGTCACTAAAGATGAGGAATGTTCCATATCTGCAGATGCATCCGATAAATTCTCCATCTTATCCAACAACGTCCTCCAGCACATTTTTCCCCACCAGTAACTGGAAAAGATCAAATTTTTGAGAAGCTGCATTTCAGCTATACATCCATCCATTACAAAATACAACCTAAAGGGATACAGAGGAGGTGAGGCAGTGAGGCATTAGTCAGATGATGCACCTGCTCCCTGGCAGACTGTAAAATCCAGAAGGTACAAGAATATGCAAATCTAAACAATAATTTCCTTTCCCTAAATTAGATGTGTGTTAGTGCCAAAAGAACATAGTGTGTTAGCACATGAGAAGTTTATTTGTTCTGTTAGAAAAAGGTAAATGCGGAACAGTTTAGGTCACATAGTGTTTGGACAAGGGGTTTGTAACCATGAGTGGTCACATCATCCATTTCCAATGGTTAATTTTAATTTGAGGGCATAGAAGAGTAAGAAAAATTAGATGCTTCCTGGTCTTGTTGTATAGATAAGGAAGTTGCAGCCTGTAGGCTTATTTCAGCCATTTTTCAGCACACAGGGTTGAAGGTTACTGTCCCCAGTGGTCTGCAGGCTAAGGTTACCAGGCGAGAGCATCCAAATCTGTTACAGCCAGTGTAAGTGATTTAAGTAGAGGGCATTATGAGCCTGGCTCAGCTGGACATTAGGACAGGAAGCAACGGCACACAGTGCTTAGAGTATGGCAACACCTAGCAGAGATGAGCAGCTGGGGGCTAAAACCAGAAATCTTTTCAAACACCATGACTTAAGCCTCAGAGGATATAAGTTAATGGCCTAAAGAAAAGGAAGTGCAAGGGAAAACATCAGCCTCTTTCCAAAAGTGCTCTAGAGATAAAAGAGTATCTCCAGTAACAGGATCTGTAAACCTGTCAAGTGTAAGGGGAATTGATTTCAACATTGCCTCCAGCCATCCAGCATCACTTCTCACCTCTGCCCTAAAACTCAGCCAGGGCCATGTCAGAGCCAAGCACCAGAAACCTTGAAGGCACGTCCTTGTCTTGGGTAGAGCGGTGTCATCAGACTAACTAGGGTACTACAAGATGTGAAACCACTTTCAGAAATGTTCCTGAAATAAAGAATGTTGCAAAATTTAACATATCTGTCATGGTTAAATACTGACACTCAGGTACACACCTTCAGAAGATAGGAATGAGGATGACAGCAGTAGGAGAATGGTATACAGTAATGAAACAGACTGTAGACACATGATTTGGTCAAAACCAGAATACTCTTGGGTCAAAAATTTGGGGAAGACAGAGTTCAGAACAGAGATTGAGATCCCTGTGAGTAACTAGAAGTGGAGTTATTATAGGAGAACTTCACAAGGAAAGTTTGGAGAACTAACAATACTCATAGACTTTACTTATTCCTGGATGCAAACATATTTATTAATAGAATTATTTAATAACAAAATTATTATTAGTCATTACAACTACGGTGGCTAGTGTTGCTTTACCTTTAGTCCAGTTAGACTAAAGAAAAAAAAAAAAGAAAAAAAAAAGCAGGAACTTAGGAAGATAATAAAAACAATTGATCAGCAAAGAAAACTGCACTTTAGGGGTCAGATAATGCAAGTGCAAAAGTCACATAAATAGAACAATGAAAGATAATACAGAGGAAACTAAAGTAAATGGAATCATAGAATAGATTTATTCTCAGGAATTAACTCATAATAATAATAGCCCTCCAACATCTAGTTGTTTGGAGGATTCACATGCATGGTTTTGCTGTAGTAGCAGATCCTGTTGCTATGTTTACACTGCTAAAAAATAAAAAATAAAATTAAGAGAGAGAGAGAAGGCTAGGAGATCCATTCTTGTCCATAAGACTTGTATCCACATTTCCCCTTTCTGCAAGAGATTAGTTCGGGAAAGTACTAGTACTGAACTAGTACCAGTACTAGTACTGTACTAGTACCAGAACTACCAGTACTATACCAGAACTTCAGTAATGTACTAGTAGCAGTACAGTACTGAAGTTCTGGTCCAAGGTCTAATACAGCAAAGAAGGAATTTTCACACTGTTCTCCATAGAAATTTTAGCATAATCTGTGTTTATGATAATTACACTGTCTTGGAAGATTGTACATGACAGAAAAGTGTATTTCTGTTAGAACCACTTCAAACCCAGCAGAAACTGGGTGGATGGCTAGAACCGAAACAAAGAGTTACCTTTCAGTCATGAAAACATCAATGCAGCTGACAGCTCAGAACAGACCGTGAGAGTCCATGAAAATGTACTTGGCTATAAGAAATCCATGTGTAGAAGTCACTAAGTATTCATGATTTCACTGTCACCTCTACAACAGTGGAGCAATCATTAATCTGTCGTGGTACCTTTCCACAGCCCAGGATATTCTCTGATTTTGTGATTCTGTGATCTATTTATAGGCAAGAACTGGGAATAAAGGAGAGACATATGATCTGTACTCACATGTTCCAGTACCTAACATCCACATTAATAAGAGCAGAGGGTCTCTCTGGGCCTCAAAGTGCAGTGCCATGTGGTCAGGCTCCATGACCTGCTGTGCCATCCTCGTCCTGGAGAGCCCAGAGCACAGCCTGGATCCGCAAACACTTCATCTGTAGGAACTGGGACTAGTGAATGTGTCTGGTCTGCTCTGCATCAGCTGCTCCTGATGATGATGCACGTAGAGCAGATGGTAGCATGGGTAGCTTGAGGCAAAGCTGGAGCAAAGCAGCCAATTAAATTAATCTCTCCTCCATCAAGCTCGCTCCCAATATATCTCGGTTACACTGGTGGCTGATTTATCATTCAGCCCTGTCTGTTGGCACAGGTATTAGCTGTATGCAGTTGATCAGATCACACTTTTTATAATCTGAACATTCTGAAAGACAAAAAATTAAAATAATTTAAATAAACAAATTAATAGCTTGGCACCGGCTGTGCACTGCCCTGCACCCTCAGCCAGTCTTTGACACCTATATGAAGTGGGTGTGAAGTGGCACCACTCAAGAGGTAGAGGGCAGGGAGGATCAGAGCCAGACCCTGAGTGATGGAGGCTGGCAGGTTTCCACTGAAATCAGCGTGCAGCTCTCCAACAACGGAGATCGTGCCAGCTTCCATAAACTGTGGGTCTGCTCGCAGCCCTAATATCCAAACAGCTCTGCACATTTCTTACCCAAACGTGGCCGTCACTAGAGTTCTCAATACCCTTAGCACCTAGAAGCAAGGGACAGACTTGCTCAGCATCACCTTCTCACACAGCTATACCTTCTAGTGACACAGCAAAGAGAAGCAAGGTAGGGCATCAGATTTGCTCTCAGCAGATGGAAAGAGACACCTGTCAGGAGCTCAGGTGCTTTCTCATCTCTGTATTTGCCAGTTCTGGTCACCTTTATTGCTCCTTAAACTCCAAGGGTATTCCTCTCTGAACATCTACTAGAGCACAACCATCCATATGCCCTTATTAAATCCCAGGCAGCTGCTGACCCCACTCAGGTCACCGAGGATAATGAACACAATAGACATAACACTTGTCAAAAATAAAGATCTTATGAGTGTTTCATTGACTGCTCTCTACCATTGCTCACTGTTAACACCTTCAAGGGCAGAGACCCCATCGATCCCTTCACCACTTGCCTGGAGAGCCAGCCACCAGGCTGGAGATATGCAGAAGCCAGGGGCACCCAGCGTTCTCAGGACTGTCCTCAGCAGTAGGCACATCCCATCACATAAAGTCCACAAAGATGTACATCACACACTGAATCTACACAGGCATTAGCCCCCATGAGCTGATAAGGATATTCTTATCCCCTTGAGGTGATGCTATCCCTAAAGGAAGTTTTAGCTCTCATCTTGACTCAACCAGTAGCCAGTCCAGGATCCTTTTAAATTCAATGAAATCTGAGGGGGGGAAAAAAAAAAAAGGAAAAAAGAAAAAAAAAAAACTTTCTTCCACAGCTCCTGCTCCACCACTAGTGGATGGGCCAGAATGGTTTCCCACTGGGAAGTGGGGGCTGTCCACAACCAAGTGTAGATTTTTGAAATAACCCCTAAAGCTCATCTTCCCCACTTGGAGATGGGCTCATTCCTGATGGTTCAAGCAGACAGCAGTTTTCTGTGGCTTCAAAGGCTCACTGTAGCATATTAATGAAGGAAAAAGAAAGGGAATATTTTCACCAGGAATAAAAATACCCTATGCAAGGAGAAGATACCTGATATAAGAGGGCTTTGTAATATTACTGATGAAGACCTAATCAAGTCCAAGAGCTAGATCTCAGCTATAGTAAATTTCAAAGTCGAAACACCAGATTATTTTTTATAGTAATGGCAACTAAAGATGGTTAACAGAGATATCAGTTCTCTCAGTTAGGTCCTCCTTAGTTTAGATTCTGGGACCTCAGCTCACAGAAACAATGGCAGATCTTGGATTTATAGTAATTTCTCCTGTTTCCTAAATCTTCTAGCCTTACTTGTCTTACTAAAAGACATGCTGTACTTCATCCATGACCTATTGGATTCAGCACAGGATTTCCTAAATGAAAGTCTATGGCCTGTGTTGTCAGACTAAATGAACTTCATAAACTTTTCTATCTGAACTATCTGTAGGGCAGTTAGTGTAAATCTGCATGGTTTTACTAAAGTTGCTGGAGTTATATTGATTTACACCAGCTGAGAATATGTCTCATTTTTAATTTCTTCAGCGATTCGAACCAGCATGATAAAACTGGTGTTAGCAGAGGCTGAGCCAGCCCATTTGCATCCTGTGGGGCTACTGAGGAGCAACCCTTTCTGATCCAGATGGTGATTCAGCCCATTTTAGCTGCAGTTTTTTTCCTTTCCCACTTTGATTCAGAATTTGTCACTCATTGTGGGGAGGACGAGGCTGTGAGGCAGGTGCTTAGAGACCCATACTAAATTACACACAGCAAAAAATCTGCAAAATGTACTTCAAGAGCTGGAAACTTACCACGTGTGACTAAAAATTGCAGAGAGACAGAATTCTAATTTCTAGATTAGCAATTTCATCAATTAAAGGCACATTTGCAATCCTTTCTTATTTGTCTGCCAATCTGCATCTACTGCTAATATGAAGCTATCATCATAGTAGAAACCCAAATGGATATTTGGTGCCATGGGCGTATGACAACATAAAGGTTGGGGGGTTTTGTGGTGTGCATGTGTTTTGGTTTGGGTTGGAGTATTATTTTTTTTTTTGATTGATTGACTGGTTTTGTTTTGTTTTTAGGTAAAACTCCTATGCTTAAATAGTTTTTTTTTTATGTATTTGCATTAGTTTGTGGAATTCCATAGTTCCTATTAAGCAGAGACAGGTTATGAAACAAGAAAATGAAACTAGCTTTTCTGTGTGTTTGCAGAGTTGAAAGGGCAAGGTTTATATTTAGGATAATATGATAGCTGGTTACACAGGAACAAAACAGCTCCTGCCGATCCACCAATTCTCAACACATTTTGCAACTGTACTTTGACCCTCAAACCCCTCATGAGTCCAGCTGTCTCCTATGAGTGTCTTCCAGCTCTGTAAGTCCAACCTTTGGTGTTACTTTGCTAAGCTGTCATAAACTTTGTTTAAATCCAAGCTAAACTTTGCAGGGCCTCAGCTGAGATACTGCGAGCTGAAGCAGCCCAACAGTGCCGGACAAATTCCTTGCAAAGACATATGATGGTGTCATTAGCAAAAAGCAGGTCTGCAGGTGAGAAAATTGGGACTGAAAGCAGTGCCAATGGGACAAACCCACAACCCTGGAAAACACAACTGAGCCCAGCCTTTCTGCATCCAGACTCAATTATTTTAATATTTCTTCATGTATTTAGAGCCGTGTCACTAAAATTGTACCTAGAGTTGCATCCATCCCCGCAGGACTGATAATTTTTGCACTTCAGCCGTGTTACAGCCAATTGTTGGAGTGACACTGCCATGTTTCCTCCTGTCACAGGTATGCCCGCAGTATCTCTTTCCCAATACACAAGGAGGGAAGGATGCACATTCAGGGTTAGGGAAGATATCCAAAATTCATTTGCAATCTCTTTATGGCCTATTTGCACCTGCCAGCAGGCACAGAGGGTTAAATCCCAGCTTGGGAAGTCTTCCAGATGCCCACCAAGCAAGACAGCATCCAGCAAAAAGGGCTGCTTTGATGGTAAATCCTAAATGGATTAGATAAATCCAAGAGGATTTAATGCCAGACAGTGCCAGCCCAAGGACGCCATTATCTCCCCGTTGGCAGTGGCTCGACCATCACCTTGAAGAGGTGACGAGCAGCTCCCAGGGGACACGGTGCCACCGCCAATCTGCAGAGCAAACCTGCAAAGGTGAGAGGAGCAATGGAGGGCTACAGCCAGCTTCTGCTGCTGGTAGCTGGGCAGAGCCTCACCGTGACACTGGGCAGCTGCTGACTTCTCACCTGGTGCCCAAAACTGCCTCTCAGTCGCTTGTGATGTTCTCTTCCTGGCACTTTGTTAAGAAACATTTTAAGGATCTATTGCTTCATTCTAAAATCATCTTTTCAATCTGCATTTGCACGTGTCTTCCTTTAAATCGATTAACCCTTATAATTGACTTTTTGATTTTGATTAACTTCTTTTGAATCTCTGCACATCAATATGCAGAGGTCCCATGTCTATATTTTTTATGATAATGCTTTAAAAGATATATTATGTTCTTTGGCTACAAGCTAGTAATAACAGAACTCTGGAGTTCTGACATTATACTTAAAAAAAAAAGTTTATAAAAAGCATACTACCCGGAATAGCTACCTTAGAGCTATATATCTCAGAAATTGTTTGCCTTTCCAACACAACAAGGTTTGTTAAAGTTTGGTGGGAGTGCAGAAAAAGTTGGATTGAGTTATTGTTGGAGCATCTGTGAGAACTGAATCCAAAAAGAACCAGACACTCTCATAAATCTAACCTTTTTCTAAGGTACATTTGGGAATTTTTACGGTCATTATTACGGTGGACAGAGTACAGAGTACATGGCCTTTTTTAATTCTAGAACAGGATCAGATGAGCTGTTTCCTTATACATAAATCACATACTACATTACTTGAATTGCTCTAAAACCCACAGGGCCTAGCTGAGATTAAGCCCTTGTACAGACAAGTGGCAAGAGATAATACCCATTCTTAAGAATTTACGATACACGTGAGTAAAAATGTAAAGGCTATCAACAGTGAAACTATTCCCATTTTTCACATAGAAAGCTATGGCAGGGGGAGCTGAGAGGGACTGTTTTTAATTCTGTCTCACTGAAATTCAGTTATGTCTTTAAGAACATCCAGTTCTATGTAACCTCATCGGAAGTCATCCAGGGTGCTCTTAGGAGGATAATCCCCCATCCCGTATGGTATGGAAATACCAGTGCTGCACTTCTCAGTGTCCCATCTGGAATGGCAGCCCTAATGCACACCAGGTGGGAGTTGTCAGGACTCACTCACTAGAATCCAGAAAGCATATTGAAATTGCCTATGGCAAGAAGATGCAGAAGTAAAGATACTGTCCTTCTGTAATCATGTCAATATTTATTCATCCAGGCTGGTCCATTTGCCAGTAACTCCCTGCTTTCTTTAGTCCAAAGACAGCCTCGGTTCACCAAGAGCCTGATATCTGAAGTCATTTCGCTACATATTGTCAGATCCATAACTTCAGATACCTACTTTAGAAGTGTCTATACCTAATCTAGTCATGAAAGCTTTCTTCGCAGTCAGCAGAGAGAAATGGGTGTCATTACTGAATGAGTCCATTTCTCACCTCATCTATTTCTGATCCATTTCTCACCTCATCTATTCTGCACACAGATGAATCTTTCCCTTAAAGCACCTAATTCTCTCCTCTTGTCATTAAGAGGGTCTACGCATCTGGTCAGATAGATATCTAATTATGCAGAAAAATCCCACCTACAGAACTTGGAAAGAAGGTCCCCTAAGGCTTTCAGGACTTCCAGCTGACATCTAAGTGTACTAAAATACCTTTTAAAATCGAGACCTTAATGCCCAAAGGCTCTCCTGTGCCAATCCCTGGTTTCCCCAAAGCCTTGCTGTCCTGGAGGTGGCTGAGCACCTGCCTGCCAAAGGGAAGTACTGAGTGAATTCCTTGTTTTGCTTTGCTTGCACATGCAGCTTTTGCTTTCCTTAGTAAACTGTCTTTATGTCAACCCATGAGTTCTCACACTACTTTTCCAAGTCTCTCCCCCCTCCCACTGAGGGGGAGTGAGCAAGCAGCTATGTGGTGCTGAGCTGCCTACCAAAGTTAATCACCTCACAAACCCAAGAAAATCCTGTGCTCAGAGTTTGCTGAGAAGGAGAGACGCAACCAGCTGCTATGTAGCACTGTAACATGCAGGAAAATAATATTCTCTTTGCATTATTTATGCCAAATTTAGTGGAGTAACCTTCTGCTCTGTTCCTCTGGAAGTCAATGATACATCCACAATATCACTGGATCAGCAATACCTGCTTTGAAAGTGAACTTCTAGGCTATTTCTAAGAGCTGAATCAGCTGCTTTGCTGTTCTGTCCCAAATGTCAGGAGGAAGCTATCCTGGAGCAACAATTTCAAGAGCACCACAAGCATTTCACAGTAGAGACTTGGGATACCTGGAGGAAGCAATAAATGTCCAGCAGCATTAGTATGGTGTAGAATACAACTCCTAGGACTTAATATCACAGAGAGTCCAAGATAATGGAAATGAAGGACTTAGTAACAGAGTAGTATGAAATTATAATCCCTTCTAGATGTAATTACTGGACTTGTTGCATAATTTGCTTTGTAGATACCCAGTTACAACTTGCAACAAAAGTGTCTTTGCTCCCCCAAGGTCTGGTTTCCAGAGCAAAAACAGGCAAAAGAGGTACCATATCCGGGCTCATTCCATCATCAATCCTTGTCAATATGCATGGATATCTCAGAACCAGCTTGCAGACCACTATGTGCTGCCTGGCTGAGCAAGCCTGAAAAGCTTTTTTCAATGCAGTTACTCCAAGTCCTGGGTTCTCCAGAGGGTACTTTTCAGCAGTGCCTGCAGCCATCATTACAAATTTATTGTCTACACAACCAGCAGAACTGCCTGGCCCGCAAGTTAAATCCTAACCCCACTAAATAGGTTACTATCTTCTTCTGGATCACCAGAATATTAAGGCCTTCAGGAAACTAAAGCACTGTCACTAACTTGCAGGTCAGGAACAAAACCTTCACTTCCCAAAATGCCACATGCTCCCATTTCCATTCTGCTTTCAGCAGTACTACAGAAGTACTCATAGAAAGGAGAAAGGCAGCGAACACACAGGGTGATTGATCACCTCCTTTCCCTCCTGCTTAGCAAACCTTACACTCAAACATCCAAAGGGATTAAAAAGCAGGAAGCCAAGGAATCATCAGAGCTTTAGATTCTATGCAGAAATATCCAGCTATCCCATACAAACACTGCATGAGTTCAGATCTCCAGCCTCAAGAAAAATGTCAGGTATCCTGCAGGAATTTCTGCTGGCATTACTGAAACATTCACTTTCAAAGCAGGATAACCATGAAAAAAGCAAGAAAAACAAAGCAATTCAGATATTCTGCCTAAGAGAAAACAAAGATAGCATTTCTGATCCCTGTCTCAGATGCAGAGGCAATAAAGGCACTGATTTGACAAACACAGGTGGGTTTCTCACGCCCGGTGGATATCACATGCCAATGAAAGCAAATTGAATAAAGCAACTTGAGGTACGCCTGTTACTAAAGGCTGCAAAACAAATTAGGAATACTCAAGACACAAAAAGAGGTTTAGCCATACAGAGCTTGACTAGGTTTAATTTAGCCTGCTGAGAAGAAGGGTAAATTAACCTCCCTGAGCTCCGGGATGCCACAGCTGGATTACTACCTCTCCCTGGCATGCTTCATCAAAAGCTGTGCTAGGGACTTCTTATGGAAAGTACAGGTACATATATACTGCCTGATCTCATGTGTAACAGGTAAAATAATAACTGCTGCCACCTGTCCCTGCTCCCAGGGGGTTAATAGCTTTCTCAGACAGAGAAAGGCTGAGGCTGTAAAGTCTGCCTCCTTGGAGATTTTCAAAAGCTGTCCGGGCAAGGTGCTGGGCACCCTGTTTGAGCAGGGAGCTGGACCAGATGAGCTCCAGAGGCCCCTTCCAACCTCAAATATTCTGTGATTCTGTGATGCTGAGATTTACTCCTCAGCACGCCATCTGGTCTAATCAAGGAGGCAGTGCCCTTTCCTTATGCTGAAATAAGTCAGCATGGTTGTAGTGGTGACAGCTTGTTCTTAACTTCCCAACAAATAGCTGGAGTGCAGGTGTTTGCCGCAGTCATCCAGCTTTCCTTTAGAAATGTGCTGGACTTTAGAAATGTACTGAGGGAAGTGTCAGGCCATGAAACAGTTAAAAGTGTCTGGGGAGGAGACACAGAAAACTAATGATGCTTCATGAGAATTTAAGAGAGTATTACATAACACTAATGCGTTTAGATATCCCATGGCATGGCATGTGAATGTAATAATTTAAATTAATAGCAGATACAAGTTTCAATATGTTCTAATACAGGTGATACATGTTATCACAGCAAACACTTATCACAGAGAATTCTGGTTTCTTCCTCACTGCCGTGTTCCAAGCTATCATGGTCGCAGAAGCAAGCAGGGAAATCATCTTGATACAAAACCTATAAGGCCATGGCTTCATGCCTGTTTATCCAGGACTAACCTGGCCCTGGAAAGCCTTACAGGGCAGGAAGTACAATTTCTAAGGCATAAGAGCAGTCTTGTCATAGAATCATAGTCATAGAATGGTTTGGGTTGGAGGGGACCTTAAAGCCTGTCTGGTTCCAGCCCCCTGCCATGACAGGGACACCTCCCACCACCCCAGGCTGCCCCCAGCCCCATCCAGCCTGGCCTTGGGCACTGCCAGGGATGGGGCACCCACAGCTCCTCGGGGCAGCCTGCGACAGGGCCTCACCACCCTCAGAGTAAAGAATTTCTTCCTAATCACTAATTTCTTCTGTCCTGCTCACCCACCACTGCAGGAGAGGACCCCCAAGGCCTACCCATGGAAGAAGGATCTTGTTCTTCTTATACCCTCTGTCCTCTGCACTGAGGTGTGGTATTGGAAACCTGGAGCAAGAGGTCAGGAGAGGGTGGGTGAAAGAGGCAACAGGGCTGCAGTGAATGACAGAGCCCCTTTTAAATAACATTACCTGGTTTCTAAACTTTTAGTGTTTACGTAAATGCCAGGTAAGCCTGCCTCAGATCTGTATCTGAGCTGCTCAGGCCGAAAAGCCTGAAGTCCTTGTTTAAAATGGAACTAAAATAATGTGTTTTCAGAGCTACAAGCCTGAGGCAGGAGAGCAAATGATGAGGAAGGAAAGCCAGGGTGATCTGGTGAAGCCTTAAAGGAGACTGAATGTCCCAGGTCTGCTACCGTGCGTGCAGGCAGATGAAGGATGCACGATTAACGATTATCCTGATGTGATAAGCTGTGAAGGGAAGTGTGCTGCTGCACTAATTAAAAGCACTACTTTTTGTGCCCAAAAATCTATAGTTTCTGCTGTGTGGTTTAGGGGCTGGTCACAGCAGGAGGATCCCCTGGCACCCCAGGACCAGTGGGCCCCCATTTGTGGGTAAATAGACCTACAGCTAGGGAGGTGTTTCTCTTCCTACAACTCCCATGTGAAACTTGTCATTATTCTCCAATATGTCTCGGTACCTGAGCCATAAAACAAGGACCAGGTATTGCCTGGAAGATTGAGATCAGATTTTCAGAACAATGGTTGCCTTACACTGAGCATTCGTACAGCATCCAGCAGTGTGGGGCTGTGGTCTCAGCAGGCATCTCGCGGTTGACAGTCATACAAAAAAAATCACAATAACCAGAAGAGAGAAGTAAAATCAATTTTAGGATGTACAGCCGCAGCTCTAATATAGAAAAATTAGTTCAATGGAAACTCAGTTTCTTCACTGAACTCAAAAAATAGAATAATGGCAGAAAAAAAAAATAGAAAATGGCAGGCTTGAAAAAAAAAAGAAAAGAAAAAAGAAAAAAGAAAAAGGAAATATCTGTTAAAAACATTTTCATTTGCATTTTT
Organism: Anser brachyrhynchus; assembly: GCF_964034855.1. Taxonomy (NCBI): domain Eukaryota; kingdom Metazoa; phylum Chordata; class Aves; order Anseriformes; family Anatidae; genus Anser; species Anser brachyrhynchus. The sequence goes on along the minus strand of NC_137696.1, from coordinate 119,380,561 downwards.
TTAAGCAGTGATGACATTAAATTGTGCAATCTTTTAAAAACAGTTATGTACACCCAAAACAGTGGTTATCTTGTAAGAAAATTAAAAATTCTACATTGCCTACAGAAAGAAACAAATAAATTATGTTTTTATAATGACAAAGGATTTTTAAAAGAAAATCATGAATCAACTACTAAAATATATTTAAGAAATCCTCTTTTAGCAAATAGCCATCAAGAACAGTCTTAACTTAAATAAAAACTGTCTTAACTTTTACAAATTCATTTTGCATTCAGAGTCACAATATGATTTTCATTATAAAAAAAAATATATATATATATATATATACATTTCAAACAGCTTTTTTTTTTCTGGAATCAATGAAATGCTTCAGAAATACCAGCACAAACAAAATAAAAACTAAAATGGTGATAAAATTGAATCAACTGACTCAGAAAATGATTAGCAGCACCTTTTATTGTCCAAAGGGGTAAAACAGAGTTCCCTTGATTGAATATTTTAGCCAGCACTAGAGATGGGCAGCGCAGTCATTAGGCCAGGCAGCAATAACAACAATATTAACAGATAACTCATATTTATGTCAATTCACACGGTGACTCAAGAAAACTCTAATATGATTCTCTTCTTTGCAATTCAGGGTTGACATCAACACTGCAGTGGACAGCTTCCAAAGGACACATAAACCAACTCACTTCCAAAAAAAAAAGTCTCTCCAGCAATTTTTCCTGGAAAAAAATAAATGCAAGATCCTCTCTCACTGCCCTTTTTTTCTGGAGGAACGGGGGGGTGCTTTACATTTGCAGGACCTGCACAATAGCCCCAGAGGTCACAGTCTGGGGTGCTGAGAAGCAGTAATAAATCAGAAGCCAAACCGTGCTCTGGTTTCAGCAGGTAAAGTGTTCTCAACTTCCATATGACAGTGTGTATTAGAGCAAATTCAAGGGAGATGTCTGATCAAAGGATGCAGCCTGAAATAAATAAAAATTGCACTAGCCTTTTCTCCTCTGAGAAGTGGCAATTCAAAGCTTGCCTGAATGAAAACAACTTTTGATCTCTGTTGTCTGTCTGGGTTTGAACTGGTAGGTTTTCTGCAGAGCTTGCATTTAAGTTCTGTAGCGTTACTTTTGGAAGCAGGGAACATTTCTGGACTAATGGGGACAAATACAATACTTAATACAGAAAATAACTATATATAGCAATTATAGGAAATACTACGGGTCCATTACTTCCTGATGGAGATGTTAATATGAACCATTAAGCAACACATTGATTTAATGTTAGCAGAGAGTTCCCATTTTCTGTACTGCCATACAGCCAAAGATTGCTAAGAGATATCACAGCACTGAAAGGTTATTATAAGATGCTTTTAACGTAGGCTTCTGCCAGAAATTGTGTTTAACATGAAATATGTTGCATCTTTTTTTTTTTTTAATATCATTGATTGTACCTGTCTGCTAGTTCTGTGCTAATTCTAAGTTATTACGCATATAAACCATACTTTTTAAATGAACTCTCTTGTTTGTGATAACTGTGCATGGATTCATGAAGGACATTACAAATATATATTAACTGGTGCCTGTGTGGTTCTCTTAGTAGCCAATTTTTAAAGCACTCTGTTATTGAGCAATAAATTTTCCCATAACAGAAACTATGGGTTCTGAAAGGTTTCCTGTGGGACACTTTTAGCTTTTCCCTGATGAAGGTAATAAATTTGGTAAGTAATAGTCTAAATATGGTAAGTAATAGTCAGGAGAATAATGCATTTGAGTAGAAGAACTGCACTAACAGGCCCCTTGTTTAACTGCAAAGACCCATTAGGTGTTACAGAATCCGGTCACATCTAGAAGTACAAGTGTGACCTTCTCCCAGACTATCAGTTTCCAGTCATAGCCTGTTCCTCTCTGCCAGCTTTAGTATCTGACCAAAGACAGGGGGACCTGCAGAGAGCATCCAGCCCCAGGCACTGGGTAAGACCAACCACACAGCTCCACTATCATGCTGGTTTTGTGCTACCCAAGCTATACAGCCTGTCCTGTGAGCTGCGAAACTCAGAGTGCCACCTACTACCACTGGGACTGTCTACTGCTCATGGCAAAAGGAAGTTGTCTGAAAACATCTTCAAATGATTTTTTTTTCAAGACAAAACATTTCTGTTTTAGATTTATTTGAAATTTTATCAATGTTTTCAAACCAACAAAACCCAAAGTCATGCTAAGTACAGATGAAACTTTTGCTACAAATCAAACAAAATGTTATCATCCTATTTGTCTTTTTTTCAGTTTACTGAACTTTTCAATTTAAACTTCCATTCATTCATTATATTTTTAGTGGTTTTGTTGCCAACAAACCCCAACATTGCAATTCCAGTTTTCAGATCTGATTTAACCTGTACAGGAGGAACAGATTTCCAAAGGAAGAATTTATTGCTTGCACCAATAACAGATCAAAACTGTACTTTATCAGAATATGTAAGTCACAGCTGTGGTATTGCTTCTAAGGCTGTTCAGTATACAACCTGGCCAATCAACTTGTCATGTCCAATCAAAAATAGAGGCCAGAATGCAGATTTGAGCCCATCCACTGTAGAGCAAAGCTGAAATCCTCATGAAAGATCACTTAAGTGAGTGGGCCTGGAGTTTCCCACTCATTCCATTTTAGCTATTTCTTCACATGCACTGTTTCCATTTAGCTGTTGATTGGCATTTGCTGGCAGCTTCACTGGAACAGATTAGCAGAAGAAGGTGAGATTTTTGAGGAAAGGTGAGAGACAAGTTAAATTAAAAATAACACTTGTATGAGCAACGAAAATCTTTCATCTTCCCTCATTGAATGTATGTTTTAAGATGTTAATATATCTTAGTGAAAGTGTGAGCTTCAAGAAAATTATGTATTATAAGAACAAGATTTAGAATAGTACCTGTGTGTTAATATTGTCATTACTTGAACTGAAAAATCTGCAAAAGGCTGACTTCATAAATAAGTCAAGCAACTACACTAACCCACAAGCACATATACTTGGGACATACTAATTTTCACTTCCACTTTCCAGATCTGTTACACACATTCCAAGGTATTTGACCTCACTGAAATCTGTCAAGAATTAAGCACATCCTTATCATCTGCATTAGCAGATTAGCAGTACTAGAAGTCATGGGCAGAGACAGAGTGTGCATGGTGCAGTACTAAGAGTATGAAACCGTCCGAACTTCAAAGAGCTGCGACTCATTGAGCAATGACATAGCAAACTAGATGATATAAGCCTTGGCTGACTTCGACATCTCCATAGCAGTAATCTGTCTGACTGAGTTAAAGCACCTAACTCAGGCAGATGAAATTTCCCTCTAGATGCTCCAAAGGTATCTTCCCCTGTTTTTAAAAACGTTAGCAGGTGAATGTGTTTGAGTGACTTATTTCACAGCAAATTCTGCATATTCCTCCTCCCTAGCTGTCTGAGCCCTTAGTGAGACCATAATAATATATAAAAATTAATATTGACGAGGTGCTACTAAGGATAACAACTGGACAACACAATCCATTTCTATGCCACTATAAAATATTGTTTTATTTGGAAGAAAATTATATCATTCTTATCTTTGTCAGCTGACAGGTCTAAGGGGCTGATTCTACAACAGAGATGTTTCAGTGACAATTTAATGCTCATGGGCAAAGTATGGTGAGGGAATCTTTCACTATCACAGCTTTTTGTGCGTAAGACTTTTTACTCAACAGTGGATCACTATCTTTGTATCTTCAGTTTGGCCCTGATCAGCAACATTAGGTTCACTTCTAAATCAGAAAACAAAAAGAGAATGTAATTTATATGAAAATACACTGCTATCACTTTAGCTCATGTTGGAGCCTGCCATGGGCACAAAATTCCACTGAATTGTTAGTATTAGGTATAATTGATAGACGTGGGATCAAAATAGCTACCTTATTTGGGATCTGTCAGGTCAGCAATGCCACTGCTTATTATCTTAATATCCTAATGTAAGTCTCAGCAGCAGAGATCTCATACTTCTGGCCTGAACTTGGCACACGCTCATTCCATTCCACAAATGCAAGGAACGACACTTGACTTCCTAGATCAGTAGGTAAGGACCTAGAAGGTCAATGGATTAGGCTATATATTTATTGGATTAACAATTCTGCAATGTCATTTTAAGGAATGCAGAGAAATGCTTCTGTGTTACTTGGCTTGATGCCTTGTTATTCACAAAAACTAAATTCATGACCCTTTCACTTAAAGGCTTTTACTTCCTGCCTAAACCTTAAATCCATTCTGTTACCTCTGAGAACTGCACATTTTATTCTAACATCCCTTCTTGAGTTTTTTTTGAACCCCTCAAAGTCAATGCTGCCTAGATAAGCAATCTCTTTGTAACCCAGTTTCTGAAAATAACAGATACATACTGTCTAGAATGAGTTTCTCTTGCATGTATATGGAAATCACTTTGGAGTTTGCCAGACTTTGCTATGCTGTGCAGTGTCTCAGTTCACCATAAATCTCTAGGCTTTTAGCTTTACCATGCAGGAGTAGGATGCTTTTTATCAGTAATGAGTACAGCCAGGATGGGAATTGTTGTAGGATATGGCTTTGAACAGTAATAATAATAATACATAGGTCAGAACTGAACTTCTAGAGAGTGATAAGGGTAATTCTTTTATCCTCGTCAAGGGGAAGGAGGCAAATTATGAGCTATGTTCAGAGCAAGGTTCTGGCTGACCGTATGAGGTAATGAATAGTGCTGGAGGTTATAAAAGAAAAGAAAACAGTGTTTTCTTGATCAATCCATCAGTCCATCAACAGGTCAAGTCATCTCCACCAGCCAGGCCAGTGAGGCTGGAGATGATTGGAATTCACCCACTTTGATGCAAAATTTTGGAATATAAAAGATCATGCTTCAATACCTCAGCTCTAGCTATAAGGAGTTGAGATGAATATAAAGCATGTATGATTATAGCCTAACTTGCTAACTTCCGAATTGACTCTGAGCAATTGTTGGAGACAGGATGTTGGCTTTGGACAGACTGTGAACAATTCCCACGGTCTATTCTCCAAAGTGAAAATAAATGCTGAGCTGCACAGCAGCATTTTTCATCTTCAAAGTGTTTAAACATCACAGTCTAAATTTGCTCTACTTGAAATAAATGACAAAGATCTTATGTTCTGTTGGAGTAGGATGGGGACCATTATCTGACAGATCTCCAAATTATTCTGCAAAGTAAGCCAAATCTTCAAAAGCCATCTGGATATGGTCCCGAGCAACCAGCTATAGGTGGCCTTGACTGAGCAGGGGGTTTGGACCAGATGACCTCCACAGGTCTCTTTCAACCTCAGCCTTTCTGTGATTCTCCTGATGATTCTGCAAGAGCTTTTAGCACAGTCTTTCCTTTCCTGCTTAAAGAAGGTTTTTCCCCCAAATTCTGATATACTTCAGCTTGTCCTTGCTCCAGGGAAATTTTAGACTAGAATGAGGTCCTATAAGGCAGAAGTGAGCTTCATGAGCTCACCTGTGGAGAAAAAAAGCTGTGCTCACCTTACTGTGTCAGGGGTTGGCTAATTTGGGGGTTAGCTTTATCTTCAGAGTCCTGTTCACAGATTTCAGCCTTATGCATGTGGATAGGTGTTAATAAGCCATAATAACATATGAGGGGAGGCATATAATCATTTCTTCTGTACTGAAAGAGTGATAACCTCCATCAAAGCAAATAACAGCTCCAAAAGGGACCAGTTATTAACATGTCAGAAGAGCACAGAAGAAAAATGGGATTCGTTCATATTCACAGTCTGTTTCTGCAAACTCAGGTTATATGTATGCAGATTATAAAAACTCAGCTATCCTGTTTATAACCTCAGTTCCCTTCTTTCTGATTGTCTGGCTTCTTCTGAACTCCCTGCCTTATATTTCCCATTTTATAGGAGATTTCCAAGCATGCTCTTCTGGCAAGTAACCATAGGTCAGCTATGAAATAGTGATTTTGCATGAGATTCTCATTTACTTTCACTGGTCTCAAACTTAAATACCTAGTCTCAGCAAGTAACCTTTCATACTGAGGATTACAACATCTAGATTACATCCTCACTTTATATGATATTAATAACCCCTGTGCCAGTGCTTCCCTCTTTCCATCTGCTATAGAGGCAGCCTAGCTTGGACCAGCTGACTTTTAGGTATCTGAAGCTGGGTTAGATTAATCCCAAAGCTTTAACTCTCAAGGGTTTATAAATCTTCTTTCCATACAGCCCGCACATGTAACAGTTTATACCTTTTGTTCATTTTGCAAGCAAAGTGAGATTAGTCATCTATGAACTCAGCATGGTCAATGAAGATTCAAATCCACCAAGGGAAAACCAAAAGTCCTATGGTCCTATCAAACTGTACCCAGAAAGCTATTTTAAGAAGCAAAGTGAAGCCTGCTTGTATAGTGCCTGTGCAGAATAGGGAACATGCAGATATTTTAATACACCATTAGCTTTCTAATAATTTCATCTAATAGAACCAAACACCAGTCTGGGCGGTCTGGGTAACTTAAATGTTAGGGTTCTTCCATCCTCATCTTCAGACACCCGAAAATGATCTGAAAAATATTGTGGGTTTTAGGTAGTTCCTTTAAAAAAATAAAAATAAAACAAACAAACAAAAAATGAAGAAGAAGAAAGTGCTTATACCAGAGACGTGCAAAACCATCTAAATGGCCTGAGGTCAGTGAGAATAGTAGCAGGCCAGGAGAAAGGGTGCAAAATAGAGCAAGCAGCAAAGGAGGCCTTGCTCATCATGTCTTTCACAACGTTATCATTTTCACAGCACAATGAACCCTTTAGAAATTGCATCTTTCTATTATGCATCAACAGGAAAGTTAAAAAGCATTTTTATTAGCAATATGTCTCAATGGTACACTGAGAGCAGCTAAAAGCTTCTTTGAACAGTAAAAAGGCAAAGTAAAATGCCAAGTGCAAAATGTTTCCTGCAATACAGGGTTTTTCTACTAACCAAAGCCAAAGACAAGCTCTAATGCTCCCTCATACCAAGTCACCTATGCACACACACACACCAAAATAAAGAATTAGAGCACCAACTACCATTGCTGTCTCTAGATTCTTCACCAAAATGGTACAAATTTGTGGCTTCTCTGCTGTCACCTGGAATATTTTTTGGAATAGTTTTTTGAAATAGTTTTTAGAACAGGGCCTTTACATTAATTTCAGCAGAAGGTTGCCAGTTTGGCTATAAGCTGTTTTCCATTCCCCTGATGCTAAAAAAAAAATAATAAGCAGGACATTTGCAGACACACTGAGATGTCTTCACATTGCTAATAGTGAAGAATAAAGTTCTGTCCCAGTAGGGACATGGTTTAGTGGGTGACATTGGTAGTAGGGTGATGGTTGGACCAGATTATCTTGAAGGTCTTTTCCAACCTTAATGATTCCATGAAAAGAACAAAGACTGATTCGCATCTTCTATTCTATAACATTGACTTAAATGGAGCTAGAATTCCATGAACAAGAGGAAGGCGCTTATCAGACTTGTTCCTGAAATGGAAATACTATCCTTGCATCCCCAGGGACTGTATTGCCACTGGAAAACCCACAGCACACATGGGTAGAGGGCACAGGAAATCAAGCAGAAAAGGGAGTCCATAACTCAGACTTTACTTACATGTTCCAAGGAAGAATATATAGGAATTTCACCTGTGGAAGTTGCACAGATAAAAACAGCCATTCAAATGCAATCTTTGTTACGTTGATATGATGCACATGGAGGAAGCAGCATAGGATGGGACAAAATGCCCATTTCAGCCTTTTCACTAACAATCTATTCTTGTGTCAAGGTATGCTCCTAACAACTGATGCGATAATGAACAAAGGCCAACACAAAAATTCCTCAAGAAAGTAGCATGTTTGCACTAGGGTATCTCCATTGTTATGTCTAGAAGATGACCTTCCTGCTCTGTATTACACCTTTCATTTTACACAGTGCTGAAGGACTGAGGAATCTGACGCAATGGTAGAGCAGGTTTCCGTTCACCTGTATTCTTCACACCAGTCTTGTATTCTGATCACTCTTTCTGTTTCTCCTTAACATGGAGAAGCACAGTGACGGAACAGAAGCAAATAAGCTAACTGTAAAGTTCACTTGACAGAAAAGTGTGGCCTGCATGTTTATTCCCTTAGAAATGTAACTGGCCTCAGTAGTGTGAAAATCTCACTGCTTATGCCCATAGGTAAAGCATATTTGGTAGAGACTTTCAAGTAAATAATTCCTTTTGCAATTGAATGGGCTACCTCAGAAAAAAATAAATAAATAAGTAAATAAATTTGTTTCTCTTCAAATCTACATGTATTTTATATGTTAAGAAGCACATTTTTAAGCAAATTGCATTTTAATGTAAGTATATTGTAATTTATTGTGCTCTTGTATGTCTTGTTTGTAAGGCATTTATTTAATACGTTAATCCCTCGGTGTCTTAACACGCTTAAAAAATTGACAAGCTCCATGACCTAGTTCCATTTACAGGATGTAATGCTGTAATTCTAAAGTAGGAATTGTCATAGAAAATTTCATCAAGTTTTAAATGGGGAAATAAGTATTACAAGAAGCAGGACCAGGTAAGTGCAATCAGAGATGGGTGACCGGTACAAGTAACCAAAGTCAAGGAGTGAAACCTGAACTTTTCTTCAGAAACATTGCCATGTAACTTCAAATTTTCTAATCCCCAGAGGGGGTGAGCTGCTGGAAAAAAAACACATAACTCCAGACAGTTCAAGCTTTCTAGACACTTGTAACAACTGAAAATCTGCTCCTGAAATCACAGATGCTCAAAAAACAAAAACAAACAAACAAACAAAAAAAAAAAACACTGCTTTTGAAACATCCCTCCCTGAATTCTTGCAAATGAATTAGCTTCTATTGACATGAAGGTTTGGATACGGGGACTTGGGGGATCTCTTTGAGAATTTGTTGGAACAATGCAACTAAATCCTAAGCACTCTTACCTTCTCTGCTAAGCTCAAGGCAGTTGCTCATTTTGAAGCATAGGCTAGCTGGGGTGGGAATCAAGTCTGACACCTCTGTGGAGGTGTCTATAGCTAGGTGTTTACTCTTGTGGGAAGTGTCTAAGCTCCTTTTGTTGTCAGGGCAGATCTCAGCTCAGGTGCTTAAATTTAGCTGTCTAGCGCCATCTGAGACATGCAAGGATATCCAAGACTTCCCTACAGGTCTGACAGATATGTGAAAAGACCTGCAGAAGACTGGAGCCCATCTGGAGACTCTCCTCTTGCCCTCAGAACTGCTGTGTGGGAAGCTAAGACAAGTCTCTAGCACAGTTGCTCACATACAAGCATACGGTATTGGTGCCTCCACCAGGAGGTGCGCCTGGAGCACCTCCTGCCCTCCTGCAGCACTGACCTGGGGGGCTGCAGGGCTGCTTCTCTCACATTTTCTCACTCTTCTCTCCCAGCTGCTGTAGCACAGCAGGTGTTTTTTCCCGTTTCTTCAATCTGCTCTCACAGAGGCCCAACCAGCATCGCTCATTACTCGGCTCTGGCCAGCGGCAGGTCCCTTTTGGAGCCATCTGGAGCTGGCTCTGCTCTGACATGGGGCAGCTGCTGGGCTCTGCTGACAGAGGCCACCCCTGCAGTCCCCCTGCCACCTAAGCCCAATACAACCAATATAACCAAATCTTAGGAATTCAGCCCTCAAATAGTTGAATTTAAGTGAGGTCTCTCCTAAATTTCAATGAGACTAGCCCCACTCAATAGATCAGCTGTTCATCCTGGTTTATATCAGCTGCATTCCCTGATATTCCCTCAAGCCCTCACAAACTAAGCAAAGCCTGTCCTTACTCTGATTATGACACACCTTCACCACACAATGTTAAACAGTAGTATGAAATAACATACCACTACTAAATTGTCTTAATTCCACTGTCAGGAGGTAATCCCCAAACTACCTATTTTGACTGAGATCCAGATCAGTCCAGTTTCCTATCTATATCTAGGAGTAATTTTGAAAGGTGAATTTTTAGCCCAGACTAGAAGTGAGTCAGAAACCATTTGAACAATTGAGCAGTATAGACTATCACACGGTGCTGCGCAGGATTGTGCCCTGAAGCCTTTTAGTTTTCTAATATAGATATGCCCTTGAGACGGACTGTGATCTATACCAGTCCCACAAGATCATAGCTGTGACCCCTACTCAAAAGTGGATGTTTACCTTGGAGTCTCTGGCAAGTACTGGAGAGGACTCAATGTATCTTCTTTCTTTTTATATGTTGTGCTGTAAAAGAAAATAAAGTTGTAAAGCTGTCACAGCTTGCTGAAGGAACACGTCAATAGCTGGCTTATCTTCAGCAAAACTTACTTCCTGGTATGCAATTAAAGAAAGAAAATGAATGCATTTCAAATGTCCTTTTTTTTTAGAATTTCATAAGCAGCCTCAAATTGCATGACAGCTATGAAGTTTGCTTTCCTTATTCAGATATTCTAGTACATTCAATTCTACAATCAATTCTTTAGGTATTTTTCCTTCATCCTGTCCATGTGAATTCCACTGTATAGCTGAGATATATCTACCCCTAATCTGGAAATCTTCTTTCATCCAAAACTCTTAAATATTTGTATAATATTAAATACTGAGGAATATGCACTGATTTCAGTAGGAATATTTATATGTCTACAATCATAAGTGTGCTGAAATGCTTTGTTGAAAATCACCATCACCATCATTTTTTTGTCTGTGGACCATAATTCCACATTTTATCAAGGTCCTTATTTTACCTCTGTTTATAATTCATATCAATTTATTTCCATCTTGCTCTTCACCATCTTTGTGACATCACAAAAACCTGCTACCATCCTACTTGAGAAGCTATGTCTGCCATTTCTCAGTATTATTAAGCATTATTATTTAGGCCAGGAAACTGATTTAAAAACAACAATTCCTTATCTTCTCCTAATAGTTCTGGATATCACTCAAGTCTTGCATGAATAAATAAGTAACACGTTCTCAGTCTCTTGCTCTCAGGCAACAATCTTTCCTTTTGAGTAATACCACTCCAGCTGCTTTTCTATTGTGTCACAACTTGCAGCTGTCTTAATTTGCAGCAAAGCTGTGAAGTTCAAAGCTGTGAAGTGTGTCATTACCAATGTCCCTAACTGCTATGTCCACATGTTTCTTAAAATCCTCCAGGGATGGGGACTCTGCTGCATCCCTGGGCAGCCCATTCCAATGTTTGGCCACCCTCTCCATGAAGAAATTCTTCCTAATGTCCAATCTAAACCTCCCTGGCACAACTTGAAAACATTTCCTCGCATCCTATCACTTGTCACCTGAGAAAAGAGACCGACACTTTCCTTGCTGTAGCCTCCTCTCAGGTAGCTGTAGAGAGCCATGAGGTCTGCCCTCAGCCTCCTCCAGACTAAACCCCAGTCGACAGAGCCTCTTATTTTATTATGCTTTGCCTTATTGCAGCCTTGCATTTTATTATGTGGAATCTCAGATTTTTGATACCATTTAGTTACATTTCATTAAATACTATCCCATCTTATCTGAGAGCCCTGTAGTCAAGGAATTACTCATAACAAGTTATCAAAAGATCAGATATGATCTATACATTATGAACTTACCAGACTAAAATTCATGCCTGGCCTTGTTGATCTGAATTTATGAAACTACAGGCTGTGTTTTGGACACTCATAACTGTTGTCACAAGGAGTTACCACTGGAATGTCATTTCTGCAACCAATTGTTGACAATATTGTAATAAATAAAGACATTATTTCTTTATCAGAAAAGCAATGTAAGCTTTTTTTTTTTTTGACTTGAATGCATGAATAATTTACTTGGATTAATATAGCTATCTCTGCTCTCCTGCTTCTTTGAGGATTTTGTAATTATTCTTTTCCTAAAACTTTTGTAATGTAATTTTCTTTCACCTCCCTGGTATTTCTTTCTTAGTGGCTCAAAAGATCCAGCAGCAACTAGAATCAAAATGTACCTTCATTGTTTTAAGTATTAAATAATTTTGCTCAGCTCTTTTACACCACTGTCATTCAAGAAGCACAAAGCCTTTGGAAATTGTATCATCTCGGTTTAATTTACAGGCAAATAGAGACACAAAACACTCAAGTAAGTGAACCCACACCACCCAGGTCAGTGACAAAGTCAGCAATGGCAGCCAGATCAGTTATATTTAATTGCAAGTACACTTCCACTAAACATTTCACTTTTTAAAAATTCCCAGGGAACAGTAGATAGCCCCTGAGGACTTCAGCTGTGTTGTTATGACAGGCCCTCTTAGCTGTGATGCTCTCAGGGGAGAATCCTTGTACAAGGATTGTGGATAATTCAGATAATGTGTTTTTCCATTTTTCAGAGAGGGGACAGTACTTGTAGAAGATGCTGCCGAAGAAGCCTGGCAGATAGGTGGAAATGAATACCACTGGAGATTTTAGACACCTTGGGTGGCATTCAAAAGCACCCAGCAAGGGCATGCAAGACACCAACCAATGCAGGCTTGGCAGATGTGACACAAGGTGAGACCTACAAGATTGCTCATTCTGTGACAGCAGACAGGGCAGATAGGGTACACTAAGGGCACCCTAAAAGGCACAAGACATCTGCATTTGACATCTGTACCACAGCCCCAGCCCATGGTTACCCAAATCTCTCCAGGCCCTGCTGATTCCACTGGCTAGCTCTCCACTGACCACAGCACAGCTAAGATACCTAGAGAGCCTATATAAACCTCTACATAAGCAACTAAATCTAGGTGCTAAACTTCAAACTGTATAAATCCAGTTTAAATTTCAAACTGAATCCCACCCGTCAAGTCAATGAGAACTGTTCCTCTGTAATTGTACCTCACACCTAGTGAAGATACATGTTTTTATACAAATGATTTCATTTTACATGTCATCTGAATTTGTTAAAGGTCTTAATACGACTTCTCTAGAGAAAGGGTTTTCTTTGTCAATAACCATGGAATTAGTTCATCTTGGTGCATGTTTCTGGTGGTATGATATTTAGTTTTCCTTCATTAAGCATCATAGTTTTTCTCTTAGTTTTAAATGTTGAAATTGTACTCCAGATGTTCCTAACAGCTGTCAGAAGAAGTTGCAATCTGAACACTCATCAAATATACAGAAAAAAAAGATTGTATGGAAAAAGAAAGTAAAAGGCTCCTGTGCCTATCTGTGGACACATGCAATATAATCATCCACATCCGAGTTAATCCTTTCTGGCGAGTTAATCCTAATCTGGCCTTTCTAAGACAGAAACAGTTCATAGAGATCATTAAAGCATAGAGATCATAGAGAAAGATTTGTGTTGGGAGGAACTTTAAAGACTATCTAGTCCAACCCTTCCACCAGATCAGGTTGCTCATTCTAACATTGCAGCTAGTCTTGCTTTGAGCAGAGGGCTGGTCTAGATGGCAGCCAGAAGTCAGTTCCAGTCTAATTTTTTATCAGTTCTTTTTTTTTCCTCATAAATATTCACCTAGAGGTTTGTGACTCATATAACCTGTCTTGGACATCTAGGTTATAAGGAAGGAGCCTAAAAGCACTTACTTTTCTCCATTGACTATAAAAAAGTCTAGAAAATCAGCTCATATATAAGGCATTAAAATAAAAGATGCCTTAATTTTATTAGCAGACTCCTACATGCATTGTTTTGAGCAGTTTATGGAGAAGCAGTAATCTAACTGTCTGATCCACCACTTTAGACCAACGTTATTTGAAAGATTCTGATCTATATATTTCAATAATATTACATCAGGATAAAAGCAATGGTTAATTAACTTTTTACTGCTATTTCCATCTATGCTCTAACTTAGAAATAGAGACTAAAAGTAAAAGCAGAGTTAACTCAATAGTTCTATAATGCCTGGCACAGCCTGGTATTTCAATCTACAGCTCTTTCAAATCCTATGGCATCAGCTGATTATATAATGAATTTTTCTTTTGTGAGAGGCAGCTGACAGCTTTATTGGTGAACTAATTAGAAATATTGCCTTAACTGGCCCAATATGACCACAGCCGTGCTTCTCAATTCTCATTTAATGAAAAAAGTGGACAAAGGCACCCAGACTTCTTATTAGGAATCATCTGTGATATATGTCAATGCCTCGGAATACATAGGAATCGTGACAAAAAAGTTAGGGGTCCACATGAAGAAAAAGT
>NC_137696.1:117845191-118102105 GCF_964034855.1 Anser brachyrhynchus | reverse complement strand
AGAAAGGTAACAGTTTTTCTGATAAACACACATGCACACAAAAAATCAAGCATCTACTTCCACTCAGCAAAAACAAATTACATCTGACCAGTGTGACATTACTTAAACAAATTTTTCCACATCCCATAGGACAGCTGGCTGACACACTGAAGTATGATATTTGAATACCGTCATTCTCTTGGTGTGTATCTGCCCAAGTAATGATTATGCTGAGTAATGTTGGTAATTCTGATTATTTTGTGGTACAGAAGTAATGAGGGTAGAGAAAGTGGTATTCATTATTTGACAGATTTCAAGGCCAGAAGGACAGCCCATGACTATCAAATCCAAATCCCTCTTCACACTGGTGATCTAATTTCTCCGAAAAGCTGAGTTATAACATCCATTTCAGAAAGTTATCCAAACCCATCTTAACAACTCAGACTAATGGTGGGTTGCCACCTCTCCTCATAAAATTTAATTTTCCATGTTGTGTCTCATCTTAAGGTTAAATTTTCTAATTTCAGCTTCCAATCATCATGTTTTGTTATGACAATGTAGCAGGTTTGAAAACCATCTTACCAGATAGTTTTTTCATGTGCCAGGTTCTATATGCACGGGTCAAGTCAACTTTCAACTTTATTTTTGATAAATCTAGTTGAGTTTTTAAGCCTTACATCTTTAGATTTGTTTTCCAGTCTCTGGCCTATTTTTTCTTTTACCTTTCACTGTGAATTCCATGTTCTTCTTGAAGAACTGAGTCCAGATATATGTGTCTTATTGTACTGGCAGTTTTATGAAATTAAAGTATAGCAGCACTAACACTTCCCTATTTCTATTTGATAATCACCTTTTATGTAGCTACGGATCATATTAGCCATTTAGTCAAAGCACTACTTTGAGAGCTTATTTTGAGGTGATTATCTACAACAACACTCAAGTCCATTTCTGAGCTACTGTTTTGCAAGAGAGAGTCTCTTATTCTGTACCTATAATCTGCATTCCTGGTCCACAGGTATATTGTGATGCCTTTAGGTGTCTTTAAACCTGTTTTGTTGAAATGTAAGTGTTTGAGCAGACATTTTAGATAATTCTGCAGCAGAGCCCTCTCTTTGTTATTTACTGTCCTGCTATGCTTTGTGCATATGCTGTTTCCAGTTCATTGCCCCATATATATATAGAACAATGACTATTTGGGGGAACCTTGTAGAAGCAGCTGTGCTCACTGATTTCTTAATTGCTGCTTTCTGAACTCTGTAAGATATTTCTATTTGGTCTAATGTACACCCTGTTAATTCTGCATAATTCAAGTTTGTTTTTAAACCAAAGTGGTTTGTGGCATTAAATCAAATGCCTTGTTAAAAATGAAGAATGCTATGCCAACATGGACACCTTTATCAATAGGACCTGTAATTCTGTCATAAAAAAACAATGGGGTTGTTTGACGAGATTTACTTTCTACAAAACTGCATTGACTGGCATTAATTGTATGTTTAGCCACTGTTTGTTGATAGAATCCTCATTTAACTATTCCATTATTTTTTCTGGGATACACATCAGCCTAATCTTTCTACAGTTCCCTAGGTTATCTCTTTTACCCTTATTAAATATTGAATTACTTGGCAGTCTTCCAAGCCACTTCAATATCCTAGCTTCTAAGATCTGTTAAAAATTAAAATAAGTGACTAAGAACATTCTTAATTAAAAAAAAAAATATGTTTGGATGTAAGTTATGTGTTAATCTAAAAGTTTTTATTTTTTAGCAGATGTTTTCTCATGCTCTTCTTTAGATCGAGATGCTGTTCAGAGGAAAATGGTATATAACACCCCTTTGTTTTTGTTAGCAAGATATGTTTATGGCAGATGTTTCCTTTCTCTATATCACTGTTTAGAATGATTCCATCTACATCTTCTGAACCAAGACTTATAGACCTAAGATGACTCTTCCTAGTACATATAACATTCCCATTTCCTGAAACCCTGTGTATGCTAATATTAAATTCATTCAACTAAATTTCTCAGGAGTTGTTTATGTTTTTAAATCATACAGCATTCATTTATTTCCTGTTTTCCCATGTTACATATAATTTATTGTTATTTCAAATCCCATTTTAACATGAGACTTTTTGTCTTAAGAAACCTTCCAAACCTGTGGAGTCATTTTAAACAACCATGTGGAGAGTTTATCTCTCCTGTCTTTTAGATGTCTCAGAATTAGACACCTAAATTTCAGCTAACCACTGAGATGATGGTTATGATGACAATTATCATTATTAGAGAGAAATAAGCACGTCTACAGGGAGATTTAACTGATTTATCTTAGACACACTCATTTGGATGGGATGAGCTACCCACTGGAACCTCTTATTTCTCCTCTGAGGCACCTAGTTTAGACTTAATGCTACTGATGTCTAGACACCTGTGTAACAGCATATAACTCCCACCTTCTGTTTTTGGTAACTGTTTTTGGTAACTGAACCAGTTTTCCAGCAAATATCCCTTAAGTCAAAGTCACCCATCATAAAGCAGACTTTTTTGACATCCTCAAGGGAGGAGTTTGTGTAGGCTGGGTGAAAATGCATGTCCATCAGAACTTTTTCTCTGCTTTTCCATAAACATTCAAGACTCTGTGACTCCGGAACATAATGATAATTCATGGTCACCTCTTCTTGTTTGTTATCTAGCCTTCCAAAAGTGGCATAGAAACAGACTTTTGACTATGAAATGTTTGTTCTTTATAGGCACAGCTCTACGATACTGGCTGGAATCTGTCTTTTTACTGTGTTTGACCTGTTACAACCCCTATATGTTGTCCACCTGGTTTGAGTAGAGGAGCAAATGATAGATGAATCACTGGAGCTGTAGATCCTTTCAGCCTGTTATTTTCAGCATTTGAGAGTAATATGATGTTTCCAGTTATGGCAATATCTCATATGCAATAGTATCAAAATTGCAGTCTTGCTTTTTGGCTCCCCTATCATTCCTCCCTGTTTCTCTGTCAGACCTATACAAGCACTGAATGGCCAGCTAGATAACATTTACACATCCTAGCGTTGTGCCAGCTGGCCAAACTTTTTCCTTCAGCTATGCTGCTAGCTTCAAGCAAGCTCCTCTTTCTCTAAGCAGGCAAGAGAGTCCAGCATGGCTGGCACCAGAAAACCTTGCACTTCATCATGTGGCATAAAATTGTACTTATAAATTAGCCCCTCAAGCTCCCTGCTCCAGCTTCTGGCTGAGACTTCTCTTATTTACCTAATGCTTGTTATCTTGCTGCACAAGGGCCTTAGCTAAATGCATCCATGAGAACAACTGCATGGCATTTTGCAGGAGTATGTGGATGATCTCTGCTTGTGCTTGAAGGTAGCTGGATGCAGTGGTGCAGCCATGTTTGAGGTGGGGTGTGCTCAAGCTGATAAGACCTGCAGGGAGGCAGGGCACATTATCTCAAGCTCCACTGTGTGATAAATATGCCTTCTGGCTTCCAAACTGGAGCTGGCTCAGTGGGTGGGTAGAATGAGCTTGCTTCTGCCAGGAAAATGCTGTGTAGACATAGCCCATGTCTGGCTAATGAAGGAAGCAATGAATCTTTGATATTTGATTCTCTTGTAGATACTGGTAATTTGCTGTTATTTCTGTTCAATTGAACAAACAAGCATAAATTGTTGCCGTCGGTAGGGAAATAGAAATGTAATTCAGTACTTTTGGCCAAGTTTAGAATTCAGCTACTGATTTTTTTGGATTATATGTTTTTATAATTTTACTTTCTCTTCCTTCCTTCCTTCTTTCCTTCCTTCCTTTTTCTTTCTTTCTTTCTTTCCTTTCTTTCTTCCTTCCTTCCTTCCTTCCTTCCTTCCTTCCTTCCTTCCTTCCTTCCTTCCTTCCTTCCTTCCTTCCTTCCTTTCTTTCTTTCTTTCTTTCTTTCTTTCTTTCTTTCTTTCTTTCTTTCTTTCTTTCTTTCTTTCTTTCTTTCTTTCTTTCTTTCTTTCTTTCTTTCTTTCTTTCTTTCTAATTTAGCTTTCATGTGAGAAATTGTTTTAATAACAAAAGTTTTTCAGTTTCAACCAATATAGCAATAAAAAAGACCATGGGAGAGGAAGGATACTTCTTTCTAGTAAGGGTTTCAAAATGAAATTACTTTTTTTTTTTTTTTTTTTTTTTAATTCTCTTAACCCAGAATACTGCAAACTCTACTCTCGTTTCATGACTTTGGTCAGGATAGTTAGACAGGCTTCTGTGTTTATGTCCCAGTACTTTTCTGACTTTCCTGGGTTTTCCTTTCCTGTTGTCTCTGGAGCCAGTCCTCCTGGGACATTTCATTCTTCTATTTACTTATTTGTTCTACTTTCTGATGATTTTTAGATCTCCGAATTTCTAAATTATTTAAGTGTAACCGTTTTGAGATCCTCTACTCTGAATAAAATCTGATCAATTTAGGGACAAATGGTCTTGGAAGAAAACTGTTACATGGATTTTGTAAGGTTTAATAATGAAGTATAATTTTCAAATAACTGTTTATTTTGACTAATAGTCACTAATTTATCAAAGTTGTTTTATTTTCCTTAAGCTCTGCCTCTCTTATCACAGGGCTCTCTTGAAAGCACTGTTCCACATCCTTCAGAACCTGGATGATAGGCATGGATTTATTGCCCTGGAAAACATCTACCCCTTCTTTTGCCCTTCTGTGTCCTGATGCCTCCTTCATCTCTGCTTCCTTTGTCTGTGTCTTATATTGTCTCTGATTTTCCCTTAGCTAAAGTCTGGAAGGAGTGTCAGTCTTCTGGTACATTGGTGCTTACAGTCACAATTCATAGGAGTGGGCACTCCCAAATTCCCAACTAAAATGATCTTTACAAGTCGAATTATAAACACAGCTCAGTTCTGATGGCCAAGACAGACGTAACTGGTCAATATATTGTCTTTCCTGGAAAAACATCAGGATGCTTCTCTTTGCCTCTGCATTTCACTGTTACTGAGCTGCAGCAAGTCTTAAAAACACATTCCTCTTATATGTCAGGTTTATTTATTTATTTTTGTTTTGTTGTTTGTTTATTTACATTTTAATTTTTACTCTTAATTTGTAGGTTCATGACACTGTCTAGGCATTTCGTGTTCCAGCCTGGAACTGCAGTCTCCCACAGTATATTTACCTAACTGTAGAACAGAAATTAAAGTATTCTGCCCAAAGTGCAGGAGGAGGTAAACTGGTAGGAAAGTAGGGAAGACTTCTTATTGGAAAGTATTATCAAAAGTCTGATGTATTTCATTCCAATTCTTCCCATCTTTTTCTTCACACAGACAATATCGTGATCTCTTATACCCTCTGCAGTTACATTTTGGCACAGAAGTCCTTCCTTATTCATTCAATATTACCCTCTAATTTTTAGCAGGCTAGAAGATTTTGTTTTTCTTCAGTCAGAACATTGAAACCATAATTCTTCCAAATCCAGTAACTAATCCCTTGAAACATGTTCTCATAATCAGAAGCAGAGGGTAGGCAATATGCAGAATAAACACAGTTGAATTCCTTTTTTTCCCCCCACTGGAGGGATTTGTTTTCTGCAAATCATGAGCTACCAAATATCGTGATTATTTGCTAAATAATGAAAGGGAAGATTAAGGCATTTCTTAAGCTCTGGTGAGTCTAGGAGCACAGTGCCTGACTATTAAATAATGCAGTATTGATGTGATAATGTTTAAGTCACTTTGTGAATTTGTCCCCCAGTGATGGCACTGTTGCTGATGGTGTCTCTGAATACTTGTTCATACTAAGTCCCTCCATCAAAACAGAAGCAGAAGCTTGTACCTAAAAGTGGAGTTGTGTGGGCCTAGCAGAAGAAATGCAGGGTTTGCTGAAAAAGTGAATTGGAGTTTGTGGCTGACTTAATGAAGTTTGAATGCTCTCATCAGATAGGAAAGGTGAAGGTGAGGGTGTGAGAGCTCAGAAAGGGGATGTTTGTGTCTTTCTATAGACTGTGACTAAGTGGCATGATTTACTTGCAGGAGTGAGAGAAAATGCTAATGTGAGCCCTCGGAGGGAAAGGAATTCTTACATCATTGTAGTATCTGCCACTAAAAAGAAAATTTTACTGCTTTCCCCTGTCTCTGTCACTGGGGCTGGATCTAAGAATGCTGTCGCACTTGTAATCCCCAGGGACCCAGCCCGCTTACAGACACATTGGAAAACTATTACTGTGTGGTATGAGCTTTCCTACTCTGACTGAAGACTCTGCAGGGATAAGAACTTGAGTCCTGTGGGGAATAATCGTGTCTCATTTTCCTTTTTCTTGCTACTTTATCTGGGAGGCATTGAGATTTCTGCCCTTCTCCTTAAACAGGAGACTTCCACCCACAATTGCCGTACTTCTCCCCATAGACAGACATTTACATAGTAGTTCTTAAGGTATTCCCTAGTCACCCTTTGATGCTGTGGCTCTGGAATAGTTTGTCCTGCTCCTTACATCCTGCTACCATGAAAGGGGAACTTGCTTCAGATGAGGGCTGAGAAATTTGCACACTGGAAATTTACCCTCCCAGGTGAGGTCTCTGTCTAATATCTTTAGTGCTGGATTTTGTTGTTTTGCCTATCATTTCTTCTGCCACTGGAGGTCAATGCCATGCACTGATTTGGATAGCTTATTTCCTAGTGGGGATTGTGTTCACCTACGCAGAGCCATCTCTTCTTTTGTTCCAAGTGCACCTACAGTGTGATTGGCACCATGTTGTAAATAATTAGTGAAAGTAATGATATAAATCCCAGTGGTAATCTCATCCTATTTAGGATACAACTACAATCTGAACTTCAGTAACACCTTTGACATAATCAAACATCCCAGAGCCCTTTACAAAGCCATAAATTACTCACCTGTAAAGTAATGACTGCAGGGAATTACAGCAGGCAATGAGTCCATTGATCGGTGCTGGTATGAAATGAAGGAGAGAAAGTACAGCAGAGGCCACTCTACAACTCTCTTTTTCTTTCTTTGGAAATTTCCATACTGTCCACTCAAGGATACATTATTCCATGCTGGTCTGCCAGTAGGTGGAAAGTGATAGGATCCTGGGGGTGAAGGAAATGTATGGCTTTACTGCCTGCTGGCAAAACTGCTCTTTAGCCACTGATGCAAATAAACAAGTCACTTCCTGAAATTTACATGTGCCATTTTCAAGAGCAGAGTTTTTTGTTGCTTTTAAACAAAAAATAGCAGTGATTGCTTTGGACACCTCAGATGCTACGCTGCACGCAAAGCCAGGGCTGCCTCAGCTCCTGGATACTTCCCATCCCAACCTGCTCTCACTGTGACTCAGACTGACATTGCATTATCAGGTTAGTAGGAGTTTTCTCCATTATCAGTTTCATTTGACATGGGCTCCAGTTCTGTAAGCCTTACCTTTAGGAGTCCATGAATCCATAAGCACTCTTACTGAAATTACAGGGACTATTTTGCTAATAAGCGACTTAGTTAAGAAAGAGTTGCTTAATCAATAACTCTGTTATTTATGGGATCGTAATGAAAAACATAGATTAAATTTGTTTTGTAAATAGAAATACCACTCTGGTTAGGAAATATTTTGTGTTGCATGAAAAAAATCTTGCTGATTTTTTATTTTTATTTAATTTATTTTTTATTTTTTAAGCTGAGGAAAGACTGTGGTATCAGGCCTTGTATTTGCTAGCGTAAATACATATTTCTTAGCACCACCTGGAGCTCGTCTCAGTTTTGTAATGTTCTGGGACTACATGCTTGTTATAATCCTATTCTGGATTCCCAGAGTATTTCTGCACTTGCTGTTGTGGTGCCAGCTTGACACCAATGGGACCACCTTATAGATGTCATTGAGTGCAGATCAAAAAAAATCTACCTCTTGGAAAACAAATATTTTGGCAAGATGGGAAACAGTTACAATAGCAAATATTTTGACTGGATCTCAAAGGTATAACTTGTACCTTAGTTTAAAGCTGTTTCATGCTCCTAATTGCTTGTCTTGGGTATTGGACATGATAATGGACTGAAAGCCATGGGGACTTCTCATGGAGAAAGACAGCAAAGTTTGGTCCGGGAGGCATAATTTTGAAATTCATCAGAACAGTTGTCTTTGCCCCTTGGATATGATTAGTGAAAGAGGGTTGAATGAGATGAAGAGATGTTGAATTTAGCAGGTATCTGTTGATGGGATAGGGTGTCACACACAAATCAAATAACTTAAACATAATTCTTATAACTCTTATATTTTAAAAATATCTTTTGTTGGACTAATTATTGTGATTTGATCCAAGGAATATTGAAGCTGACAGAAAATTTCTACTGCATTCTGTGGGCTGTATAACAGATCCTTATTGGCTTGTAGAGGATCATAGAATCATAGAATGGCTTGGGTTGGGAGGGATCTTAAAGACAGTCTAGTGTCAACCCCCCTGACATGGGCAGGGATGCCACCCACTAGATCAGGTTTTCCAAGGCCCCATCCAACCTGGTCTTGGACACCTCCAGGAATGGGGCACCCACAGCTTCTCTGAGCAACCTGTTCCAGTGCCTCTGAGTGAAGAATGTCCTCCTAACATCTCTAAATCTCTCCTCTTTCAGTTTAAAACCATTCCCGCTTGTCATGTCATTGTCTTGTCTGAGCAAAAAGTTGCTCTCCACTGTTATTATAAGCCCCCTTTAAGTACTGAAAAGCCACATTGAGATCACCCTGGAGCCTCCTCTTCTTTATGTTGAACAACCCTATCTCTCTTAGCCTTTCTTCATAGGACAAGACAAATCTTTCAGGAACTCTGTGCCAAGTGGTGTACAGTGTATCAAAGTAGGTGCAGAAAGGAAAATGAAGCTTCTACAAGATGGGATTTCATCAATGCTGTCCTCACTGGGATGACCACAGCACTATATTCTGCTTGAAAAGCAAAGCTGATCTCTGTAAAAAGCAAACCAACAATCAAAATGAAACAGTTTTCATCCCCATCGAATTTAATGCTTTTTGTTTTCCTCTCTCACTTCTAGACTTTTTACCAGTTTATCTCATACAGAGTGTCAGATGTATTGCAAACATTGGCAGGAGAACATATTACAATTCCATGGAATTTCATGGATTTTTTCTGCTTTTTCCTAGCTGTGAATTAGTCCTAACACTTTCAAAATTCCTAATTCAACAGCTTTGACTTTTCTTTGAATATTGGGAACTTTCACTTTCACTGGAGCCTACCATCAATTGAAGGGACAAGAATGTAACTGTGTAAATATTGACTGATAAGTATAATGAGTTCTTGTCTCTTGAAATGATCCCAATGAGAGCTTTAAGTTTTAGCTTCTGAAATGTAACAATTTTCTTTGCAAACTGTTTGGTTGCATACTGACACTGCTTTTGCTTTCTGTGAGGAACCATGATGTAGCATTTATTAGCATCTTTCTAATTGTCCTGAGTTAGTATGCATTTGTTATTCTCCATGAGGAGATCTAGCTAATTACAATAATACCAAAGAATGATTATTGTTATGTTTCATGTTTAAACAAAGGAGCTCAACAGCTTTTTATACTTCAGTGAAAGTGATTTAAAAATGATTAAATCAAATGAAATAAGATTGATATAAATATTTTTAACTAACGGGAAAAGAGATAGTTATTGAAACTAGAAAATAGATTGCCTTTGGTACATGGGAAAACAGATTTAGATTGCTGTGTGGTATAACAGTTACAATTTTGCAAGATGAAAAATGATTGTTTCACTATTGCCTTGTCTACTTCTGTATTTTTTCCCCCACCTGTTCTATCCAACTCTGTGTTTAGAAAGTAATCTCTCTGGGGCAGGGAATTACATTTTTTATTAAACATGTGGCAGTCATCCAGCACAGAAGGGCCCTGATTCCTGGTTAGGCTATGCATTAGTGTGATACAAGTGATAAATATAAGCCTACATCATATCAA
Source organism: Anser brachyrhynchus (assembly GCF_964034855.1). Taxonomy (NCBI): domain Eukaryota; kingdom Metazoa; phylum Chordata; class Aves; order Anseriformes; family Anatidae; genus Anser; species Anser brachyrhynchus. Next base: position 118,092,209 of record NC_137696.1, on the reverse strand, counting down.
TCAGTAAAACCATAAAAAAATGATTTATTATAAAAACCCGTTTTTACTGTAGATTTAAGGTAGAGGACAATCTACTGCAGAAATATGACATGGAGAACAAATGAACTGGAGAAAACAGATGTACCACTGTGAAACTGTTCCAATGTAACAATAAATATATGTATCTGTGTCTAAATTTGAGGTAAACCTTTCATCACCTACTTAAACTAGGCACCCTGTCTCCAGTGAACAAGCACATCCGAGCATATGTGTGAAAAAAGTTCATTGTCTAAGAACATTCCAAGCCAGTTGGGAAAATCTGGTGAATTCAATTGCCTATGGATTAGAAATTTCAGGATATTAATTGCACTTGGTAGATGTCACATTCTTTGGTGAGTTTTAAATAAATTAGACTGAGGTCTTACAGTATTAGCCATGGCTAAAAGAAGCAGAAGAAGCGGAAGCAGCAGCAGAAACATCAGCAGCAGCAGGAGAAGCAGTAGCAGTAGCAGCTGCAGCAGCAGCAGCAGCAGCAGCAGCAGCAGCAGCAGCAGCAGCAGCAGCAGAAGAAGAAGAAAATATATCAAAAAGAAATCTAGAGTAATAGGGAACAAAAAAGTCAACACAAGCACTTAACAACAGTCAGTTGTAAAAAGGACTAACATGACTCTGAGCATAAAATATCGAAATCAGATGAGTATTGGAATACTGTGTATGGCTGACATCTGTTTTTAATAGAATGTTGAAAAAAAATGCTGAAAAGACCCAAAAAAATGAGGTGAACATATGATAAATGCTCTCAAGAAAGCAGCCTGGATTGTAGTATGCAAATTCAGCAATGTAAAAAGAATGTCTTATATTACAGGTTCAATGGTTCTTTAAAATATATTTAAAAAAGAGATAGTTGTTCTTGACTGAAATAAATTTCTGGCAAGGCTGGGTTCTCTGGGTCTGTGATCAATTGGATGTCTTCATGTGTTTCTGAGGCATACATTTTGATCAAACAAAAGGTATTCGTAGTGCAGGAATAAATAGGTAATTTTTATGTAAAGTCAGGATATTTGATCAAAAGATATTTTTTGGTCTTGAAAGCTGTGATTCTGATAAACCTTTCAGATTCCACTAATATAAACTGGTTTTGAATCCATGAACTGCAGATACAAGATTCTGTGTCCTACTAAACATCACCTTTGCTAATCAGCTCTTCCCACCCCTACTTTTAGTCTTTAATAATGTGAACCCATTTTTGATATTTTCCAGGCTAAAGATTGTTTTATTTATTTATTTTTTTTCCAGTGGACACATGGTGAGTTAAATGCTCAGGAGGAACAAAATGCAGTTATACAGGTTTTCATTCCACCATACATGCTAATTAGAACAGATAAACCTTTTGCTACAGCATTTACAGTATTTGTGGGAATAATGTATCTGGGAGATAAGAAGGGACAATATTTCACTATAATTTAAACATGAAATATTTTCCATAATGCACCTATGGGGAATGGTTCAGTTATCAGATGCTGAGGCAGCAATGTATTTATGAAGCATTATTATAAAAACATATAGAGCAATGGCAGACTGCAAATCACAGCAAGTCACTCAAGTGCTGTTATAATTCTTGGTAGAAAGCTATCAGTACATTGTGAGTCTGAGTTGTGACACTACCTGGAGCTGCACAACCAGCACCTGGTAGGTCATTACAAAACTTGTCTGGAAATTTTATGCTAGGAGTAAGAGGAAGGAATGGGGACGAAGTGTCAGAAATTATGACCTCCTTTCATCTGTGAAAAATCTCTTTCTATAGTTAGAGGATCTCCTTTATATTAAGGATTAAAAAAGAAGAAGGAGAAAGTAGAAAACCCTGAGAGCTAGTGAAGCTTTATAAAACTTAACTTATTTTCTTTTCTCTTCAAATCTACTTAACATCCTAGGATTGCTATAGTATCTTTTAATTTAGTTTGACTGTAGAGAGATTGTGTTTTAGCCTGACAGTTTAACTCTTTCTTAAAATGAGAGATGTTTCTTTTGGACATTCATCTCTAAATCAATGAGGCTAATTCAGCAGGTGTTTGAAAAATGTGAGGAAGTTTGTTTTGCAGTGTTTTGCTATTATCCATGAAAATACCAAATGCATACATGGTTTTGTGACTCACAAATCTTGAACTGGAAACATCACATTGAGCTTCTAATTCCTATTTCATAGCAGAGCTCCTCCCCCTTCTGAAATCCAAAATGTCACTCAGTAAAATGAGTGAGAAAAATATAATGAAAAATGACATGGGAATAGTCAAAATGTGAACTAGATATATACTGAGAAAAATGACAATATATGAAAACATGGGAGGTTCTCCTTACATGGTCTCTAGTTTAATTGATAACTTGTGGTAATGACATGAAAAAAACAAAACAAAACACATATGCTACTTCTATATTTGCTAGAAACAAAAAAATGCAGTCGGCATTTTGGTTCTTTGTACTTCTTTATCTCAACTGGAAATTAGCAGACTGAGTATAATCTTAGTCTTCTCTATTTTGCCAGATCCTAATATACTTCATAATAACAGCCTATTGCAATGATTTGGGTGTCCAGTCTCGGTTCCATACTGAGCCATTTACTTCTCTCTGCACGTTATTTGCAAATGCAAGCACCCCAAAACATTTCTGGGCTGCACAACAGGGGCATGCAAGCACTCCTCTGAGCAGCTGCACACACCACATGTTATTTTAGATACTTTAAACTGAAATAATAATAATAATAATAGTAATTGTTATAGTTTTGTACCTCTGAGTACCATTTAGATCCCTTGGCCAAGATCTGTGTGGAGGAAGTTGGTCTTTGCTGAATTCCAGTGTCTTCCCCCCCCTCTTTTTTTTTTAGTGCCAGAAACTTGTTTTTGCAGTTCCAGAATATCTTCAGATTCTTAAGAGGAATGAATCTGGAATTCTGTTTTCTTTCCTCCTCCACAACCCCGCAATATCCACTAGCATAAATTAAGTGTTTGAGTATGGTAACAGTGTCAAGAAATTTAATTATTTCTTTCAAACTGTCTTTCTCACTAAGGATGATGGAAAAAATATGTACCCTAAAATAACTTTAAGAGTCAATACTAGGAGGAAGTAGCAGTGGTTAAAGTTCTGGAAAGGTGCTGGATGGTGACAAGTTATCAGGACTGGATGATGTGCTGAAGGAATTTAAAGAAGCTACTGTCAAAATAAATGTAATCCCTCATTAAGTTAATCAACCACACCTGAGGAGTTTGATGGCAGAAAGTATAATTGCCTTTTAAAAAAGTGTTAGAAATTGTAGATTTCAGATCTTCTTCAGTATGAAAAAATATTCAAATTATAAATGAAGATTTATTTTGTTTACGGAACACTTTGAAAGTACCGAAAGGTAAAGCTGAAAAAATATGGCTGCCATAAAAGAAAATCACACACCTCTAACTTCTGAATATTTGAATAGAATTGTAAGTACAAGAAAGCAGTTATTATAACTAATTTGGACTTCCAACAAACCTTTTATGAAACCCCTTGAAAGAGGCTTTCAAGGAAATTAAGTAGCCCTGTTACATGATAGAAGAATTGCGCTTATGTACTAGAAACTGGTAAAGAGGCAGAAAACCAGGGGTGAATTATTTTATCCTAGATGAGATGACTCACCTTATGGAAGTGCTTCATGGTAACCCTCTCTCAGAGAAGCCTTGTTGACTAGTTTTGACTACATATTTTACTTTTAGACAGCAAAAATATTTGATGGGGTAAACTTAATCCCTAACATTCGATACAGAAGTACCTGATGAAAAACACCATGTTCTGCATAGTTTGATGTATCAGTTATTAATGAGCTAGAGAAGGGATGAACTGTGCAAGATGGTAACACTTGAAAGTGATAATATTATTTCACTGGAGAGGAATGAATGGTTATGAAGTATTCAATGTTCAGAAGTGTTTGTTTAGGTATTAAAAAGGCAAATTAAATTGCAACTGCAATAGAAAAAAAAAGAATAATTTGAAGTAATTATGAGTTAAAAATAAACTCTAGCTCCCCCCAGAAAATAAGCTCTCCTGCCATTTATGTAGCTCTGTGATTCATAGCTTGTCCTGGAACAATTTTTCCTGTAACTGTGATTTCTCCTAATACCACATTTCCATCACATCAGAAGAATAAAAAAAAAGTAAAAAAAAATAAAAAAAACTATGCTTTCTCCTTCGACTTCCCTCCAACTTCCTCTTTCAAAGCCTGATGCTTTTTGCCTCCCTGCTCTCCCAACAAAACAAATCATTGCTGCCTTGCTGCTCCCTGATCACTGGAGCTGGGTGACTGCATTGAGATGTGGGACAAACCCAGGATGAGGTGGCCAGGCTGGCCAAGCATGAAGCAGAGGAGGCAAGAGGTGGTGGGACAGCTATAGGTGGAGGCTGCTGCTGATTTTTTTCTCCTTCCTGATACTTCCTCTCTCACTGCTCATTGATGAAGACAAATAGCAAATGGAGATGTGGGAGCAGTAATTGACTAAAACTACTGCAGTGAGAGCAGGAGGGGAAAGCTATGCTAGGAAACTCCTGCTGCCCTGCAGGCAGCACCTGGAGATATTCTGTTGAGAGCAGGAGTAGACAAAGCAAAATACCACATATTGTGTTATGGTAAGGACTGGGATATAAAACAATGCTGAAGATAATGTTGCAATGTTTTATAAATCATGCTTGTTCTCATCTTGCCTAGTGTCTTTTACTGGTCCTATCAGTGAAAATGAAAACAACAGCAGCAGAAATCAATGGAGGCCAAAGACAAATTGGTTAGAGAGTAGGATATACTCCTATATGAGGAAGAATTAAAAGGATGGAGACTATCATGTCTGGAGAAAAAAAAGCAGTGAGGAAGGTGATAGAAGTGTATAAAACAATGAATAGTTTAGTGAAAGTAAGTCCCTCTTATTTGCTCATTTGCATATCAGAACTAGAACAAGCTAAGATAGACATTTCTAAAGGCTCATTGGTTTCTGTGTATCTGACAACCCCTGTGATAGGTCTAGAGGACTCTATCTTGGCTTATTTTATTAACTAGCTTGGATTTTAAAACTACATTGTAAATCAAGAGAAAAAAACAGTAGAGTTAAATAATCACAATTAACATCTCATGTTAATTGTTAACATCTTGTGTTAATTGTTAAGAATGGGCAGTACTGGTATTAACCTATTTGTGTAGTAGCTAGAAATACTTTGTGCTGTTTGTTTATTAGCTCTAAACAAACACGAAAGAGAATTACATGTCATTTATGCTGATTTGCACATTTTCAAGGGGAAGACTCTTCCTGTTCAATAAAAAATGTTTTGCATCTGCTAATTTGATTTGCTGGTGGATTTCATTTCTCTTTCACGTAGGATGTCACTTTATTTATCCTCAGATATAGTCCTGGAAATGTAAAGGCAGGCCAAACACTGGAGTCTTTACAGTGGTTTCATTATATGTTGTTAGAATATTGAGATTAAATTATACTACCTTTGAAGACCAAAATCATTTAACGCTGGTATTTTAATCTGAAGCCAGGACTGAATAGCTATTTTCAAAACAAATTATTAAGCTTTGTGATTGTCATGTAAGCTTCTATACGTATGCCATTTCTCCCCCAATTAATGTTGAAGGTGCTTGTATTCTAGTGAGCCAAAGACACAGAACAGCTCATTAAGTAACACCGGGATGGAAAGCCTCTAGCTACTCATGTTAAAAGAAGTATAAACAGCTAAAAATTTCCCAGGTTTAGTAAAGTAGTGGCATTTATATGAATAAAGGCATCTTTGCTCACAACATGCCGAAATATACGCTACATTAGAATGAACTCTTTGAAAAACAGAGACTCCTAGAAGGAAGTTTAAGTGATTTAAGCTTTCTACAGTTTACATGAAGGCATTAAAAAAAAAAAAAAGGAAAAAAAAGGAAAATCTTCAACCTTCCTGCAATATGCCAAACTAGCACAAAGGGAAATTTTTGCATAGCTTGCTTAAAATATTCCTGAAATAGATGAAAAGCCACAACCCAGACATTTGAACAGACGTGGGCAAATACTGAAAAAATGATTAGCAAACATACTGGTGAATTTCAAAAAGATTTTCCTTTTGTTGGTAACTTTTGTAGCTGAACTTTAAATTTTTAACAATTGTATGCGTTAAAGCTCACAGATGTTTATGAAAAGTAAATTTTAGATCAGGAATCAAGATTTACTTAGGCTCTGTGACAGCAGACCACTTAAATGTATGTTTTACTTGGAGTCTGTGGAAACATTTGAACACTTAAATCTGTTCTTACGTATTTTTCTGAATTAGGTCCAGAATCAGAAAATTATAGTAGGTTTATGATTAAATGAATCACATTGTGGGAAGAAACAGGTTATAAATTTTAAGTCAGCAATCCATCTGATAGATAACCGGTTGCAGTCCAAATACTGTATAACTCTATTAAATATTTTTATATTAAGCAATCCAAGGAATGAAATTCATTGGCACATGTCACTTCAGTGATTAGCGAAGTTCTTGAACGTAAAGCACATTCCTCATTCCCAAATGCTTACCCAGACTTACATATTGTTAGGTAAATAATTCTGGGGCACTGTTTTCATAGGGCATTGCACCCAAAAGTAGACATACAGAAAAAACTAAAATGAGCGAGAATGATGTTCAGTTTGCGGAAGTCTGATGGAATATCTATAAGCAGTAAATTATTTAATAAAAACATTAAGGTGCCAATGACTAAAGCAGAGAAGCTGAAATTGTCCTACGGGTGGAATGAGCAATGGAAAGTTTCCTCATGGAATCGAACTGTGTTTTCCACAATTTACCTCATAGGTACAGAGGGAAATGCTTTCTGCATTAGGAACTAATATTACTGGATATAACATTTGTCTGTTTCTTTAATTAATTTTTAGTCTGATCAGCCTGCTGATAAACAGAATATGCAGATTTTATTTTTAAAATATTTTATGGACAAAGTATCCATTATTGCCATAATTTGCCATAATGCTCAAATGTTTTATGCTGAAACATGCTAACATTCTATCAAGAAAGGGCCTGTTCCTTTCTGAGTAACTAATGCTAAATAATCCTAAATATTCCCCACCCCCCCCCCCCCCCCCATGGTCAGAATAAGGGGTTTTGGTAGATTTTTGAAGTTTATTAGGGTAGGTTTGAGCAAAATCTTAGCATATAGGTTTACTGTTCCTAATGGCCAGTGTAATATTTTCATATGCAGTACAGAGTCACAAAAGAGTAGACAATGTTTTTCTCACCACCTTGTCAATAAAAAATGTTCCAGTGCTAGTGAAATGACATCTCTTGAAACTTTAATATAAAATCTTGAGAAACTTCTTATCCCTTAGTGTTTTCTGTTGGAAATATGCTTGGCATCTTTCAGAGCTTAATATCAAGGACTTAGATTTCTGTATTTCAATCTTATCTTGGGAACTCAAGTTGGCCATTGGCTTCTTTATATTTATCATATTCATTCCCTGAACACTTTAAATTAGATCATAAAGTACTGCTAGACAAGATATGTTTTTTCTCATTTTGAATCTCATTTTCAAAGTTACAGAGCAAATAAGTGATCAACAAATTGTCGTTGCTGAGAGTTGCTCTTCCTGTTAGAATAAATCAGCTATAGGATCTAGATAAATCCTTATGATGGTTAGCTAATATTTGACAGTGACATTCATCTCACTTTAAACATTGACAGTGAATTTTCACCCTAGACTTCCTTTATAGTTAATCTTTTGACAATGCAATTGTTTTCAGTAGTGACTATTAGGATCATTTAAAGTGTAGTTCATGTGATTCATTTGAGAAATATATTTCAGGAAGACTAAAAGTACTCTTTTAAGATAATGATCTTAAAAGAGATCCTTTCTTTGACAGTAAAGAGAGCAAACGCTCACTGGTTCAAATGTAGACTTCTGTAGACCCAATATCTAACTTGGATTGCACAAATTGCATCTAGTTTTTTAGCTAGTAGATGAAGACTGTAAAACACAGATTTTTACACAATTATACATAGCAAGACATGCAGAATCACAGAATGGCTGAAGTTGGAAGACCTCTGGAGGTCATCTGTTCCAACCTCCTTGCTTAAGCAGGGCCACCTACAGCAGGTTGCAGAAGACAACATCCAGATGGCTTTTAAATACCTATAAGTAGGGAGACTCCACAACTTCTCTGAGCAATCTTTGCCAGTACTCATTTACCAGCACAGCACAAAAGTGTTTCCTGATATTCAGACAGAACTTCTTATGTTCCAGTTTATGCCCACTGCATTATGTCCTGTCACTGGTCACCACTGAATAGAGCTTGGCTTTGTCCTCTTTGCACCCTCCCTACAGAGATTTATTGATAAGATTCCCCCCGAGCCTTCTCTTCTCTGTGCTGAACAGTCCCAGCTTTCTGTCTCTCCTCATAGGAGAGATGCTTCAGTCCCTTAATCATATTCATGGCCCTTTCCTGGACTTTCTCCAGTATCGCCAGCTTTCTCTTCTACTGAGGAGACCAGAGAATGGAGTCTGGGAGCAATATTGCCTTCTCACAATTTATATTGCTTCCAATGTTGTCACAGAATCACAGAATCGTCTAGGTTGGAAGAGACCTCCAAGATCACCTAGTCCAACCTCTGACCTAACACTAACAAGTCCTCCACTAAACCAATCACTAAGCTCAACATCTAAACGTCTCTTAAAGACCTCCAGGGATGGTGACTCAACCACTTCCCTGGGCAGTCCATTCCAATGCCTAACAACCCTTTCAGTAAAGAAGTTCTTCCAAACATCCAACCTAAACCTCCCCTGGCGCAACTTTAGCCCATTCCCCCTTGTCCTGTCACCAGGCACGTGGGAGAATAGACCAACCCCTACCTCGCTACAGCCTCCTTTAAGGTACCTGTAGAGAGCAATAAGGTCACCCCTGAGCCTCCTCTTCTCCAGGCTGAACAACCCCAGCTCCCTCAGCTGCTCCTCGTAAGACTTGTTCTCCAGACTCCTCACCAGCCTCGTTGCCCTTCTCTGGACTCTCTCGAGCACCTCCATGTCCTTCTTGTAGTGAGGGGCCCAAAACTAAACACAGTACTCGAGCTGCGGCCTCACCAGGGCTGAGTACAGGGGGACAATCACTTCCCTAGACCTGCTGGCCACACTGCTTCTTATACAAGCCAGGATGCTGTTAGCCTTCTTGGCCACCTGAGCACACTGCTGGCTCATATTCAGCCGGTCCTTCTCTGCCAGGCAGCTTTCCAACCACTCATTTCCCAGCCTGCAGCGCTGCTTGGGGTTGTTACGCACCAGATGCAGGACCCGGCACTTGGCCTTGTTGAACTTCATACAGTTGACTTCAGACCATTGGTCCAGCCTATCCAGATCCTCCTGCAGAGCCTTCCTACCCTCGAGCAGATCGACATACACACCTAACTTGGTGTCGTCTGCAAACCTACTGAGGGTGCACTCAATTCCCTCACCCAGATCATCGATAAAGATATTGAAGAGGACTGGCCCCAGTACGGAGCCCTGGGGGACTCCACTAGTGACCGGCCTCCAACTGGATTTGACCCCATTCACCACAACTCTTTGGGCCCAGCTATCCAGCCAGTTTTTAACCCAACGAAGCATACGCCAGTCCAAGCCACGAGCAGCCAGTTTTTTGAGGAGAATGTTGTGGGAAACGTTGTCAAAAGCCTTACTGAAGTCAAGGTAGACCACATCCACAGCCTTTCCGACATCCACTAAGCACGTCACTTGGTCATAGAAGGAGATCAGGTTCGTCAAGCAGGACCTGCCCTTCATAAACCCACGCTGACTGGGCCTGATCACCTGATTGCCCTGTAAGTGCTGCGTGATGACACTCAAGATAATCTGCTCCATGAGCTTCCCTGGCACTGACATCAAACTACTGTATTCTACTTTCAACAGTGAACTCACATCATTTAAAGAGCTATCCTAAAAAGAACACTCAAAACTTAACTTTGTCCCCAACTATGGGTACGCAGTGCCATTTACATCTTAGCTATTGTCTGAAGTATCTGCACAACATTATGTAAATGATAGGAACCTATAGGAACCCTAATGGCTTGGCAGCTGGAGGAAAGACCCTAGAACTTCTTGAATGATCTTTAATGTCCATGTATGGGCAATAGGAGTCAACAAGTAAAAAAACCTCAGCTGTAGAACATGAGTCTCTCAAAAGGTACTACCTCTAAGTGAGAAAACCAAATAGAACATGTAACAATGGGGTGAATTCAAGTATTTAAAAGAATAAATAGAAATGGTGAATTAAAACATTAACCCTCCTTAAACTTTATAGAATCTGATCAAACTATCCTCATCAGAACAGATTATCTTTTATTGAGTATACTTTGGCTGTGTCAGGATGTGCAGATGAAGCCAGGAATGGTTCAGATTGTTTAATGGTGATAAGACCTCAGAAGCTAAGATAGATCTGCCAAGAACAAGCATAGCTAAAGACTAAGAAAGTGTTAAGCTTTGCTACCTCCCCCTACGTTTTACAGATGCGGTGTGTCAACATCAACTTGCACCCAAGCACCCACTCAGCTGCATATTTGTTTCCCATCCCCCAGTGGGACTGAGGAGAAAAGAGAAAGAAAGAGAGTACAAAGGGGTTGAAATAAAGAGGGGGAGATTACTTGCTAATCACAGCTGTGGGCAAAGCAGAGTCATTTAGTGGAAGTTACACACATAGGGATAACACTTTTCCTTCCCTTTTCCCAGTCTCAACTTTACTCATCTGCAGACATGTCTCCTCCCGTCTTGTTATCACCACAGGTTATGCTCAGTCCTTTCAGTGAGGTGACACTCACTGCAGTGGGGGGACAGGTAATTAAGTGGAAATATTTGAGCAGGATATAGAAATAAAATGATGTAGGAATGGGATGGTCAGAGGATACTTAGATGCAGCAGACAATGTGGGATCTGAGCAGGATGAAAAGGATGTGGAGTAAGGGGTGCATATAGTGCCGGGTCTGGCTGGCATGGTGCTGTGCTTCGTTTCCATGGCTGAAACAGTGTTGTTAACACACCGATATTTTGGCTATAGCTGAATGGTACTTGCACAGCATTGGGAATTTCTTTCCCTCCAGCATTTGATGCTCTTTCTTAAATACAACTTCACAGAGGTGTTACAGATTTCAGTGATGGGCTTAGCTCTGTTCTGCAGTGGGTCTGTTTTGCTGTGCAGTGGTGGGTCTGCCACTGGCATGAGGCAGTCCCTACCTTCTTCTCACAGAGGCCACCCCTGTATCCCCCCCAATACCAAAACCTTGCCACATAAACCCAATGCAGCAAAGCATGAAAAAAGTCTTTCATCTTAGTGGCCTCAGTTACTTTTGCTGGCCCTGTTCTACTCCCTGGAATTTTCTCTTGGGAGAGTTTCTTGTCCTTCCTCACTAGAGCCTTCTCTCCACTTAAGAGCCACAGCCTTTTAATGGTGCACAACACTGTATGCTGCAAATAAACAAATGAAAGCAGATGTCATCATTGCGTTCATTATGGTTTTCCATGGAAAAATATGTGTACAGAAAAAGGCACCAAAAAATAATAATATTTGAAGAACATAGATTTGGAGTTTCTCTACAGTCCTTATTAGGAACATTGCTTTTTGAAGTTCTGGAGTGTCTAGGATCATTCTGTTGAAGTCCTCCTGTTTCCCAAATAGTTGATGTTTTACTGGAATTTAAAATAATATCAACACTGGAATGAGACCTGTATTGGTTTTGTGTGGAAGGGTTCAGGTATTTGAGGGGGCTGCAGGGGTGGTCTTTGTGAAAAGAGACCAGGGATTGATCCCATGTCAAACAATGTTGGTTCCAGCCAGACTCACTGCTGGCTGACGAGCTTCCTAATACTTGCACATTTAATTCTGAATTCAGTTTCCATTTTTCTTTTTTAAATATATATATATTTTGATATATTTTTTTGCACGAAATTGATGAAGATGTAGTATTGTTAAAGCAGGATCAGGTTCCCCTCCTGCCCCCCTCCTTTTTTTTGTTACTAATATATTTCAAAATAAGTAATAGCAATAGCAAAACAGAGGAAAGTTAAATGAAACTGATTTCTTTGAGAAATCACCATATAAGCTGAAAAGTGGCGGAAGGCCCTCTAAACAAGATAACTATAAAAGGGATCATATATTCAGTCAGAAAGTGGAAGGTATTGGGATGCTCCAGAGACAAATGTTAAAGCTGATATTGGTTAGCATGGTGATCTACAAGCTTTAGAATGATACACCAGTCAGAGGTGATACTGTCAATGTCATGGAGGATGCAGAACAAGCTACAAAGAAATTCTGAAAGAATAGAAATGTGATATATTACAAAAAGAGATTTGAAGAGAAACACAGCTGTGAGTCTTTTGGGGGAATATCATACAAAATGAAAAATCATGGGAAAATAAAATAGGTTGTGTAGTAGGAAAGTCTATGTAACAATGCAAACTGTGAAAAGATGGAATAATTCCCTATAGCAAGACACGTATGCTCCTACATGAGGTAATAGAACAAATTAGTAAATAGGCTGAAAATTGTTGGAAATGAACTTATTTCCTTGCAGTAGGTGTGATCATGCCTGCAAACTTCATCTCAGTTAAAGGAATCTCCAAGTTACCTTATCTGATATGTTTTGGTCTCAAGGAGGTACTTGCTGAATCAGTATTGAAAAGGAATAACATTATGACTCCCTTAATGAAAAAGAAATGTGGGAAAATTCAAAACATAGGTTCATTCCATTCTTTCAGCTTTATGTTTCTTGCATTCTTTCTGTATAAAACAAGATTATAAATCAAAGAATAAGCTGATATATTAAGTGCAGTGTAGTGCAAGCATATCTAAAAGCTATTACAGGTAAAGCAAGGACACCCATATCATGTACCTTACCAAGTAATAATTTAAAGCCTATTTGACTCTCTTTTGGGATTTCACAGTTAGAAACTAAAATCTGCACACAGTTTATTCCAGTTGAAGTCCTTCTGTTATTATGAGCCCTCAGACTGCTGTGTTAAGCAAAATACTAGAATTACCATAGGCTGAACTCTGCAGCTGACATATATTTCATTTATTCTCTCAAATTTGTTCATTCCATTTGTCATCAAGGCACCTGAGTCCCAGGCTCTCTTCCCTAAATTTCCAGCTTTAGGAGGACATGACCTGTTTCACTGCCTCACACTGTCACAAAGCTGTCTCTTCCACTGGGGCTGGTGTTGACAGTGCCATTATCTCATAACACTGAGAGATGATACAGAAAGACTTTTTTTTTATGTTGCATCAGTCTTGAAGTTGTTTCACTGTATAAAAAAGCCTCTATGTCATAAAATAATAAATTTATGGAGAATCCTGCTGGAGAACTTTCAAGTACAGTGTCTTTTCTGCAAAATTGCCTGAACCATGCATCTCTGTCTTGCACAGCAGAAGCAGGAGAACAGTTAAGAAATCTGGAAGATTCCCTTTAGGTTTTCAAGCAAGTCCTTTTATTTTTTTTAATTTATTTTATTTATATTTTTGTCCTTATTGAGGAGAGAGACCACTCATTTCAAATGTTCCTATCTGAAAAAAAAAAAAGTAAAAAACATAACAGGAAGTGACATTCTCAACAGATTGTGAGGATCATGTTGTAGGTGCAATCCCTGAATTGTCTTTATCTGTATCTCTGTCTAGTTGTTTGTATGTACCACCAGTGTATGGTGCAAGCATGTTTCATTTGCAGTACTGTTTTTAAATTCTTGGCCTGCTTGACATTTGCTATCACTGTGCTTTGCCACAGCTGTCAGATTAGTCAGTTTTTGTCCCCATTTTATCTGAGTTGGCTTTATTCCCAGATTCCAGATGAAAGTGATAGCGTTTTGCTTGACCATCCCATTCCAAGTGTTAAACACTGTGACTTCAGGCTTGGATGCTCTAGTGGCATGCTAAAGCTGTCTAGTTTTCGCTCCCTTCCCTCCCCTTTGTCCCCACATGCACGCACATAGCAAGCCACTGGAATATAATGCTGGGGTGAAGCCAATGTGTGGAAGCACTGAGAGTACATTTAGCTGTTCATGGTTGGAAACTGTGGTCAGTAGGGTTAAAATGAACACAGTGTAGAGACCATAGAATCTAGACCACCAAGATAAAACAATTTATTTATTTTTATTTTATTTTTTTTAAGATTTATGCTTATGCAGGGGTGGGACACTGACTTTACACATTCTAGTGATGAGAAATAATGGAACAAAATAAAATATCACAGGAAAGGACTTTTAATCATTTGACATTCAATTGAGACAAAACTTCATCTTCTGTGAAGTTTCATCAAGACGATGAATTTTGATGCAGAAAGCTCTCACATTTTATATATATATATTAATTTACTCTATTTAGGCTTGTGTATACTGATGTAATTCTGTGTTACAGTAGGACTGTCTATTAAAAACAAGAGGTGTCTATAGGTCACTTAACAATGCAGTACAGTTCTGTACCTCCCACACTGACCTGTAAAACTGCATATCTCTAGGTATGGATTATTTTAGGTATGGATTATTTTTTTCTGTTGATGCCACCTATGATCAGCTAACTAAATGGTCCATCTTATTGCTTTACTCAATTTAGGTAGTAAAACTTAAATCACTCAGCTGTTCTACTCTTCTGACTAAAAATTTACAAAAGTTTTCACCACTACAGGTCTTTGATGTCAGCAGCTAAAACTAATGATGGAGGGCTGTTCTCTCTCACCTCAATAATGAGAGCTTTGGCTTGTTCTTATATCAGGATATATACATCTCCAAAGATCTATTCCTGAGATGAAATTCAGGGTGCCCATTAGAGGCATAATGTCATTATCTGCAAAATATTTACTTCCCTTCTGTCATCTTGCCACATGAACCAAGAAAAAGAAGATTGTGATAAATTTTGGGCCCTCAATACAAGTGATATGAACAAAGTACAAAGTATTCAGTGAAGGTCCATTAAGATGGTAGCAAGTAATGGAATATGACAGGTGAAATCATAGAATCATAGAACAGCTTAGATTGGAATGGAACTTAAAAATCATCTAGTGCCAACTCCCTACCATGGGCAGGGATACCACCCACTAGATCAGGTTGCCCAAAGCCCCAAATAACCTGGTTTTGAACACCTCCAGGGATGGGGCATCCACAGCTTCTGTGGGCAACTTGTGCCAGTGCCTCAGCACCCTCTGAGTGAAGAATTTCCTCTTAACATTTAATCTAAATTAATCTAAATCTAATCTAATCTAATCTAAATCTCCTCTCTTTTAGTTTAAAGCCATTCCTCCCTGTCCTGTCATTGTCTGCCAAAGCAAAAATTTGTTCTCCACCTTTTTTTTTTTTTTTTTTTTTTTTTTAAATAATCCTCCTTTAGGTATTGAAAAGCTGCAATGAGGTTTCCCTTGAGCCTTCTCTTCTCTAGGCTGAACAGCCCCAGCTCCCGCAACCTTTCTTCATAGGAGAGGTGCTCCAGCCCTCCAATCAACTTCGTAGCCCTCCTCTGGAACTCTAACAGATCAACATCTTTCTTGTGCAGTGCTCCAGGTGGGGTCTTAAACAGCAGAGTAGAGGGGGGCAATCACCTCCCTTGGCCTGCTGGCCACTCCTCTTTTAATGCAGCTCAGGATGCAGTTGGCCTTCTGGGCTGTGAGCGTGCACCGTTGGCTCATATTGAGCTTTTCATCCTTCAAGAACTCCCAAGTCCTTCTCTTCAGGGCTGCTCTCAATGAGTTCTACTCCCAGTCTGTCCTCATGCCTTGGATTGCCCTGACTCAGGTGCAGCACCTTCCACTTAGACTTGTTGAACCTCATTAGGTTCACATGGCCCCATTTTTCTATGAGGCTGATTAAGTTGGTTTGCTTAACTTGGAGAAGAAAAAGTGAAGGGGGATGGTGGGGATCAAAGTATAGAATTTACAACCACAGATATTTTGATTTATAAAATCAAAATTGGAGATATTCAGTACCCAGATGACCAATGGGCTCTTTCTACCTACTCTATTTTGACCCTGATTTTTGCTGAAAGGTGGATGAGAAGATCTCCAGATATCCTTTCCAACTCAAATGATTCTGTGAGTCTGTAAGTCTATCAAAATTTTCTACAGTGCAATAGCAGTCAAACTATCTGTGGAGGATCCTCTAATCTGGAAAGGCAAGGGAGAAACACATTAGCATTTTGTGTTTGTTTTCCATTCTTCGGAATTCCCCAGAGCACTGTCGTTTGCTACTTGTCACATTAAAACAAAACAGTGCATCTTTTGGCACATGTAACATTTTATAAACAAAGGAACTAAGTTGTTTGGTTTCAGCAGAAAGCCAAAGGGACACTAACACAGCCATGCAAAACAGTGGAGTCAAACTTCTGAAAGAGCTTCTTAATTTCAGTTCAATTACCTATTTCGAAATACATTATGAAAACAAATGCTGTTTCTAGAAAATCCAAAAGGTAAATGGTAGCTTGTTTTGCAAGTTCTGGCCACTGCTAATGTGAAAGCATTCTTCTCTGAAGTTTCTGGCCTCCATGACAACCTCAGAATCTGTCAGTTTGACTCCTTTTCATTTCAGATATAAACTGGATTTTTTTCTCCCTCAAGCCAAATTCTCTCTCCTTTTGCCCTCATTCTTTACCTTCTAGCAGCTAGTACTAATGCTGTATATATGTGAAGAATGAAAATGGATCATATGATGAAAGTAAATTAAAATCCCCTTAGAATATGACATGCTTAAATACATAAATCCAGAGTTTCTTCAAGAACTGTATTCTGGACTTCAAGGTTTCAGTACAAGGTTAGGTTTTTAAATCAGTGTTTTTACTCAATTTTAAAAGAAGAAATATATACAGAAAATGATGAAAGACAAATAAAGAGACCACTTGTTAGTATATAAATGAACAGAGACAGAAAACTGTGTTTTATGGTTTTATTTAAAGCAACTTAGAACTAGTAGCAGCCTCTTGCTCTATATATGAGTGATGTCACTCTTAATAGATCATGCACTGTTAGCTCTTCTCACAATTCAAAAATAATGACAAAGCTTGTAATCTGACTTTCTTTATCATGCAGTAAATAGTGGTCAGGCAACCGAATATTGTTTTCTGTGTATGCATCTCTTGTTGCAGTAATGATGCAGCAAACTTGTATTGCTGTTGACATGATAGGAAGTCTCTCCCAAAACCAGTAGACTACAGCTACCTTATTCCTTACCATCCTATTTCTTTCAGTTCTTTTTCTGTCTTTTTAGACCTTAGGCATTTTTTTTCATTGTTTTAGCCTGAATAAGTTTATCTAGTCTTCAGGTTTATCCTCAGCCTCTCTTGCTGGAAGGACATTCTTACTCTCCTGTCTTCTGGCTATTAGGGCCACCACTGTGTTTTCCTTTCTGTAGTGCTTTTTAAAATACCGCTGGATTTTCTTTCCAGCACTGCCTATATCCTCCTTCCTGAGTTGTATTTTTTTTGTTGTTGTTGCTTTTTTTTTTTTATCAGCTAAATGGGAGAGCTGGAAAGGGATATGGAGGAGTGAATTATTTATCTCTTTCTTTTTCAGACTGCCTTAAATGAACAGGGTTAGAATTTGAGGTCTTAAAAATACGAGGTCTAAAAAATTCCACTGGGAAATTTAAGAAAACCCACTGAGGTTTAGCTGAATCTTAAGATTAATGGACTACACATTTTTTTTTTTTTTTTAACCAAGATTTTTTTGTCTAGAACTTGTTTTACTGAAACTAGGGACAAAAAGGAGGAAAAGAACAGGAAAAAAAGTATTTAGGTAAGTGAAAACAATTTCTGTGTATGTATGTATTCAAACAGACATCATATTATACCTATTACACCTATCATAGGCACAGTCAAGTTGGTCTGTATTTTATTGTAACCCAGCAAAAGCATTTGAGAGACTAATTCTGGGATGAAATCTTATTTGTTTCAGGTCATTGTGTTTTCAAAAAGCTAAAACGGTAATCTCAGACAAGACTTGGCCTTGAAGCACAGAAGCCACAATATGATGCCTGTGCCACTGTATGGCTGCCATAGTAAGAAAGACACTTTTACAATTAACTACATTAAAATACTCTTTGGAAGTTCAGATTTGGTGATATCAGATTCTACACATGACCTGTTCAGTCCAAACCCTTCCTTTTCTTTGTGTTGTGCAAAAAGCAATTTTAATGCTAAATTTTCTTTTGATATGGTTCAATAACAATGCAAAATGGATGAGGTCTAATAAAATAACACAAAGTTAAAGGCAAGCTTGAATTCTTGGCTTCACTATCATTTTACCTGGGTTTGATAAATGACACTGCCTGCATGGTAGACTGTATGAGTTGTCATATTTTTCTAAGATCTTGTCTAGTGGAAAAGTTAATGTATTTTTTTTTCTCCTTCTGAATTTCTCAGTGTGGTAATTGCTATGTATTTTTTAATTTAATTTTATTTTATTCTTCTAGATGAGAACCTTTAAGTTGTTCTGTCAGGATGTCCTTTGATGCCAGGTGCATGTCAAATTTGTGGACGCACACTTGGGTTAGAGACTCTATTCACACTTTGCACATTACCAAATGAATCATTTAGAAACCATACTATCAAGTTTTCTATGACAGCCCCAAATTCACTTACCTGACATTACCATTTTTTTTTTTTCCTAAAAAGCTTGCATGATTTTTTCCTTTAATCTACCCTTTTGCTATCAAAGAGGGATGTGAAGAATTCAAACTTGCTGACTTTTCATTAATATTTTTTTCTTGTCTCTAACTTCTTGCTAGAGATTTTGGAATAAGTATTTTAGCTCTGTAACAACATTTGGACTCTGATTTTTTGGTTTTGAATGCTCATAAAGATTAAATATACAAGTTCAAGTATATGAATAGAATCATGCTGTGTTGTAAGATTCTCTATTTTTATTTTTATTTTCTAAATAATATTTCAATAAAGAAATGAATTTAACTATGTTTGGGTTTTGAGGGAGCCATGTTGCCTAACCTTTTAAACAAAAAGGTTACATTCACTCTACAGCAGTAGAGGGAATGGACCACCAACGTAGTCTGGTCCCTATATTCCTCTGAAAAAGCAACTAGTTGCTGAGGTCAAATAAAAAGTACAGAAATAGGAGTGAGATCAGAGATTAAGAAGGCAGCTGGTAAGGAGTGAAACCAACAGTGAGCCTACAACAATTTATTTTGTTTAAGCTGCTACATTAAGGGCCAATTCTCACCCATGTCCAGTAGAAGTATAGATAACTAAGAGTAATTGTAACCTGCTGAGGGAAAACTGAGTTTGAGATATATGAGTGTCCCTTAGTAGCAGTAATATTTGCACAATACTTCAGCTGTGGGTAGAGCCAGCTGACATTGCTATTCCTGCAGGGTATAAATACTTCATTTGCATACATGACTAGAAGTGTGAATTAACTTACATAAGTGTGAGATAGTTTGAGACAAAAGCAAGAAAATTGACACGTCATACATTTTTCACTCAGAAAGTGTATCCTTTTTCTCCAACAAACCAAGTACACTGCTCTTCTAAGTTGAAGGAAATTTGCCATGTGCTCAATAGATTTTTCTTCCGTGGATTTATTTTCCACCAACAACTCTGCCAAGAATTCCTGCTTTCACTTCTTATGAAAGCTGCTTCACCTCCACATGTTTAACATAAACATCAGTATTATAAAAAAATTAATTACTATTCTAATCAGCTTGCTGGTGTCTATCTGATCCTTCAGAGTCATATATACTTCTAAGATAGCCTCTTTTTCTCTACTATAAGCCAATCTTCCTTCATAACTTATGCACTCAGACCCTTAATCATTTTGCATGGCCTTTGCTATGCCTTTTCATTATCAGCAATGTCCTTTCTATAATAAGTAGAGTTGATTCAGCTGATACTCATTAGATATGCTGTCTCCTCCAAATACCAAATGTTCCTGCAATATTCAGAGGGATTTGAGTGAACGTGGTGTGGGGGGCTGAAAGTGGTGAAGACAGCCATCTAATCTTCCAAACTTCAGTATCATTTGGTTTGCAGTGTCTTTGAACATTAATTTACATTGTTGTGAATCAACTGTCATGCTTGGTCGTATATTGTGTTGGCTCCCTGTACGACCATGTCCCTTTTTAACACTTTCCCCTCACCATAATCTTACGGAAGGTAGAAAATTCTGCATTTGCTTGAGAAACAGTGATGTGAGCTGCTGGAGCTCCTTTAGCTCTTCCAAACAGATCCCAGTTCACTGTGAGAGGAGATGGACAGGTCACTGTCAGCTTCAGCAGATGTTGACCTGTTTCTCTGCTTATGGACTTGATCTATAACTAAATGACATCGTGGTTAGGCTTTGAATTTCTTTGGCAGTAAGATCAACACTAACAATATGAGGGCAAATTACAGTCCCTGTAATTCTGATGACTTTAAAAGGGCTGTGCGACAGGTAAATTAGTAGGGAATTTGGCTTAAGGAGACCAAAAGTGCACACTATTGCTAATGTACTCTCATTACTGCCCTATTTAACAGAAAAAGACACTGATTATATATACTATGTAAATCCCAAGGCCTTTTCTGCTTCTGCCAAACACTGTAGAGAGGGATTTATTGCATTATCCATTATCACGTCCAAGTCTATTCTTGGTTTGTATTGTGCTTCATTTTAGGCTATAGTCTCTGTGGATAGTTTTGATCCTCCCTTCTCTCATTACTTTATACTTCTCTGTGCTGAACTGCATAAGCCAATTATCAGACCATAAACCTCATCTATCCAAAACATTTTGAATGTGTATGCTCTGTGCCTTTGTGGCTGCTGCCCTCCTCCTATTTTGTGTCATTATCAAACAAAAGCACATTTTAAATATTGTCATACACGCCCCCCAACCCCCTTCAAAGTCATTCTTAATTAGATAATGATTAATTAGATGTTTGTAAAGCACTTTGAATAAACAAAGTACTATAGAAGCGCAAAGTATTATTATTAATATGCATCATTGTCAGTGTTATTAATACTGAGCTTTGCTGCAGCAACCCTGTCATTACTGTTCGTCATCCTGAATTGTCCGCTCTTTCCAGCACAAACCATTTCCTCTTTACAAGCCAGCTTTTAATCCAATTCAGTGCATTTACCCTTTGTAATATGCTTTCTGACTTAGTAAAGAAATCTCTCTGTAGTGTCATGTGGCACCAGGAGCAGTTGTGAAATGCAGACAGATTATATGACCATCCTTTTCCCCTGCATTAACAATCCAGCAATGTGTTCAAAGAATTCAAGCCAAATTGGCACACATGCTTTTCTTTTTAAGAATCCATGTACTATCACCCTTACCGGGGGGTTGCAATATATTGTGAGTACCCCTGTTGTGCAGAAAAAAATGCACAGAACAAGTCTGCTGACCTCGTCAGATGAAGCTCGGCAGGAATGCAGAAGATTGTCTTGGTTAGTTTCAGACGGTGAATTAAAGAGGGAAAAGAGGGAAAGCACATTTGAAAAGGATAAGGCACTTTTCTATGATAATGCCCTGTTTCACTCCAAGACATCACCTAGCTCAAAGTTTACAGAGGTGTTGAATTTAAAAAAAAAAAACGCTAAAAGGAAGAAAAACAGTCCTAAGCCTAAAGGTATCTAAACTGTAAGTAGCCATTTCAGCTGAAAATTATGCCTTCAGTTAACACAACTGATGCAAATACACTCACTTGGCAGTCTCTGCTCATCTACATCTGTTAGAACAGTGTGAGATCTGCTAGCCTGTTGGTCAGAGCCTTGCTCCAACATACAGGTTCCAGGCAATTATAAGTTTACATGGGCAGACTTGAAAACACTGTGGAAAAATTCGCTTTTCTTCAGGAAGTCCCTTCACTGTGCCAGCTGAACAACATTGGCAACATATGCCAGCTACAGTCAATTACACTAGCTTATACTAATATGACATCCAGAAGTAAAGGCAGGCAAAGAGTCCGTGCCTCTTACTGGCTGCCAAAAAGAAAAGCTGTATTGCCCTAGGTGCTGCAAAGCCCATAAAGACCACATTGGGGTATAGGCATTAGAGCCAGATGGAAGGAAGATGGTTAATGAAAGAAATTGAAATTTGGAACTTGTCCTGAGAAATAGCCAACAATCTTCCAGCCCAGAGCTCTGTGGTAATCAGCAGTGGCCCTATAACATGGGGGAGTAGAAAACAAGATCTGTAGTCAACACTCTTCATGTCTAGGAAAAAGACCCTGAATGGGACTTATGTATAGTGCAGTTATAGCTTTGCATAGCAGGTTAGTCAACTGACTCCTGGGCTGCAGTCAAAGCTGAGACAAAAATCAATAGGAAAAAAACCCCTATAGCTACATGATCCAAAACCAATAATGCTGGGTACATTTTCTGGAATGAACCTAGTTTTGTTTTTTATACTGCTGACCTTCCTAAGGCTAAATTTGCAATCAGTGATTCTATTGTTTTCTATGTGCTTTTTGTTTGTCCTAGTACATATAAGTCTCCACAGAACTGTTTGTTCCCTATACCTAATAGCCATATTAACACTAGATGGCCTTTTAAAATATATTTTTGAAGACATGGATTTGTTTTTCAAAATGGCTCATAAATGTTAGAAACAGCCTCCTAATGAACTCCGAGATACCAAGAGATTATGAGCAATAAAAAGCATCTAATACAGATGTTCAAGAAGAATGAAAAATTGTGAACTCACAGCAGAAGATATACCAAAATAATTTAGTCAAAGTTTGAACAGTGTCACATTACAGCATCTAGGGAGGAATTCTAGGTTAGGATTCTGATTTTCATTTGTGCTTTGTTCTCATTATAATTTAAAAAGAAAGTCTCAGACCTGGACTTTCCCAATAAACGGAAAATGTTATTTCAAACACTAGCTGGTTGTGCAGGTTCTCAAAAAGACACAGCCCTCTCATATTTTAGTGCAGATGAATGGTGATGATGAAGCTAGCTGAGGTTTTAACCAATGATAGCTATCTGGTCTCTGCTTTACATCTTCTGTATTTGTTTAAAAACGTGTCACAGAAACATAATACCTCGCTTTTGCTGACTGCATTAGATTGCATTACCTTCTTCTGGGAGCCTTGCAGAAGGAGGAAATATTACAGAAGGAGATGTGCTGAGGTCAGCCGTTGTAACCGGGACAGTCACAGTAGCACAACCTGAGTCTCTGCATATGTCTTCTGCTATAAAAAAGTCTCTCTGGATGCTATAGATAAAAAAGGGAGTTTAAGGAAAAAGAGTTTCAAGCTGTGGAGATCTTCAATAAAAACTGGTTTTAGCTGGACTTCTCTATGTTACTAAAAGACAGCAGATGAAAAATGCACAAGTACAGGCATGGGCAGCAGCCTGAGTGGTGCAGCCCAGCCATCTTAGAGGGATCTTGTAACCCACTGCTAAGGCTGTGTGTGAGGTGTGCCTACAGCAGCATAATGGGTCACGAACACACAAACCTATCAGGGCACCTTTATAAATCAGGCTCCATATATCTCCAGCTTTATTCCTTTCACTTTATACGCTCCATTCTGCTCTATATCTACACAGGTAAAATCTCTCATTACTCCTCTTCTGGCCTTTCCTTATGCTCTTTTCATCACTGGCTTAGTCAATCATTTCCCAGTTTACTTGAACTTTCTGCCCAGGTGGCCACTGGCATATTCCCAGAGCAGCTGTAGTTTACATTCTGAAACAGGAGGCCAAACTCAGGGGTGACTCCAGTTCTTGTGGGAGTTGGTGGAGGGAGACTGTTAATAGGACATACAGAAATAGATGCCCAGAGGAGGGTGCTCTTACATATTCCTCAGTTAAAGTCACTTCATTTATACTTTACAGGCACTGGAGAGTCATAATGGGACCAGATAGAAGAGATTTTCAATCTGTGCAAATGTTCCTCAAAGAAGAGAAGAGCCCCAGGACTGATTATGGTCAGTGTTATGTATACAGCCTAAGAATCCATCATATAAACTTCTGCTTTGTTAAAACTCCAGAGCCTTCAGGCTGCAATTATGACACCTATTTACCAACACAGAAGGAAATTCAAACTGACGGAGCCATGGAGGAGTTCAGACAGACCTCTTGTGAGGCAGTGGGGGTCCATCCCTACAAGAATTTTATCTTTCATAAGATCTTTCTGTCTTGCTTTTCTTTTATGTTAAGTGTGGATAGTATGCATGGTAGCACTAAGCCCAGATCCACGACAAGCCGCAATGGGAGGTGTATACCACATAGGAGACATACTGTACCTGCACAGTAGTTCTCAGAAGGCATTTCCCAGCTGAGCATGAAAAATATGTTTAGAAGATGTTAGAAGATCCCGACAGCCTGTATTCTGAGAAAGGTAAGACCTCTTTGTGTGACTGTGTAGTTCAGCACTACTGTTTATGATGACATTGATTGAAGCAGATTTATTGTTCTGCAAAAACAAGTTCAGTAAATGTGCTGCAGGTTTATTGTGCATTTATGTAGCTTTTGTAGATATTGCTGGCTGTCCCTAAACTTGCAGCGACAGGTACACAGCAACTCAGTCTAGGTGTGAAAGCTGGTGTGTCAGAGAAAGCTACGAGGTCCTTTGCAAGATAATGTACAGTTTTTGTTTTCTATAACAGCTAGTCATATCTTAATAGTATTATCCTGAAGAAATAATGAATAGCATATGCTGTTCTTTTTTTTTTTTAACCTTACTTTTCTCTTGACCCTCCCTTTCTCTGTCCAACTCCCCGCTCCCCCCCACCAAGTCCACCACAATATTTTCCATTGAGACCTGACTGAGTACAAAACATTAGAGCCACTACTGCTTGAAAGTGCCTGAAATACTACAAAGGCTGTGTTGTAAACCATCAAAGTGATGTTTTCATAGCACAAAAATAAGTGTTGCATGTTCTAGTTTGTCGTATGAGGTCGTGTGGAAATATCTGAGGACGCAAAGCCTACAGAAGACAGGTGGCAGACTCTGCAGAGGAAAGGCAGACAGACTTGGAGCAGTTTTGTTCTTACTGCCTACTAAGAAAATCTCTCTCTTATGTGTTAGCCCCTGATCAATGCCTAGGCACTATCTGGAAGAGTGTTAGCTTCCAAAATGTGGTAAGCATAAAACAATCGGAACAATCAAACGCCAGTGTTAAGTCTATGCCCTGTTTCTGTCTTAAGTAATTTTTAGTAGCAGTAAAAGTAGTAATAGTATCTATTTTAATATCAGGTGTAACAGTGGAAATTTTTCTGGTCTTTTGGGATTAATACCTTTGGCATTCTGTTTTCAGCAATGCCATAGAATTTAGATCAGCATTTTGATACTTGTGTACTTAAATTGGAACTTTAATTCCACCTCTGTCTGCTTAAACAACCAACGGTTATATGCCTGGATCTGTACCACTGAGTTTGGACAGGTCTTAAGGCCGGTAGAAATTAATTGATCTTTGAAAACAAGGTTATCCTTTTATTTAAAATCATAGAATCAATTAGGTCAGAAAAGACCTTCAAGATCATCAAGTCCAGCCATTAACCTTGCACTGCCAAGTCTACCACTAAAGTAGTGGTAGTAGTAGTAAACTTATTTTAATCAGGTGATTTTAAGAAGTCACGATTAGTTCTTAATCATGATTTAATTTTTTATTTTATTTTTTTTTCTGGCTCATATTCAACAGCTTCTGTTCAATGATTTCTTTCAGAGATTAAAGATGACATTCCTTCAGAAATAAGAATACAAGAAAAAAAACAAAAAACACAACTCTGCAATCACAGCTGGTTTTTCTTAGTTAGATAATGACTTCATAAGATATGAAGTATGTAGTGTAGATATGATATGGTATCTGCATGCTGTCTCTTGAAGGAAAAATATTTCCTGCTGCTTTCTTGCACTTTTCAGTTAAGATGAGCAAAAAAATTCCTTTACTAACAACTACGAGAATTCACATGGACAGTTCTTCTGTTGCAGATTATGCATAATAACTTGATTGCCACAATAACTTGTGTATAAGCTTATAAGTGATCATATGATGTCAACAACCAAAAGCTTTGATGCAAATGGAGCACTGGAACAGGTTGTCCAGATGTGTTGTGGAATCTCCCTCTCTGGAGATCTTCAAAAGTTGCCTGGAAATGGTCCTGGGCCTTCTGTAGGCGGCCCAGCTTGAGCAGGTTGGACCAAATGGACTCCAAAGGTCCCTTCCAACCACAACCATTCTGTGATTCTGTAATTTTAGTGTCTCTCTGAACAATACTTTGCATGTTTTCCTTTAGCATAATAGAAGGTTCTCTTATGAAAGGTATGAGGCTATTTCTGTACACTGAATCACAGAGATGTTTGTACAGGTAAGGATTTAATATTAAACTCTCAAAAGTTTTGAGTTGCTTGGCTTAGAAGAAAGCATAACAGACAATTTTTTTGTGACCCCTTGATCTGTTCTGATTGTAACCCCAAAATAAAATACACAAAATAGTAATGCACAAAATATGTGTATAAAATCATAATTTTGGTAATGTTTTCAAACAAACAACACATTCCCCCACATTCCCCATTTTTTTAAAGTAAAACATAATGTTCTTTTGACCAATTTCATTGAAAAAATAGGACTCGATGTAAAATGATTTTTGAAAAAGAAAAAAAAATAGTCCCCTTGTATTTTTTACCCATTTTAATATCATGAAGTTCAGTTTTCTTCTCTTCTCTTCTCTTCTCTTCTCTTCTCTTCTCTTCTCTTCTCTTCTCTTCTCTTCTCTTCTCTTCTCTTCTCTTCTCTTCTCTTCTCTTCTCTTCTCTTCTCTTCTCTTCTCTTCTCTTCTCTTCTCTTTTTTCTTTTCTTTTCTTTTCTTTTCTTTTCTTTTCTTTTCTTTTCTTTTCTTTTCTTTTCTTTTCTTTTCTTTTCTTTTCTTTTCTTTTCTTTTCTTTTCTTTTCTTTTCTTTTCTTTTCTTTTCTTTTCTTTTCTTTTCTTTTCTTTTCTTTTCTTTTCTTTTCTTTTCTTTTCTTTTCTTTTCTTTTCTTTTCTTTTTCTTTTCTTTTCTTTTCTTTTCTTTTCTTTTCTTTTCTTTTCTTTTCTTTTCTTTTCTTTTCTTTTCTTTTCTTTTCTTTTCTTTTCTTTTCATTCCTTTGTTGGCTGGGATTTTACCCTCTACTGAATAATCCTTTTAATCCTTTTTTTTTTTCCTCATTCCATAACAAAATCTATTTCATAAGTAGGTTCTATCCTGTAAATAAAAAGGACATATAGTTTTATAGAAAAGAAGGACACATTCTGAATGCTCTATGTCTGAGTGGGTAAAACAGTTTCAAGATCACCTTCATCTCACTTAACTTTATACATCCAAAAATCAGATGTCTTATTAAGAGATAACTGTCTAACCTCTCTCTATAGCCATTGTATTCAAAGAGGAAGCAGAAGAAACCTATAGACAATTAAAATTTGTTTGGTTATAAGCTCTGCTTGAAAATTATTAGTCAAATTGAATTAAAGAAATGAGAGTAATTTTGATGTAGACAAGTAAAAGGGAAGATGGCAGTTGGTTGTGCTGAAAGAGAATGTGTATTGGTCTAAAGAGAAACTGTTTTTGGACTTTCTCACAGACTTTTCAGACTTGTCTTATTTAATATTATAACTAATGTTGTCTAATTTAACTTTATAGGTTGCTAAAATGGGATGATGGCAAAAAAAGAGGTGTTGCAATGCAAAGGAAGATAAAAATCTCTCTGAAAGAACTGTCTGAGACCTTTTTGTGTAATAGAAGTGCCCTGACTATAAGTGTATAATGTAAATTAAAGTCATAAGTCTACTGGAACTGGTAGTAGGAACTTTTGGAAAAAATGGAGACTCATCAGCAAAAATCAGTAAAAGAAAGAAAGGTCCTGGGAATATGAATTGTTTTTAGAATAACTGAGTGATCATGAATAAATGATGAATCCATAAAAAATGTAAATGTATGGATCAGGAAACAAAAAATTCCAAATATTGCAGACAAGTATATTGACATTGGAAACTACCATGATGAAGCTTCATCTGGATTTTTTTTTTAACCGATCTATAGTTGTTCAAACATCCACACTACTAAAAATAAACTAAAACTAAAGCCCAAAGTTGTTTAAAAGACAAACAAGTTCTCATGGGGTCTAGTTAAATTTAGTCTGGATATTAACAAAAAGATTTTAACCGCCAGAGACATGAATTTCTGAAGTAGCCTTCCCACAGGAGCTATGAGAATAAAAATGTGAAATAATTTTATAATGGAATTTATTACATTTTTAATGAGATTATATGACATGGTCACCTGAACAGGAAGGTGCTTCAGAACATTGAAGATCTCTTCCACTTCTGTATATTTATGTCCCTAGGTGCTTGTTGTAAGCTGAGTTATGCTTCATTAGAAGAAGTGGCAATATTTTAAATGTCATAGACTATTTTTCCCATGAAGGAAAGACACAAGAGACTTCTCTCATGGGTTTGTTTGACAAACAGACTATGTGCAACATTGTTAAAAATAGGTGTTTGTCAGGTAGGTCATCTGTGACTTCTGTGAAAAGAGGTACTCTAAGGAAAAAATAAGTGGGTGGAAACATTTTGATTTCGAAAATAGAAAAGACCAGAGATATGAGTTACAAACATAGTGGATTAAGTTGAATTTCTCTTCTCTTACACTTATTTTTATTTATTTATTTATTTATTTTTCCCTACGCTGAGGATGCTGAATTAGTTTTAGTTCTAAAGTTAGGAAACCTGGAATTTGAAAGGGATTTTCATCCACCTAGTCTCCTCTTGGAAGGTGTAGCAGGAAGGTCAGAATAAATTAATCTGACTTCTGGGAGATTAGGAACGTCATCTAATACAAACCTTGTATTTGTTGTATTATTTTATAGAATTTCTCTAAAAATAAAGTCACAATTAATTATTTGTAATCAACCATAAAAGACTGAGCCCTTATTCTCAGGTAACATACTTGTTGCATGCCTTCTGCATGTGAAAAGGGAAAAGAGAACAGAAATTCTTGCAAATGTTATAATCTATGAGAGTTTCAAGTAGTCAGAAGTTTCACACAGCAATTGCATAAATAAACAATTGCCTTTTTAAATAATGCTTAAGTAATTCAATTGAGCCATGGGAAATCCAGTCCAAGTTTTGCGCTAATGAGAAAGCGTCATAAATATTCACGTTTTCTTACCATTAGCCTTAAAACTTACTACCCACAGATAAGGAGATAGATGAAGAATCTTAAATTTAAACCTTCACTGCAGAGCAATGAAGAAGGAAGGAAAGAAAATTAGCTTACCCAGCTACATTTTTAGCAAGCAGCCACTAGCAACGATTGTACAGGAACATCATTGATCTTGGGAGGATAGACTGAGAAAGTCAGAAATAGAGCAATATAAAAAGTAGAGCAGTGGAAATATACAGTGAATGGCTATGCTGGCAGGATATGCTGTTACTGTGATAGGAACTCTGAGGGTGTCTATTTATTATTTGTCTATGATATCATGAGGACAGAGTTCACAGAAATTAGATTTACCAAGACCAGAAAAGTATTCTATTTCTGCATCTGTACTGCTGAGGCCAGCAACTCAAATAATAATTTTATCTTGACCCTGTACAGTCTGCAAATGGTTTATGAATGGGAATTATACAGACTCGCTGTTTTGCATGAACATTCACTCTTTGTTTGTACACACAAAAAAATGGTGATGGACTATCATTATCCAAATTGATAGCAGCTGTGCTTACTAAAAAAAAATGTTTTCCTCAAATCTGTTGACATGTCAGTAGTAATAAAAAAAATAAAATATGTCATATGGTACACCGAAACTCCTGAATTACTTGTCACAGCCCATTTAAATGTGTACTGCATCCAATCCAAGAAATCTTCTGTAAAATTAATATATTTGCTAGGCCCTTTAGTACAGACTCTACTATTCTCAGGGGAGATATTTTGAAGACATCCTTAAAAAATCTAAATATTTAACTTCCCTTCACATTTGCATAATTTAATTGGAAGTTTTCTTTTTCTTTTCATTTTAAATTTTATTTATTTATTTATTTCCCCTCGTATTTCAATTCATCCACCTTTTTGTTGCTTGAAACTGATGTACTGTCATATTAAATGACAAGGGACCAAAGCATGAGCTCCCTCTGTAGTACCAGGTGACTAGAAATTTATTTATACTGTATTTTGCAGGAAGAAATAAACAAGTCCTTCCTGCAGTCGAAGCTGACTAGAACCTGTGTGAATAAAGCATTGGGTCAGGCCCTAGCTAATAAACCTTGCAGAGTAGCTGGGTGTGGTAAGCTCTGTTAGCTTGTCTGTGGTGCCAGGCTAATCACAGCTATGGTTTCAACAGCTGATATCTGCTCATTCTCAGAGGCAGCCCTAAAAAAAGCATCTAGCACTGCTTCTAGGTATCTGCAGTGAGGCGTTTGTTTACTACTTGTTAGTATTAAATTTTTAGTTTATAATTTTGAAGTTTGCAGTCATGTTTGATTAAGTTTGATGCCTGTCTTACTCTCTGCGTGGACTCAGCTTGGGTTTCTGGTGAGATACAAAAGTCAAATGGTGGAAGGAGGTTTTGGGGGACACATTGCAATCTCACAGAAGGTGTAATATTCCTTCGAAGTTTAAAAACATGCATCGTCTGAAGAAATCAGTGGCTATTCCACAGGGAAAGCCTTGCCTTGTATGGGTGTCATTTAACTGTATGTCTGATGCAAATGCCTTTGAGACCTTTTTCCTAATGATTTTACAAACTTAGGCAACAGATGTGTGTCCCTGCTCAGAGCAGTTTACAGTCCCTGTTGAACAGACAAGGAAACATCAGGGAGATGAAAAAAACTTAGTATAGTTCAGGACCTGAGACAAATTTAATGCAAGTCTTCTAAACCACAGTGCAGTGACTTGTTTAGTACATCACCTTACCTTCTGTTCTCAATGAAAAGCAAAAGAAAACCTACAAAATCAAGTGATGTAGACAAGATAGACTCTAAAACGAGGAGATCAGAGACAGGCAAAAGCCACAGGAAAACTAAGTTCAAAACAGGGAGCACTGTGGAAATGCAGAAGGTCACAAGCAGCAATGGAAAGAAAAGAGAAAGATATTGTAAGATAGCAAACAGTGCGTATCCTATTCTGAGAACAAAACATCTGTCTGCTGCCTGTGCCACCTCAGAGGTTTAAAAATTCAAGTAACAGGATGGATCATAAAACCAATTTCACTGAGAGTATCGTGATGGACTGGCCTAGCCCTCCCTTCGCAAGTCTGGAAGCCCTCTCCCAGATTCTCCCTGCTCCTGCAGCAAGATCAGGAGATGAGGTCACTCTTTACCTGATTTCTATGGCAACAGAAGGCAGTTCAGCCTCTGAACCACTCCTTCTGCTTCTCCCCACTTCTTGGCAAACTGAAGCTTCTGGCTTTGGCAATACGGTGGCCGTGGATTTATGCTCTGGTTGAGGCTGACATCATTTCCAATGATGAATGGAAAAATAAGAAGTGGCTCCCTTTAGAAAGAGTAATTTGAAAAATTCAGGAGAAGGATGTTTTCTTTCACTAAGTAATTGGAAAAAAGAAAGGAGGTGGTTTTGAAAGAACAGGACTGAAGACAGAGGCTGCCTATTTTTGTCAAGACTACAGGGAGTGCAAAGATATATGGAGAAAGTATAATTGTCAGTCACTTTCCCATGAAGGATATTTTATGTAGTAATAAATGAGACAAACAGTCACTGAATAGGGCTTTATGGGAAGTAGTTTTGGCTCAGTTGTACGTCCGCCTCTCAGAGTTTCTACCATTATTCACTCAGCTGATGAATTCACTCAGCAGTGGTAACAGTTTCTAGAAAAGAAGAAACAGCTCACAGAAGACTCAGCAGCTTAGTTTAAATACATTTCCTCTTCCACCCCTGCTCCATGCTGAGCTCTGTCTCTATCTCTGCAGCTGTTGCCTGTTTCACGAATGCCTTCTCCGTATTAATCACCCACATCCGTCCTTTGAGGCAGCTGGAGCCAACCAGCACCATCTTCTCATAGCTATGCTAAGAGAAGATACTGGGCTTTTAGAGCCCATAGAGTTTAATCTGAAACCAGAAGAAACCATTTTTTTTTTGTTTGTTTGTTCAGGATTCAGGAGTATTCAGTAATATCTTGGGATTTAGAAGTTTTGAGTTCAGGTCTGATATATCCCTTAAGGTTGTGGTTGACCTTTGATGTGGCTGGCATGGTTATCTAGTAGATGGAGTGATGCCTGAGCTGGTTCTGCATGAGCTAATTTAGACTGATAAAGCTAAGGAAAATGGAGAAGAAAAACTTAAGATGCCTCTACACAGAGTCTGCTTGTACCTAAAAATTGCATGACTGGATTGCATGGTGTTTTTCTCAAGTAAGTCAACCTGATCATATGTACTTTTTGGCTTGAGCTGGCAGCAGTTTGAGAAACTCTGCATTGCTTTCTTTAACTTGGTATAGGAACAATTCCCTCCTATTAAAAGTAGAGATAATGTTACTTACAAAACGTACTGAGATTTATACTGGGATGTAAAATGTGAGGTAATATTGCGATTCCTTTAATGGCTTCATTTCAAACTTTGAGACAAGGTCATATGAATTGGTTCTTCATCTAAATTGTGGGATTTAGGTCTATTTTTGTGAGTGACAAACACTAATCCCTCAAACTACGATATATGATTTTCTCATTTACCCTTTACATGGCATTTGATGAAGTAAGCTATTAAATAATAATTGTTGTAGTGAAGGGCAGTGTATTTGCCCACTTTTAGCGATTTCTGAAATGTTAATATACCAAGCTATTGCTGCAGCTGTCTCAGATGTGCCTGCCCTGTGTATGGCATGTACTGGATGCTCTAATTAAACCCATTTTCATTTAGTCAGTGGAAAAAATAATCAAAATTGCTTTTTGCACCAGGTTGGTTATTTAATTGGGATGGGGAAAATGAAGAAGCAGAGGAACAGCAAGTGAGTTATACCCAGCAGGAGACTGAGAATAAGCACTTTTTTGCTTGGAAAATCATTGATATCAGTCATCAGCTTGAAATAAGCCTTTAATGCTAATCACTGGATTTTTGTCACAAGCTGGGAGTGGGATCTGCAGATGCTGTAGGAGTTGCACAGCTGAGGTATGATGGAGTGAGTTCTTCAAGGATAGTGGCTTCCGCTGGGACTTGTATAGCCAATGGGACTGAAAACTTTTCCCTAGAGGTCATAAGTGACTAAATATGTTAAAATGAGAAGAGTTCAGTAGTTTATGTAAAATGAGATGGTGGCATGAATCCAACTATTCAGCACACAGGTATCTCCATCTACATGCTAATGCTGGAGATTTAAGCTTCCCCCCCCCCCCCCATGGAAATGGTTCATGGTGCACAGAGACCACCTACGATCCAAGACTACAAGATTCCATCTTTGTAATTCTTGCTGTGGAGAGGGCCTTATTTTTATAAGATCTGTTCTATTTGTGTAAAATATATGTATATTAACAAAGGAGTGACAGGAGAATATGCATCTCTCCCAGAAAACTGTTCTGTCATCTGGTAATAGAGTTGCCTGCCTGTATTGAGGCATGGGGAACACCAAATTCTCCCATGAAAAAGGAAAGAGCTTCAAAAGGAGTGGCTCAGAGAAAATTTTGTATTCTGGCCATTACAGTGTGCAACGTGACTACAAAAGCTCCTGAGAACTGAAATCACAAGCACCATCACAACCATCACTTTTAAACATAGGTGCAGGCTTTCCTGAGAGTCCAAACTCTAATATCTTTGAGAGAGAAAATCAGAAGGTTTCTATGGGTTGGAATGAAAAAAAAGATATTATTACAGTTCTGTCTAGGATTCTGTAAAAAGGATATAATTAGCAATCTATGCTTTACAATGTATGAAAAGATAAGGTTCTTCATTAAATTTCTAGGATTTTCCATCAGGTTTTGCATGAATCTGGAAATAATTGTGATACCTGTGAAATGCCTCCTTCACTGCACAGAGAGACACTTTGGGAAGCTTTCTATGCTGAACCTGCTGTGAGGATACATGGATCCCATTCATTTGCTGAGTTACAATAACAATGTCATTATAGGCATTATTATTTAAGGATATAACCAAGTGAAGTTTTGTAGGAAAGATAATATCGTTTATTAGCAGCAACCTTCAAGCTAAATACAGTTTCAGAACCACTTTTCTGAATTTAACTTTATTATGTACAGCAGTTATCATGCCTTCTTTTCCTGCTCCACAGGTACCAACTGTTTTTTCTCTCAATGGTCTTAACTGATAAGTAAAACCAAGTTAAACTCAAAGCAGTTGTTTTGTACCTGTATTTAGCTGGAAGACTGGTGTTTCAGCTTCAAAACTGAAAAAGTTTAGTGTGCTTTAAAACTTGACTGTTTTTTCTAACTACTGCAGTTGGTTGATATATTTAAAATGCCAACAAAAACCCCATCTCCTTGTAAACCGTTCCTCACTTTTTTTTTTTTCTTTTAAACTGTACCCATGCAATACTTTATAAAGAAGAATGAAAATGCATTTTACTACCCTCAGATTAAGGCCAATAGCAGCCTCACACTTGCTCCACTGACAGTCATCTTTCTGACTCTGACCCTAAAGAAGCAAATCATTTCTGAAATGTATTGTGTTTACAGGGCTTTTGGAGATGAGACTATGGTGTAACTGCAATTTCATTGAAACATGCAACTGTTGTGGTATACAGCAGACAAATTAGGAAGCATGTTAAAGACATGGCCCTGAGATAATTTTTAAAGTCCAAACATGACTTAAAAATATATTTTTGTCTTTCTAAATGAATGTCTTGAAGCTAATTGACGGTGTTTCCTGGTTTCAGCAAGGATGGAGTTAATTTTTCTCCCAGTAGCTGGTACGTTTTGGATTTAGGATGAGAATAATGCTGATAACACATCAATGTTTTAGTGGTTGCAGAGCAGTGCTCACCCAGAGCCAAGGACCTTTCAGCTCCTCGTGCTGCCCTGCCAGCAGGGAGGCTGGGGGAGCACCAGGAGCTGGGAGGGGACACAGCCAGGACAGCTGGCCCAGGCTGGCCAAAGGGATGTCCCGTACCATGTGGAGTTATGCTCAGCAATTAAACTGGGGGGAGCTGACCCGGGGTGGGGGGCTGCTGCTGCTCAGAGATCATTGTAAGTCAGCAGGTGGTGAGCAATTGTATTGTGCATCACTTGCTTTGGATATCCTTTTCTTCTTCTTCTTTTCTTCTTATTTCTGCTTCCTTTTCTGTCCCATTAAACTGCCTTTATCTCAACCCATGAGTCTTTACCCTTTCTTTTCTGATTCTCTCCCCCATTCCACTGTGTGTGTATGGTGGAGAGGTGTGAACAAATGGCTGTGTGGAGCTTAGCTGCCTGCTGGGTTAAACCACAACAGAGTGGATCAAGAGGGTTTACCAAGTTTTAGGTACATTTCATTTTCTACTATCCCAGCAGAAACTCAGTTCCCTTATTAATGCTGTCTGCATTCACATCATTGATTAAAAACTCATCTATTCCACTTGGCCTACCAGCTATAATATCACTATCTCACACCTGTTCTGGATGTATATATGTATATATATTTAGCTATGGTTTAATAACTCTTCAGGGTATGGTTCTAACTTTGAGGGGGATATATTGCTCCTTTAAAGCATAGCTAGCCTTCTGCACTGAAGTGATAGTTCTATTTTGGTTCAGTGCTTAAAACATCCCTCCCTTTCTAACCCCCCCCAGAAATACAGTTTTATATTTGCATTGACCTGAGAGTGAAAATAAATTTTCAATGAATTTATTATATGGGAAGGGGAACAGTGGAAGGGGAGAATCACTCCATTCCTTACTTCATTGAATAAATACTTTGCTGTAAATAGAATTGGAGAGATTGAGAAAATCCCAGTCTCAGTTTTGACTAGCACTTAATCATGAAGGTGGTAAACAGGAAAGCTCATTGATTCAGGCTGGGAGGAGGTTTAAATGGGTGTCTTAATTGTGTAGTAGAATATATGATTTCTTTATCCAGTCCTTACTGGCCTTATGAAAGGCGTCTAAAGCTTATGGCTAAGCTGGCCTGAAAAAAAAATTAAGGAACATTAAAATGAATCATATTGACATTTTCAGAAAACAGTGCCTGTTTCTAGCTGTGTTGGAGCAATTTGCTAAATGAACTTTTAGATTCAACATAGTCCAAAACTGCATTTTTTGTGATTAATCCATCAAAACTACTGCCCAGACATTCTTTCAAGTTTAAGGGAGAAATGTTTTCCCTTTAACTAAATCTAGCTCTATCGATTGCTCATGTCATTTACATTCTCTTAGTCTTCAATGATCCAAATCAAAGATTTTGGGCTCCATAATCCTAGCCGATGTGCACGTGAAAGATGACATCTTCCCCTGAAGAGCTTATGATTTTATCTGGGATCAGAGGAACAAGACAGATAGAACAGACAACAGAATGTAATTAATATTAGTGTAATAAGTGGTGATCAAAGCACGGGAGGCTTTTACACATCAGAAATTATCCCAGCAGATGTGACTTTTAAAGACCTTGGTGCAATTACTCTGTAGATGTCCCACAGCTCTTCTCAAAGACATGGCTATGACTCTGATACATCCATGTTCTCTGGCTACAACTAAGCTGTCCTTTCAGGGCTATGTCGAGTACCCTTTCAGGTTGGGTGTGCACATAGGAGATGGAGCAGGGAGCTCACAGTGTTTCACTTTGCTTCTGAGACCACTATTAAAGTACCTCATCAATCATAGACTTCAACATAATGGAAAATAAGCCCTTATACGCTTTGTGTGGTCTGTATTAGCTCCAAAACACCACATAGGTGTCAGATGTGATCATAAAATCATAATATAAATGCTACGTAGATGTTAGAATTTCTTTTTTTTTTTTTTTTTGCATATCTGTGCAAAACTATATTTCCTAACATAAAAGTTTTATTTGTTCTTAAATTACATCCATACGAAAGAAGCTTATTCCAGCTTCTTGAAGGGTGAAAAATGCTATAGGAAAAATAGAAAATGCTTGAGTGAAATACTGTGATTCTAGTACGTTCATTGCTGAACTATTATTTTGTGGTTTTGGCCACTGCAGTATAAGAATTTTGTAATGCTTCAAAACAGGGATGAGGAAACCAATTCTATTACTACTGAGAAATGAACTATGATAGGAATGTAGGATAAAAAATACTGTAAATCTACAGTAGCCTAGAATTAGGGAGAGTAAGGGGGAAGTACAGAGTATGCCAAGCCAAGTTATTATTTTCAGCCATGCACAGATAATAGAGCAAAGGAAGAAAAAATGGAAATTAAAAAGAAAAAAAAACATTTGGAGGAGATATGAGGAAACACTTTTCTATTCAAAAGAACATCAATGTGTGAAGTGGCCTACCAGGCAACACTGTTGAACTTAAACACTAGTGCTATTCAGGACTCTGTAAGGTAGTGTCTCAGAGGGATTATGGTATTGAAAATGTAATGAGGCGTAACTTATCCCCAGAGATCTCTGATCTTATATTATATATGAAAGCTGTTCTTGCAAAACAGTGGCTGTGCCTGCACATAGTCTTACAGGAGCATGCAAAGGCAAACCACACTCCCTATTTTTTTCTTTTTGTTTTTGTTATTATTATTATTTTTTTTAATACTGCTTATTTGTGTCCTGAAACTGCCAGCTTTGCATGGAAACTCTATGCTTATTTTGTCTGTGATGCAGCTTTATGTACAGCTTTGGCAGGAGGTCCAACAGGTTAATAACAGATGAAATCTTAAAAGGGAAGGTTCAGGCAATGCACATCTACATCTTTCTGATCATGCTGCTGCCCAGGTTAGAGGCAGGATTTTGTGCAAAGGAAAATTCTGATCTATTTAAATGTAAAGAAGAGTCAGAGATAATATGGTATATGGTAAAACACTGTTCTTGTTAATGTGGTCTCCTGTGATTTTGATGCTGATTCGCCTCATTGTGATTCGTCAACATTGTGAAAAAGTTGTAGCTTGGTGTTTTTTTTTTTTTTTTTTTTTTTTTTTTTGTGGTGATGAGTGTTCAGCTAGCACAACAAGGGACAATTTTCTGCACATTGAAGAAGGTTGGATTGGAAGCAGGAAGAGGTAGTAAGAAGGGGGTTAGGAACACAACATGAGCATCTGTAAATACTGAAAAATCTACATCCCAACACTCCTTTGCTCTGCTCTGCTCCAATAGCCAAGACACATGGGGCATGGAGATGAATGTTCTTCTGAGGTCAGCTACATGTAGGATAGCAGCCCACATCTGCTGCCTGCATTAAATCAAAAGAAGGAGGTCTGTGTTATAGTGAATTTCATTTACATGTGGATCATGGCACTGTTAAAAAAATAAAAGGTAAAATGCTGATAATCTGCTGGCCCAGAGAGTACTCAACTACCAGGTAACAAGGCGGGCTGCCTGTTCTCCAGCAGTTTCTGCATGTCTAAGACCCAGTGGGCTCCTCGGAAGTGTACTTTATGCATGGGGTGGAAAGGTGTTACTTTCCTATCCATGTTTAGTTGCAGTCCAGGTTTAGGAGGGTCATTAATCTCCACTTGTCTTCAATGGAGACAAAAAAAGACTAAGCCCTTCTGATGTCCTGGCTGGCCCAGGTAGATGTGTGTGACCCTGTAGTGGAGCAGCTGTAGCCTGGGCCTTTTTCTTCTTGATGGGTTTTCAACTTACAATTTCTAATTTCCTGCACAGTGTCTTTACCAGCACATTGCAGACCACCTGTGGGGAAAGCACTTTCTGTCTTCTCTAATGTAAGAGTGATTCAGTCTCAGACCAATGGTCCTTTTTTTTTTCTTTTCTATTATTATTATTATTTTTTATTTCCAACATTACCCTGCAGTGACTGCTTAGGGATGATCATAGGAACACAGTGCCAGTACGAAGCAGTCCATTCCATGAAATATCGCCTGGCTATTCAGTAAGAGTGTTAGGACATTTCTGAAATGGATTTTGATTTCAGACCTCTGGATTCAGTAACTAATGATAGAATTTTTGAAATCTGTTAAAAAGTTCATTTATATTAACTGCTCCTCAACTTCATCTTGTGGCAAAGAGGCCAGTTTGTTTGCATGTCATGTACAAAAAAGCAACTCCTTTTGCTTAAACTTGTTTCTTAATTATTTCACTGGTACCTCTGTAATTTGTATGTTCACTCACTCAATAACCCTCTCCTTTCCTACCCATGTGTAAATCATCTCAGTTTGTTCTCATGAGAGTACATGAGAAACAGTAAATACTCCTAAATTGTCCTTTTAGCCTTTTTCTGATTTTTTTTAAGTCCTCTTATGATCTTTTTTGACTTGAGATGATTTAAACTGTGCACAGCATCCAAGATGCAAGCACAGTGTACATTTACATAATAACATAAAAATGATTTCTGTTTGTTCTTGTTTCCTTTCCTAATAATTTCTACAATTCTATTGCCTTTTTGACTGTCACAGAGAACTGAGTTGATGTTTTCAGAGAACTATCTACAGTAACTCTAAGATCTCTTCCCTGAGTAGTAATAGCTTATTTACAGCCCATCACTGTCTGTGTATAGTTAGGGTTATTTTTTCCTATGTGCACTTATCAACATTGAATTTCATCTTCCATTTTATTGCCTATTCATTCAGTGCCATGAGCTCCTTCTGCAGGTCCTCACAGTCAGCTTTAGATTTAAGTATCCTGCATAATTTTGTATCATCCACAGCCTTTTTTACCTCTCTGTTTACCTTCTTTTCCAGATCATTTTTGAATATATTGAATAGCAGAGGTTCTTTAGTAATCTCCCTCCATTGTAAAGACTAACTGTTTATTCCTACCTTTTGTTTCCTATCTTATGCTGGGTATTAATTCATAAGAGGACCTTCCCTCTTACCCAGGCAGCTCAGTTTCTTTAAGAGGCTTTTATGAAGGATCATGCTAATGGCTTCTTGGAAACCTAAGAGTGGTGCATAGATTGGATCACATTTTCCACATTCTTTTTGATATCCACAGAGAACTCTCTCTGAAGCACAGCTTCTCTCCACAGAAATGACATTGGCTTTTCCCAGGCACGTCATATTCGCTACTATGATGTTTTTTGCTTTTCTTTTTAATTTTTCCAAAACTCCAGAATACATGTTGCTGGAGGGTAGTTCACCTGGTCACTCTTTAAAGACTGCTTGTAGCTTTACTATCTTCCATTTATTTACTATTAAAAAATTTAAGCAATAGGATATACCTCTGCCATGAATTGAGCAATCTCACATTTAAGATCCTAACAAACTCTTAATATTCAATTTATTCATTTGCCCTCATAGCTCTGTCACTGCCCAGTCAGGCTGAGGGAGTTACTCAGGTTTACTTCCCATATACATCATCCATTGTATTCATTTAATTTATATGCAGTGACCATGTGCTTTCTGACTGGTGTTTTATGCACATTGATCACCCATCAGTTACACTAACTCACTAGCAAACTTCTTACTTCTGATATGTTTTATTGTTAGATTCTATGCCTTTAACAAGTTGTTCTCAAAATCTTTTCTGCTCAGCTTATTACAGTTTCATATTCAGCTTCCTAAGGTTTTTATACTTTTCTGTTTTTCTTGAGTAGATACAAATTCCATTTCTTCTGAAGAATTTTCACTTCCAATAAACTCCTTTACTGTTTAACTATGCTGATTTTTTTTTCTCATCCCTTTGGAGCTTTTTTTTTTTTCTTTCTTTCTTTCTTCTTGCTTGTTTACCTTGAGCTTCTGGTATATTTTCTTAATATTCTCTTATGCAGCTTGCAAACATGGTGCAAACCCAACTAACTCCCCTTTTTTGTAGTTCCCACTTAAAGGTAAATAAGACTGTTACAGTTTTTTTTTTTCTTTGTTTGATTTTTATTACTGACTGTAATTGTATTAGGTACTGGAAACACATGGGAATTCATACTGACATCTTGGCTTCTGGCTTCAGAAAGCTGTTGTTTATGATAACTGCAAATATTTCCTTCTAACAATATGCTTTTTTATTGTTTTTGCTTGTTTGTTTGCTTCCATTTTTTCCTTTTTTTTTTTTTTTTTTTTTAATATTCTCAGTGTCTTGGAATCTGCTGGTCACTGCTGTCACACTAACTGGGCAGTTAGTAGCATAGCTCTAACAACCACCTTGTCTGAGCAGGGAAAATCCATCCTGTGGATCCTGGGGCATGGTTTGATCTTGTTATACTTATTTCACTTTTTGATTCACTGTTTTCAAACGTACATTTCTCTCCTCTGCTCCCTGCCTGTTTGCCATTCACCAACCCTTCCCAGGAAGGCTGACTCTATACTTATACTGATCTCATATGTTTTACTTCATGAGATTTGATGTCTTCAGGACAATGCTACAAGCCATTGTCAGAGACAAGACGGTAGCTCAGAGGGATCCCTTGGTATGGTCTGGGACAATTCCTGGCAGGAGTGGGGGGTGCTAGTGACACTGTTGGCATATGTCACCTCCTGAACACTCATTATGCCATGCTTGTTCGGAGAGAAGCATTTCACCTCTTCAGCCTTTTGTTACCATAGTGTGGCCAGCAGAACTAGGGAAGTGCTTGTCCCTCTGTACTCACCTCTAGTGAGGCCGCATCTCAAATACTGTGTTCAGTTTTGGGTGCCTCACTACAATAAGGACATCGAGGTGCTGGAGTGAGACAAAGATGGGCAACAAAGCTGGTGAAGTGTCTAGAGAATGAGGCTTATGAGGAGTGTTTGAGGGAATTGGTGTTATTTAGCCTAGAGAAAAGGAGGCTCAGGGGAGACCTTATCACGCTGTACAATTACCTCAAAGGAGGTTGTAGTGAAGGGGGGTTGTCTCTTCTCCCAAGCAACAAGTAATAGAACAAGAGGAAATGGCTTCAAGTTGTGCCAGGGAAGGTTTAGGTTGGATATTTGGAAAAATTTTTTCAACTAAAATGTTGTGAAGCATTGGAACAAGCTGCCCCAGGAAGAATTTGAGTCACCATCTGTTGAGGTATTCAAAAGATTTGTAGAAGGGACAAGGTTTAGTAGTAGACTTGTCAGTGTTAGATTAAGGGTTAGACTTGATGATTTTAGAGCTCTTTTCCAACCTAAATG
The DNA here is from genome assembly GCF_964034855.1 of Anser brachyrhynchus. Taxonomy (NCBI): domain Eukaryota; kingdom Metazoa; phylum Chordata; class Aves; order Anseriformes; family Anatidae; genus Anser; species Anser brachyrhynchus. Next base: position 118,050,178 of record NC_137696.1, on the reverse strand, counting down.
ATTCTATGACTCTAATATATGTCCATGGTAGTGGAAAGAGAGAAAGAGAGTCTTCCCAGTAGGATATAGATGAATTCTGGAAATTAGGGTGCTGTACAGCTGGTAAGTGCAGAATGAAATTCAACTTCCCTGAATGCTGGTGTGATCCAGCAGTACTAAGAACTGTGATTCACTGTGACAAGGTTTTCTGTCCCATGAATTTGCAGTCAATAGTCATGCCAGTGGGTGGTACATGGTATGGCCAATACACCTTGACTACCATGGAATGGATTTAGCTGTCATTCCCATGGTTACTGATAGGCCTTGAGTGATGGCCAAGGTCATTTCAAACTTCATGTACACAGGAATGGATGCCTTAAAAAATTTATTCTGACAGTTCAGGTTGATTGAGCTGCTCATGAAAGACATCTGCTTGTGTCTTTTCTTCCCAAAATGTCACTGCACGTCATCTTAGCTGTAATATGTTTGCATTTTCCTAGCACCCTTAGGGAAAAATTGCATGATGACTGGGAGACCAGACTGCCCCAGAGCTCTGGTAGCTGGTCTTGGAGAAGACAATAGAACCATTTCATTTGGAAGAGTCTTCCAATGTTCTCAGAGTGTGATGTTAGGACTATGATGGCAAACTTTACCTATAGTTAGCATATGAGTATCTTGAAGTCTTTCTATGTGGTGAAATCTCTCCAGAATCAGAGCAAAACATCAGTAATGCATACACTTTGTGTGCAGGATCCAGGATAAAGAGTGGCATAAAGCATATATGTTTTTATACAGAGCATGCAGGTGTTGTCACAGTACGTGTGCATGGGGTGAAGTATGCAGAGGCAGACATATGTACTAGAGCTGTGCTTGATGGGAGACATTACAGGTAAGTGGTGCTAGTGCAGGGTTGGGTACTCCAGCCACATCGCAATGTGGACACAATCTTTGTACCCCAAAAGAAACCAGAAACATGAATCAAGAAATGTGGAAACAATTTGTTTCCATAGGGGCGGAGGTTATTTTATTATTTTCCTCGATTAGCAGAAACACTAGACCCATAGCTTAAAGGTCTTACCTATGTGCCCAGATGTGTGCTCAGTCACCTTGACAGGAAATCATAATTCCCTGTCCTGCAAGACATGAAGTGCCTTTACCATTAGTACACATAACTCAGTGATTGTCTGATATCAACACAACCTTTAGTGTGATGACTTGGGCATCTCCCACTGTCTTGTGACTTTCGCTACTTTTTGGTTTTGCTTGTGGGCTTTTCTTCTTTCTCTATGTGCTATTTATCTACTTATTTATTGTACTTTTCTCATTAATATATAGTCAGACAGTTTCTTTTGTTGGCGTCTCTTGAGTATTAAACTCCCAGTACATCCAAACTTTACTGATCTTGATGGCTCTCTCACTTCTTGAGCAGTCAATAATGCAAAAGTCATAGAATCATAGAATGGTTTGGTTTGGAAGGGATCTTAAAGATCATCAATTCCCTCCCCACCCCCACCCCCCTATGGCAGGGACACCTCCCACTAGACCAGGTTGCTCAAAGCCCCATCCAACATAGCAAACTTGCTGAGTGTACTCGATTTCACTGTCCATGTCACTGACAAAGATCCCAGTACCGACCCTTGAGGAACACCACCCGTTACTGACTCCGCTTCGACATTGAGCCATTGACTGCAACTCTTGGAGTGAGACCATTCAGCCAATTCCTTACCCATTGAGTTGTCCATCTATCAAATCCATGTCTCTCCAACTTAGAGACAAGGATATCATATATCATATATCAAGAGTCATGAAGCTAGAAGGACATCAATAAAGGAGCTCTGAGGCTTCTAGAATGTTCATTTCATATTACACCACTCCCAGGAAAAAACAAAAAACAACAAAGAACATGAAACCCATTCTCCTGTGGTTCTTGACTCTCCTCAGGTGACATAAGACTCTGGATTACCTGGATTGCCCTGGGGAGATTAGGCAAAAAATAAAGTTTTACATATTTCATTACCTACACTCTATGATTTTGTGCTTCCTTTAAAAGTGCAGACAATTTCACTGTCAGAAACATTTCCCTGAAATGTATTTTAAGTTTCCCTTTTTTAACTTTGACCCACTATTTCTTGGAAAATTCTCTGGTAACATAGGAAGTAATTTCTTTCACGCCTAAGGGGAATGCAAACATCTTTCAAACATTTGCAGATGGTTTCATGCCCCCTAGTCATCCCTCTGCATGCTACATATTATATCCTTTCAATCCTTCTGCACAGGTTGTACTATAAAGCAGAAAGCTCACAAGAGCACTAGGGAATGTCTCTGTCTCTCTATCTCCTTGTCTCTCTTTTTATTTTTCCTTTTTTTTTTTTTTTTTTCAGCACAACTTCAGCTGGTGTCATTGAAAGCAGCATATACACATCTATACATCCACAGGCAGAATCTGTCCCTGTGAATATGAAGAAAGCTCTGGGACAAATGATGTTTTTAGTTACACCAGTGGGACCCTGTAGACTTCAGCTTTACCTTCAGGAGGTAGCCTTTTGTGTGTACTGGATGAAAAGACATAGCTCAGACTGTTCTTGGAAATACTCTGCTCTGTTCAGGGCAAAGTGCCACAAAAGCCAAATCCCAAACAATCCCCTAAATTGTCCATCTGGAACAGGTGTTTACAGTCATATAAACAAAATAAAATTGCTTTTTGCAGACCTTAGTGTCAGCCCTCTGCTAAAATGTCTGGCAGCTATTTGAAAACCAAGCAAACAAAACCCTGACAACCAACCAGAAAAACTGTGTAGGGGAGGATGGAAGAGCTGAGAGATGAATAAAAAAGCCCTTCAAAGATGTGAAGGGGGAAAAATGCTGATCAGACTGTATGAGAAAAATCCTTTAATAACAATGATACCTCTAACTTCTCCACAACTTTATGTGTCATGGTGAGATTTAAAATAAGTAAAGAGAACATTAAGACATCCCACACATAATGTCTTATCCTTTTAAACTGCAGAAATGGGATATCCCTGTTTTGGGTAGTTAAACTTTTTTTTTTTTTTTTTTGGGGGGGGTGGGGGGAGGGCAAAGGAGGTTGAATTAAAAAGAGTGACAGCAGAAGAAATCCTCTTTGTCCACTTTTATCTGACCTGACATCCTATACTTTTTGGAAAGGTGGAGCTCCTATTGCCTTTAGTGGATAGAGATGCCAATCTCCAATCTAATCTCTCTCTCTCTCTCTTTTTTTTTTTTTCTCCCTGAATTTTTTAAGCTACATTAAAGACTATTTTCTTTATAATTCCTCTTTACAATTGTTAAAACACTACATGCTACTTGATGGCTTAAAACATGAAACCTTAGCAAGAGAAGAAATAACATTCTCCATATACAGAAGGTTATAACACTGTGTAACAAAAGAATAATAGATTTAGCTTCCCAGAGGTCTGAATTTTTATGACTTGTCCATGGTTACAGATTCAGTCAGGGATTAAATCTAGGTTTCCAGGGGATTCCTGAAGGGCAAACTGGAAGTAGGTAAGAAAAAGGAAAAGGGAAACAAGTAATGGTGTTACAGGATGAAAACAAACAAACAAACAAAAAAATACCATCAACAAAAAACAACATATTCCTGAAGGAATATGGGCACAGTCACAACCTACAGAGAATGAAAGACTAGAGCTGGTAGGCTCAGGATCCAGTCTTAATGCCTTATTTTTTTTTTGGGAATACAGCTCTCATGATTTCTGCTTTACAAGTTTACATCTGCAGACATAGGATTTAAGGAGTGTGGTGTGTTTTGTTGTTGTTGTTTTTTAAGCTTCAGAGAAGGATTCATCAAATTGAAAAGACTGAGAACTGGTTGTCTAGGAATATGTCTATGGATATCGCTGCTTTTATAGGCTCACCTCAGCTAGCTTTAAACTAGTAAATCCTGGTTGTGGTAATGCAGTTATGATAAAGTCGATTGTGGGAAGGACCATACTGAAACATTTACGTGGGTGTCAGTCAGGCTTTGCAGCATGAGTTGAGCTTGGTGCTGCCTGACTGCATTGGTAGTAGTACTTAGCTTAGATAGTTTAGAACTGTTATGGGTGGATCTATCTATATGAGATTATAATGTAGCTGTAACTACAGTGACTGAATTCTTCAAACTTCTTTAACCACTAGGATGCATTACTGCATTTCTTTTAGCTCTTACGTATTTTTCTGTAATGTTGAACTCCTAAACCAGTTCTGCTTTGATAATGTTTAAGGCAATGGCCAGATGAGTTGAAGATATTTACTCCAACTAATTCACATCATAGTTTATTCAGGGGCTTCTCCTTCCTTTTATACCACCTTGAAAAGTATATGAATTGGATCAGTCTTTTCATTGTGCTCTACTACTCCAATGACATGCTAAAAAGATGTGCAGATTTTTCAATATTTTCCCTGTTACTTGTATTAAGTTATACATTAAAATGGCTTCAGCATGGTCCCTTAACAATATTTCCAATATCTTTCTCTCAGCTGAAATGAGACTAAAAGGGCTTGTCCCTTGAATCTTCCCATGTTTCTTTCTTGAATCTGGGAATAATTTTAGTACCCCTTAAGTCTTTGGGTACAACTACCCTCCTCTGTGGCCTGTCAAAAACCTTTGCTGAAGGCTTTCTTATTTCCTTTGTTACTTCCTTCAGGATTCTGGGATACAATTCATCTGAGCCTGGTGCTTTGTCAAATGTAACAGTCCTAATTGCCTTATTATCTTCTCCAGTGCAATAGCAAAGGCTTTTAACATTTTCCTTTCCCCTCTAGGAGAATGTCTCGGTCCCAGAGATACTACCTTCCACTGCCCCCACCCCTCTCAACCCCCATCCCTGGGCCCCCATGAATAATGAGGTGAGGAATTAATTTAGGCCTGCAGCAGAATCAGCCTCATCTGTCACTAACTTTCCACTTATGTTCTTCAATGCACCTACTGTCTCACTTCCTTTTTGTTGGATTCTGAATATATATTTAGAATCATAGAATCATAGATACAAGGAATGGAAAATAGCTATTATGTCATCCAGTTCATTGCCCTGCAACTACAGGATTATTCTATGCAATATATTTCTTCTTTGTTCAATCTGTTTTTTAGCATCCCAAATGTTTCCTTTGGAGTCACTTCAATGTGTCTTAACAACACAAAGTTTTCCCTGACACTTAGCTCAGTTTTCTCTTTCTTAATGTGAGGACTCTATTTTAAACTAAATGGTCTGGTGTCACCTCTATTTTTTTTCTATTTTTTTCTCTATCCATCTTTTGTTTCATATTATTTTCATGCTTTTAAAATAGGTATAGATGACTCTGCTCTTTTGGGGTGACATTTTGACTTCACACTTTTTATCTGGGGTCTAAATTTCACAGACTGATAATGATATAAAACGGATAATGATTTAAAAGATCTTAGAATAGGTGGAAGTTGTCTCTTGAGTGGTATTCCATTTCCAGCCTGCAAGAAGAGACCATAAGTATGTGGAATACCCTGTGCTCTTGGTGCTGTCTGTCTTCTTCCTATGGTTGGCATGGACCTCAGTGAGCACGGTCTGTTACAGCAGCCTGAGCCAGGCAATGTGCTTTACATCCATTGCACTCCCTCCTCCAAAGCCCTGAAGTCAAAATTAAGTGCATGCCAGTTAGCAAAGATTTTGCATTTATCTGTTCTAGTGTTATGTCTCCTGGTGTCCAGGCAATGGATAGATACTCAATACAATGTAATACAGAGTTCACCCATTGACCCAGAAGGAAATTGCTTTCTTTCTTCAAAGGTCTGAACATAAACCGTCTATCCTAGATAATCACAACTGGACTTGTGTGCATATTATAGCAACTTATTTGAGAATGGGATGGCTGTCTCGGAATTCCCACTATCTAAGGCTGACAGACACAGGCTTTTTCTCTACCAGAGATGGTAGAGAGCAAAAAATATAACACCTAAAATAAAAAGCTGTAGTTTCCTACTTATATACCAGATCTTCACTGACTCCACAACAGACCACTACTGACTAAAGGACCGTCTGGACCACTTCCTTGAATCTATATGCTGCAACTGGTACATAAATCTATTTTAGGAATTGGACTGTACCCCCAAATCCCTCTGGTCTGTTTTTGTCTAGCTTAGACTGAAGTATTAAAAAGTGAACACAATATTTCAGGTTCCCAGTTACTAGAGCCATACTAGCAGCTTGTTGTAGGCCATGAACTTTTAAGTAGTTATAGATTGTTTACTTTGCTATTTCGTATCATTTATTACTCTACTGAACCTTATTCTTTTCTACATTTCATAACTTCTTCAGGCTTTTCCCCATTTATCTTTTGTTCTTTGATATTTTCAGGTGTTCAGCATGGTTCAGCAAGGTTTTAATTTTCCTCATCAAGCTGTGAACCTCTTCCTTTTTCTTTCTAGACAGCTTAATATGGTTTGACATTTCCTCACATTTCCAACAGTCTGTGGCTGCTTCTGCATGTAGCCACTGTGATTGGAAATGACTGCATATGATTATTGTTAGACATAATATTGTGATTATTCTACTGCTGGGCATTGCTTTGAAAGAATGGGAACCCAAAAGAAAATGTATTCTTCTCACAAATACTTTATTCTTAAAAACAGGGCCAAATCATGAGATAAATAAGCTTAGCATGAAAATGTACTCCTTTGCAACAGGGAAAAAGTACTGAGTTGCTAAAAAAAAACAGGTAGCCAGCATTATAAATATCTTTAAAAGCATTATAGAGTTAACCTAATATACGTCTAAATTAGGAAGCTATGAAAGATACATATTCTGCATTCCACCTTATATCTTTTACACTGTTCACACTTCAGGACTTTGCATTCTCTTCAGGAAACGTTCCAGCCCGTCCTGTATGGAAGCAAATGCATTATATGCATCCGTATGGTGTTTGCATTGCCTCTTCTATGAAAAGTGTCAAATGCATCTTGCCTTCTGATATGCATTACTATTCCTTCTTCATGTGGTAGTAGGGAAATTTGGATAAAATATATTCCAGCACTAAACATTTTTGTAATTTCCAAAATTATTTGTATATTTCCTGTAGTCACGCTTTGTAAAAAAGATTTTTGTTCTGATAAAGTTGCTGGAAACTAATGACTTGCTTTCTGTTCTGTGACTGTATTGTAGAGGTATTGTACTTTTAGCTCAGAAGAGATCTCTATAATCATTTGCTTTGAACTTCTGCATAGCATTAGGTCAGGATTATAGAAACAGGTACTGTCTCTTTATGGAGACAGTCTTTATGTCTAATATTTTGGCTTGCCTCAGGGGGATTGTAAAGGTAGGAGTGCACTTGTGTATTTGGCTTTAAACTGTAACAGAGAAGAAATCTGGGGGATCAGCTCCTATTGGCAGCAGATTGTAAGATGCCAGAGAATGCACTGAGCTGAAAACTGCTCTCAAGGGCCTCTGAGTAGTTAAAAACATCATGGACTACTGGGGAGAGGACTTGTCTAATAAAAAACAAAAGGATGCGGCTGGTTGGATGATGGGGTTCTTGGAACACGGGAAGCATGAATGGGTAACTTCAGTAGAGAAAGTGAACATTTGTGGATAAAATAGCATAAAGATAGTTCATGAAAATATCATTCTGTGCCTTCTTTGCTGAACCCAGTAACTTTGTGTTGCATGGACTCTGTATTAAAAAACTATGTAGTCTTAAAAAAAAGTCAGTTATGACTAATTTATGGGCCTTGCTATTAGATTATCTATCATCAGCTATCACTAATTAGTTGGAATTTGTTTTGATGAAGAACAAATGATGAATGAATTCTTCTCCATATGATAAAAAAACTTTGCTAATTCTGAGTAGTGATATACTATAATAAAATTATCTAGTTTCCTCCTCCATTTATTATTATTACTATTTATTTTTTGTTCTTGATTAAATAAATATAGGACATATTTTCTAAACCTACTGTTTTCTGAAATCTTTTTGTGTGTGTCTTCCTTTTCTTCTTTCAAAGTTTAAATAAAAACTCAACACTAACACTAGTGGGCTTGCCAGCTGTTTGTATAGCTGTTAGGACAAAAGAATGACGGCATTGGGTAGTACAGAAAGTTCACCTAAGCCAGAGGTAAATCTAGGTCTCTGGCAATCACTGATGGTGGCTGCCTAGAGGATATAAAAAGATCAGGATTAGTGTGCACTGGTGATTTCCAGGAAGCTCTCCCAGTCCACAGTAATTTGCAAATCAGAAACATCCTGAGATAAAGATGTTGAGATCTAGAGATCTTGTACAGCCTTAGTTGATTTGTCCACTTATTTTATGAATGGGTGTAAACTTTCATCAACCATAACTTTTCATTACAAAAAGTTTTACAACTTAACTATATATTGAATGAAGAAATAACTCTGTTTTAACTAGAAGACTCCAAGTTTCAGTTTATGTTCCCTAGTTCATGTTGAGAACACAAGGTAAAATGATAATTTCTTGTTCACATTTTCCATATTATTTATGTATTTTCCATGTTATTTTGCACTTCTGTGATATGTTTCCATAGTTATATGCTAACATTTCTGCATCAAAAGAATTTCTTATGAAATCGGGGGTCTTTCAGGAAGGGATGGGTTTAAGTAAAGCTGATCTGCCTTAGAACAGAAATATGTACTAGGCTGTCAAATTCCTTAGCTACATGAAAGATGAGCTGAACGAGGGTAGACTTTTGCGATACCTGGGTGGTGGATGTGGTGCTGTGAAGTCAGGGATTACAGTTACTTTGTGCTAATAGAAGAGCACAATGAATCTGAATTAACCTCCATGTGACCAGAATGAGAGACAACTTGTAAAACCTACAAAAGCCAGGTCCGTCCTATGATCAGTGAGTTTAATTTGGATGTGTAGGATAAGTGAGGGAATTGATAAGGGATGGGTATGGACAGTTGGTGCTGAGATCATATGGAAAAGGTATCGCCTATGAAAGCCAGCTGAAGACAGAAAGTGGGTGTCTGGTGTATGGAAAGCACAAGTAGAAAAGGTGACATTATTTGTCAAGAAGTCAAGCAGGAGGAGATAGAACAAGGGTTTTCCCAGCTATAAGAAGACTTTTGTTTAACAGAGGGCCCTGATTCAGCACGACTTCAGAAGAAGCTACCCAAGAAGAAAAGGCACTTCACAAAGAAAAGTGATGAGATGAACCCAAGCTACTCTTTTAGAAATTTAATATCCGTTTTATTTGTGCTTTCCGTTAAGAATGGAGATAAGCACACACAGCTGCAGGTCAAAAAAAGACTTGAAGCTAGACATGCTTACTCTGTAATGTGCCAGACTATTTACCAAAGAAGCTGCCAGCGCTGTGAGTAAATACATCCACTTTGCACATACTAGTCAATTTAGGATCAAACCCATTTAACATCCTCTGCAGCAGGGACTCAATGCACCTGCACAACATTTGGTTTTATCAAAACAGTTTTCCCATTTAAGCTAAAAGAGGTGGGGAAACTCTGAATCCTTATGTTCAGACCCATTGCTTTTTATTATGGATATGCTGTCAATTAGCCTTGCCCTCATCAGCATCAAAATTAACCGTGTAGTGCTAAAATGATGGAGTTGAAAAAATAATTAGCATTTACCTGCTATTTTAATGTAAGTGAAGCCAAAGACAAAAAATCATCACAAATCTTTCAGTCTAACTTGGCAAAGCTATATTTGTTTTCAGAAGGCAATTTCTTTATCAAGAAAAAAAAAAAAGGTAATACAAATATAGCTATTTAACTGCAGATCCCAGACAGAGAAGCCAGAGCAATTCAAATTTAATCTCAGAGCACTCTTATGCCAAGTTTAAATCCCTTCCTCCCTCTACACTTGGCAATTTCTGTTCTAAATTTCTTTAAAATAAGTGTTCTTTCACCACAAAGTCTTGCCACAATGGCAGCTGTTTAGCAAACAAACTCAAAAATAAAAATGTTGTCATTGTGAAATAAGATATATTTAATTAAATAAAATAGAGAAGGGAAGTGCTATTACAAGAACATAAAACTGTAAGGCACAAGATAAAACTAAATTACTACAGGGCTGCTCAATTCAATCTAATCCTTGAAGATAAAGATGGAGCCAGAAAATTGCATGTATTGTGAAATCAACATAAGCCCTAAGCAAATATTAACTAGGGATATATAAACTGATTTATAATAAATACAAGTGTGAATGCTAGGATTAGTTAAGGAAATGCAAACTGAGACACATTAAGGTGTAAAATACTCCAGTATTTCTCTAAGATATGGGAAGTGTACACACAAAAAAAGTATGCGGTACCCTGGATATATTTTCAGGTTACCTGATTTGACACATTATAGAAGAGAAAATATGGAACAGGAGGAAAATGGTGAATTTCTTTCTAGTCCTTTTTTGTAGGGCTTAATTTGAAGTTTGTTGTTACCTGTTAAATCATGCTTTTTTTAATTTGTTTTGTTTTTGTCTTTTTTTTTTTTAACTATTTGCTTGTTGCTCATTATAGTTCTACACATTAAATTAATGGAAGTGCACAATACACATTCAGTATAGTGTATGAAACGCTTTCTGGTACCAAAGGACCCAGATGTCTGTATGATATGAATGAAAGACTATTTAAAGCAATTTTACTTACTATTTTTGTATCTTTCCTAAGAAGGCTTCAGAATATGTAAAAACAGGCAAGAGAGAGAGATCATATATGTCCATGACAATAGCGGTTGCATACTGCAAATGTTTATATCTGTTTACTCAGCAGAGCTTTTACCTTTTGGGTAGGGGAAGTTGATGTGAAATCTCTCAGGCCTGACTCATCTCAGCCACCAAACATCGTCAGTGGACTTTGTTGTGCATACTTCATCATACTGACCTGCAAAGCAGATTAAAGCCTTTTAGTCTGACCATACTGTATCTCCAGCAAGTGAGAATCTTGTGTTGTTTTCAATGGATCTTTTCTGCCCTTATTTGTTTATTTTTACAATACCATTTTTCTCTCCGTGGAAGGGTAAAAATGATAAATTGGAGTCTTTAATGGCTTATTATTTTGTGCTATAGAAAAATACCCCGAACTATTCCTAAGACCACTGTTTAATTTGTGAAGTCAAACATCCAAATATAATTGCCACAATCTATGTACTGAACAATGAGCAGAGATAAAACAGGAACAATTTGGGCACCATTCGTTCTCTGTCTTGAGCGCGACAACAATTCCACTGGAGAAGGTCTGCACATGTACCTGCATACAAGTGGGAGTGAAGCAAGCAGACATGATGCTGGGACACGTCTGTTTTACAACAGGGCCAGACCCTGCCAGCATACCTTGCAGACTTTCTTTGCTTCCTAAGGGAAAGCAGTAAAAAAAAAACAGCTTTTCATCTTTTGTTCTCCTAGTTGCATTCCCTTCCCGCTATATTCCACTGTCCTGAACCTTTTGTTGTGTACAGTACTGCTTTGTTAGCTTATGCATAGCCTCTGAACCTCACCGGGGAATACTTAGGGATAGTGCCTAAGTCTCAATCTAAACACATCAGTCCCGGTTCCCTTTACCCAAGCAGTCCAAATTCACATGTCCTTGCTTCTCAACAGTTGCCTTTCCACATCCCACAGCCTCACATCTTGGGTTCCCTGTTTTATTTAAAGACACTTGTATTTTGATGGGTCTAGTAGTGCTTATTGGCACTACCACGCATCTCAGCTCATAGTGAGGGCTTGCTTTCCACTCTTGCTTTCCCATCCCTAGGTTATGAATTTCCCATCTAGGTTATGAATTTCGTAGAAAGGACATGTCAGATCAGAGGGAAACTATAGCACATTCAAGCCAGCTTCTTGGTGTTGACAACTGGGATTTTGACTACCAGGTGCACAGCGGCGAAAGCGTGCTTCAGGTTATCATGCCTGGCTGACGGTTCCTGTCAGTTAGGAAGTTTTGTTTTTCCTTCTGTTTTGTGTTTATTCTTTTCTTATTCTCTTAAACCAGATTTCTTCATTGTTTCCTAAGCATGGACTCAACTCCTAGCAGTCCTAGTCTTTGGGCTGTCTGCTTCTCACAACAGCTCCTAATCTGAAGGGCTCTAATTCTTTCTCTCAAGGTGACTTTTGGCTGGCAGTCCTCTTCAGCCCTCCCGATATCTGTTTCTTTACACGGATAGTTCATCCTGTCCCCAAGTCCCACTTACTTCTTTCCCTCCCTCTGCCATTCATCCTTTCTTCCATCAATTGAAAACAGATCCTTGAGCATTCATAGAACATTTGCTTGGGTGTCAACTGAAATGAGACTGAGTCTGTCAGGTTTTCTCTTCTCTGTTTCAGTTTTCAAACTTACCCAGCTTTATGCATACACGAGAGGGAAAATCTTCATGATTTCCTGGAGACTAGAGCATGCTTAGCCATTTCATGACATGAAGGTATTATGGGAACACTGTTCCCCAGAGGTCAGTGTGAGGGCCAATCCTCTTTAATATCTTTATTGATGATTTGGATGAGGGAATTGAGTGCGCCCAGAACAAGTCTTTAGACGACACTAAGTTGTGGGAAGTGTTGATCTGCCGGAGGGTAGGGAGGCCCTGCAGAGGGACCTGAACATGTTGGATCGATGGGCAGAGGCCAATGGGATGAGGTTCAACATGGCTAAGTGCTGGGTCCTGCACTTTGGCCACAACAACCCCATGCAACACTACAGGTTTGGGGCAGAGTGGCTTGACAGCTATGCAGAGAAAAAAGATCTGGGGGTGTTGGTTGATGATCACCTGAACATGAGCCAGCAGTGTGCCCAGGTGGCCAAGAAGGCAAACAGCATTCTGGTTTACAATTTCTTTGTAACTTAGGTGAGTTCCACTTCTCACTCACAAGGACACATTATTTGCTTAGCCCATCCTGAATATCATCCATGAGGTTCTGCTGAAAGTTCTCAACACAGCATGAAACTAGATGTATCTCTAACTTTTCTTCTAGACACTTGGATTCACCTTGGTTTAACCTGTTCACCATGTTTAGACTTTTCCCTCTTTCTGTTTGTCTTCAGACAACCTATGCTTTCAAGATTTCCTACAAGGCCCCTAAATCTTTCTCCCAGTAAGTTCACAGCATGATTTTTTTTTTTAATTATTATTATTTTTTTTTTTTCATTCAACATTGCTTTGGAAGACATCCTTTTTCCAATTATTATGCTCATTGTAATGAAGCTAAGGAAAAATAATCTGCTAACAGCAGTTAGAACTAGTAGGTCATTTAAAATTAAAGTTTTAAATGAAAAAAAAACAACTGAAGAACAAACACTTAGAAACTTCACAATCAAGGGAGAAAACAAATGTTTCTATTGCATTTATGTAGGACATTATGATATTTACAGCTTTGATGTTTCAGGAAGATTATCTGTGTTGTTTTGTCCCAGTTACTGAGAGCATAGTTGAAGGACTTCAATGATACATTAAGTCTACCAACTTTGATGTCATGCTGAGCATCCCTGACTCAAATCTGAGATGTCAGAATTGTCTTAGAATAACTGGATGCATATCAAAATACTCAGAATATAACTACTATGATGGCAAATCTTGTATTTTGATTTTAAATCTTGTATTTTGATGTTATTATGATGTTATTTTCAAGACCAAATGAAACAACAGTTAAAAATGTGAGTGCCTAGTTATGACTGGATTTTATGACAAATTGCAAAAACCATCCATTTGCTTCACTCTCAGGTGTGAATTTAGACTGGCGCTACCATCACCCCTTTCAAACTACTACCAAGTTACAGGAATACTGTGAAAGCAGGATACAGGAAGGGACTTGGGCATTGAGACATGGAATACTAAGATGTCTAAAATTTGGCTTTCTGGTGTGGGAACAGAAACTATAATGCTCAGTTCAGTTCATGTAGTGAGTGTGGCATCTAAATTTTCATTCACAACAGCCAGAACAGTGTGAGGTAGAATTTAAGTTTGGAATTCTTACTGCCATTTGCAAGGGTATGAAACCTAGATGCAGAACCTGAAATTTTTTCCAACACTTATGTACTTGGATGACATTGAGACTCTTGTGCCTGGTATTTTTTTTTTTCCCCCAAATGTCGGTAGTGATGTTTCTGCTGCTCATTCTTTGCATGGCGTATGCATTCAGAAAATGACAGACTTACACTTTAGGCTCTCCTTGGGCTTTTGGTGAATTCTGTGAGGTTGCATGCTGTTTCTGCTAAATTATCATATGCTGTGGAGTATTCAATACCTTCTGATTTGCCTTCTGATTGCAATTAACTTTAGAATCCAAAACTATGACTGAGTAAAAAGAAATCACTCCTTGTGTTTCTTTCTCTAAGAAACCTGTTATGCCAGAACAAATGTTCCAACTTTCATACACACATTCTGCTTGATTGCAGCCTTCTGTGTCTTTTTTATGTTCTTTTACATTTTTACCATGAATTGATCCGGTCCATCTTGCACTAAGGAATGTAAACCCTGGAAAATCTTTAGAAAATGCAAACTTAAACTGGGTAGAGCCTGGTAAATATTTTCTGAAGTACAGTTTTGAAAAGAACAACAAAATCAGATTCTTAAGCATGTAGAGTTTTTCCATTTTAATCAAAAACTGCAAAATATTAGAATTTAAAAAGTTTAGTAAAAATGTAATGCCTTAAGCTTATGAAATTATTCATGTTTTACATCAAAAATGAAATCACTCTTTGGAAACTTACAACATAATATTTAAGACATACATACCTTAAAGAAGGTCAACTACAATTGAGGGGGATTTGCATTACATATTGAACGCAGTTTGTGATGTTAAATGGAAGAAAATCATGATGACCCTAAAATACCCTTATGTCTTATGCAGCCATTTTAATTTTCTGAGCACTATTCAGATATTAGCTAACAAACAGCATTGCTCTGAGACTGACTGTGTAGAATTGCAAAGACTGATATATGGGATTAGAGCAGTATGCTGTTTCTTACAGTGGACTATAACCATTTCTTGAGAGGCACAGGAAAAAACATCTGCTACAGATTTTTTTTTTCCTCTAGGATTTTTTTTTCCTCTAGGATTTTTTTTAAATTTTATTTAGACTGTTCACTTAGAATTTAACTTTCGCTTTAAAGCACTAGGTTTTTGAAAACACTGCAAAAGTTTTAAAAACAAGAAATGTATATGTGTATATTTCCTGATCTTCCTACTGTGTTCAGTTTTCTTCACCTTCAAATCTCCACAAAGTGCGTCTGAGGATCATTTCCCTCTGCTTGTTTGATCTGTTCCTGTGCTGTTGCATCCAAATCTAGTTGGCAGATTTGATGGATTTGCTGTTTCTGAACCAGTGCTGTTAGTTCTTTCCACAGATTTTTTTTTGAAAAGAATAATAATCAGATCATCAAAAAAATAGTTATGCCTGCACTTATAAATTTGTGTCTCAATGTTTATAACCTCATTCTATCTTATTGTCCTGATGATCACATTTTTGCATTCTGCTCTTTCTATAATACAAATTTTAAAATTAGACTTGTATAATAATTTAGGTTGGAGAAGTCTTCAGGAAGCCACCTAACCCAATCTCCTGCTCAAATCACAGTTCACTTCCAAGTTAGATAAGATTTCTCAGGACTCTGACCAGTTAAGGTTTGAATATCTCTAAGGATTGAAATCCCACAGCCCCCTGAGCATTTATGCTAGTGACAGACCACTTCTTTCATGGAAATAAGTAAATAAAAAAAAAGATATTTTTTCATATTAATTCTTTGGCATAAGTCTCTTCCTCTTTCTCTAACTCTCACACACACATACATGACAGACCTTTGATGAAAATTAATGTGGCCTAAATTCTATTTGTGTCTCCATTCCTATTGTCTGGCTGGAGACCTTCAGAGACACACAGTCAATAGAAAACAGCAAGGGCTGGGCCTTGGTTGAAATGTAGGACACCTGAATCTAGGCTTTTGTCTCTTTCATACACAGCTGCAACTTTCCACCTTTCTTCTAAATACCAAGCACTTTGTCTCCTGTCATAGAAATCAGCCAGAGCCAGATTTTTCTATTCTAGCTGGGTTTGTATGCCTTCCTCCTCACTGGGTGCCTTCCAGTAGTGCATTAATCAATACAACTCAGAGCTGTCTCTGGTATTTTTGTTGTTTTAGTCAGCTTCTCCTCAGAGGCTACAGCCTGGCCACCTTACAAGGAGCACTGCTTTTTTCAGCTTTCTCCATTTGTAGAAAGGAAGAAGCTTTGGGAGAGAGGATGAAGTTGGGTAGGGAGAGATGAGACTTCTTCATTTAAGACATCTCGTTCTTTTGATCTCGTGTTGTCATTTTTAATGTGAATTTCTGATTTTGCATTATCTGTTAGAGTGTCAGATCACTGTGATGGAATATTGAGCTAGATGGATATTGAGCTAGATAGATATGCATATGAAGAAGAGAAGACACTTAAATGAGATCAGTAGAAAACTAATATTGTGGCAATATTTAAAAATGGTAAATGCGACAACCCAAGTAATTATAGGCCTGTTAGTTAGACATTGATCCTTGGTGAAATAAGGGAACATCTGATATAAGATGTTAATAAAAAGCTGAAGGATGGAATTAATGTCAATCAACATGAGTTTATGGAAAATAGATCTTGTCAAACTAACCTGATACCTTTTTTCAGATTACAAGCTAGTTTTCAAAGTAAGAGTATTGATGTACACTGCAAGTTATTTGACTTGCTAGTGCATAACACTTTTATTAAGGAACTAAAAAGACATAAAATGCACATAGCATACATTAAATGGATTGTAACTTTTTTTTTTTTTTTTGATGGATGACAAGATCTAATTGAAAATGTACTGTCATCCTAGGGTAAACATTTTAAATATACTTGTTTCCTGGCCACATGTAATTAAACACTTTTTCAACATCTAGAAAGGAGTACAAGATTATCACTGATAAAGTTTACACATGATATGAAGATCAAAGTAGAATTTACCAGTGATGAGCATAGTTCAATTTTCCAGTGTGACTGCAAATGTTTGATGAGTTGAAGACAAATCAAGTTTATGACCAAGTGTCCTATATCTAAGAAGAAAGAGTTTACATTAATACTACTTTTGTATGCTCAGAGGTTAAAGACTTTAGTGAAAGAAGAAGGAAGACGTAATATCCTCTAGCAGACAAAAGAATTAGGTTAAAAATTAAGACAGCCAAACTGTCTTACTGGCTGAGTGTGTGTCTTCACTTTTTCATCTGTATCAGGTAGCTAAATAAAAGAGTTTGCTTTTACTGTAAACCTTTCCTTGCAAAGAATGTTGGCCGTCCTTATGAATTTGGAGGCTACCTTGGGGCACACAATCTCTGAAAAGGCTGGAAAATTTCTGTGGATAATCAGTTCATCACAGTCTGGCTAATACAATTCTCAAGTATATAATCAAGAGATTCTTGAAATGTTATTCCAACACTTAATTGTTATTTCTTTTAAATGTATGTATCAAACTTAAGGAGAAATTAAGTGCAGAAACACTTTTTGATTGAAAAACCTAACCAGGCCTGGAATGGCAATTTCTTAACCAAGATTGGATTGTTTTCTAAGACATATTCCAGGAAGTAAACAAGAACTTACTCAAGGTACTTCTGTACTTCCTTTCTGGTTTAAAAAACATTTGCAGGCTGCCTGAAATCTCAGTATCTAAAACTGTGGTTCTCCCAACCTTCCTCAGGAGGTACTGTTAACGGTAATGTTGGTAATTTTTCTCTCTCTCACTCTCTCTTTTTTTTTTTTTTTTTAACTCAAACCCTCAAATTTTATACCTTGAGCTCTACTGAAACACCATCCCTCATTAGCACATCCTCCCCTTTCATCCCCCGAAGTACATGCTGTTTCCTAGCCTCCATCAGGGGATCTTGGCTCCTGCTCAGTACATTTCTCCATCCTTTGCCAAGGTCTAACCTATAGCCCCCTGCAACCCTTCACAAGCATCTTATAACCTGCCATGCCATCTGTCTTGAAAAACAAACTGGTATTTATGCAGCATGGAAATGATTTAAATTGCCATATATAGTAATACCTGATCTTAACAGACACTACTGCATATGTGTTACAATGTAATAAATTTTAAAGAAACCTTTTAGAAAAAAGAAAAGAATCTTAAAAAATCTACATCTAAAAACTTGAATGAATCAATTGACTACAGGATATTTCTATTACTTTGGCATTTCATCAATGTTTCTCTTAGGACTTTTCTACAGTTGCAAGTTAATTCAAGTGAAGGCGGGCTGTGAATTTAAAATGAAACAGCTACTCCTGAGTGACTCCATGTACTCTTATGCTGGAATAACTGTGCTCTACTCTTCTTTAACAAATCCATCTGTGGACATTCTACTTTTCCATCTGAAAAACTGCAAAAGACATTTCAAAGTAAGTACTGACTTGTAGTGTTTTGCAGAAATAGGTGTCTGAATAATTCCAAGAGTAGAAAAGCCCTTTTCTTTCTTCATAGTACAAACATAAATAAGGCCTATGCTGTGCATTTCCTTCCTTACTTCAGTGTTGTTTGCCAGCCCCACTAAAGGTTTCATTGCACCTTCTAGCTTTGTTCTAAGAGACTTTCTGACGCTGCAAACGACAAGTGCTCCAAGCAATACCTTCAGACTATGCTAAAATGAGTCCCTTTTTATTTTCCAAGCAGCTGCTATTAAGAACCAGGGAATTTTTTTTTACATAGCAAGTTGTGCCATCTAGCCATCCATTGTCTATTATAGACATATTTCCCTTAAAAGAATTCCCTACAGTTTACTGTTACAATGATTTTTCATGTTTCAAGATCTCTTTTTGGGAAAACCTTTCCACAGACTATTTGGCTTCCTAACTTTCTCTGACTTAATTTATTCTCATGAGTTTGTCAACTCCATTTCCTACTTCTCTTTGTGTGTAATTCACTTTTGATATTTATGGACCATTTTTGAAACCTATCTTTATATTTTAATATAGTTTGCTAAGTTTTGTTCAATAGAGCAATTCTTCAACATAAAGTACATAATATTAGTGAGAGTCAGATTGCAGGCCTTCATATATAAAAGTAAAATTTTACAAATTTTCTTTAAGTATGATAATTATATTCAAAGGCCAAAGAGGTTAAAAAACAAACAAACAAACAAACAAACAAACAAAAATCACAACCCCAAACCACATAGACACACAGACATACAAAAAAAAAAAAAAAAGCCAAAAACTGGAGTTGTGTGAATGGATAAATAATAATTGCACATGCCCCAGTGCTCTTACCATCCAAAAAATTTCTTTGGCTTCTTAAGTTAGTTGGATATAATTAATATTTATCAATTTTAACATCAAAATCCCAGGCTGGGATCTGTTTTCTCCACCCCACGTTCAATCCTATATTTCTGGCTGCTGACTCAGTTCACCTGAGAAAGAGTAGGTAGAAATACTGCTTTAATCAGCTATTTTAGGGGAAACTAAAGAATATCCCTGACTGGGAACAGTAAAGACTGTCATATTCAAACATATATTACCTGCAACAGAGCAATGAGGTTGATAAAGTTCATTCAGGTTCTGTAGAGGTGTTTGAGATAATCCAAACTCTGGTGAGTGAAAGTAGCTGTGCGTGATTTGCCTGATGAAGTAGACAGGCAATCATTATTTTTATGTGTTTAAGACTGTTTAGATCTAAAGCAGCACCTATATTTTTGTTTGAATTAAATGTAATATTTTTAGTAATAAATAATTAACATCTATATTTAAATTAGCACCTATATTTTGGTTTGAATTAAATGTAACATTTTTAGTAATAAATAATTTCTTTAATATCCACCCAATATTGTAGATGTTAAGACGAATTGTTAACTAGCAAGCTGAACATTCACAGTATAGTGCCAAACATATATTTTTTTAAAGTGGATTGCCTCTTTTCAGTTGTGTTCTTGCAATGCACCTTTGTATCTAGAGATGATAGATCCTAAAAGATATACTGGTCATAACAAAGGTCTATCTACCGTTGTACCCAGCAACAGTCAGAATAAAAGTATAAGAAAGAAGGTATATACTTTCCTCATCCTGTGTGACTTTAAGTAGTAATGTAGAGGTTTCCCAGACTGAAGTTGTATTGGGATCATTATATTTAACAGCCACTGATATAGTGAATAGACATTAATTTGTTACCTCTGGACTCCATAACATCCTGTGAGAGTGAGCTCCTCAGTTTTGCTGTCTAATGGTTACATTTCATGCCTCCTTGTTCTTGTCTTCTGAACAAAAAGCGACTGATCATTCCTTCTTCACCCTACTTTTCATTTCATAGATCTCTACAGTTACTGGTTAAAGACTCCCAGAGTTTTATTAGCTTCTTGCATAAATACTGCATGAAGCAGTATTGAGATGGGGGATCAAAACCACATGCTAGACACAGCCATGATATGGTAGAGGAGTGGGGGATAAAGCCTCCCTTCCATGGGTTATATGATAAGGTTGACCAATCTGTAAAAACACTTTGTTTGCACCATGTCGTTGCTTGCCTCATGTTGGGAAAACCTGCAGCAGTCTGCTAAGGACAGGTGAATCCACAGTGTTCTGAGGGATCTGGAAACAGAAAATATGGTCAGTGGCAAGGACAAAAACCTTCTTCGAGTCTCTGAAGCTGAGGACATTAGTTAAAAATTGAAAGTGTCATGAATTTGTATAGAGGCATAACAATGTTCTAAGTTTTCTGTTCTGTTATTGACAATTCCCAATACCCTGCTTGGCCTTTATTTCAGATGGCTTTTGTGCAATGAGTCAATGTTGTCACAGAGCCTTCCATAATTACCCATGCAAAGCAACAGTTACATCTAAAGGAGCTATTACTATAGAGGAAAGAGAGATCATTAAGGGATTACCATTATGCACACAGGTTATTTTTTCTCTGTGTTCACCACCTTCTACTTATTAATGCTGAATTTTAGCACTGCTGTTTTCATCTAGGCACTTAGTGTCATGAAGTTCCTCTGTAACTATTCACTGTAAGCTCCAGATTGACTATCCTTAATAATTTTGTGATATCTGTGAGTTTTTATATATCAGCCCTTTCTCATTTCCTAAACATTTAAGAACAATTTGAATGACACCAGCACCAGGCAGGAGCACAAGGGCAGCTGAGGAAAATGATGAGGGTCAGAGCTAAATTTTATTGGGAGGGAGGAGCTACATACATATCACAGTCAGGACAAGCTGAGGACAAGAGACCAGTGAAGGCTGGCAGTGATTCCACCACAGAGGAAAATAGGAGGCTTGGCTGAGTCAGGAAGCTTGTATACTACAAGGTAGCATCCAAGGTAATGACTGGATTATGCAGAGCAAGTTTTCATAGAAATGAAATCACGGGTAATATAATATAAGGCAAAAGCTAAGTGATAATACTTATCTGGCAGTGCTACAGTTACTGTCATATTCCCTACCTGCTGGGATCATCTTGATCGAGCAGGTCACAGACTTATATTTCACTAATGAGGTTAATCAAGACACTGGGAAATGGGAACAGACACTGCCACAGGGTCCTGTGTTAGGCACACAGGACTTGGTACGAAGACGCTGCAACGATACTTGCAGAACTCCTCTGGCAAATGCTAAACCATGGAACATTTATTTCTATCTCTTGCTATTAATCCACAGAAGGACTTAGATTGTCTAGGAAATCTTATTGAGGGAAATTTTGCTTTTCTATTATTACTGCAATACGTTGCAATCCCCAAACATGTTATTTTATTTTTCCCATTCTTGCTGGCATATTGTCAAATTATTTTAATAATGATAAAATTATCCAGTCATTAAACAGGAAAACAAATAGTAAATGCTAAACCATGTTGCTTGACTGTATTCCATTCTTCAACAGTAAATTGCTTAAAATGAAGCACAAATCTGCCTTTTTGTTTTCATTTCAGCAATTTTGTTTTGATTTAGAAATTCCTTACTTTTCTACCAGAGGAAGATATGAAAAGAGATGCAGTTTTGAAGATGTTTCCTGTGTTTTGAGGTTTCAGTGAATGCTAATCTGTTATTTGTTAGATTGTGCATTTTGTTTTCATCCTCCCATGTCACTGACTGATACCCTTCTCTGTAGTAATCTATGTCTTTCAGTTAAATGGCTTTTAGAGGAAAAAAACATCAGAAATTACATCTATGCTGGAGTGTGGCAGAAACTCTGTACTGCTGCTGAAGATGCTAACTTTTATATGCTCCTGTAGAGGAGCTGAAGTTCCTATGGAATCTTTAACTTTGAACTTTGTGCTCTGCAGAGTCCTCAGACTAGTCTCTGCTCCTTGTGTCTGCTGGGTTTCAGCCGTGCTGAAGACGTAAAATGGCTTGAAAGATAAAATGACACTAATGTGGTCTCCCCTTCCTAATTAGAGGAGAATGAACAGACCAGACTGTCCAACCATCAGCTGGCAAACACTTGTGTTGCTGCATTAATGCAGATCATATCAGCTTAGAGTAGTGCAGCCTTATTCTGGAAACTCAGGCTATATCTGCACTGCTAGATAAAAAAGGCTAAAGTTGGTACAGCTCAGTTTGCATGCACACAGCTAGATTCTCTTACCCCTCTAAAACAGGCCAGTTGTAGTCAAGTTTCGGTCTGGGGGCATTCACGGGGCTTCGTGAATCCTTGAACTGTGCTTGTGCAGTGTCCAGCCAAAGGAAAAACATATCAGGGACAATGCTGACAATTAAATAATATGAAGTGTTGTGTAATTCTTGGGCTGTGCCCAGGCCCTGCTGGGTGACCGTTGCAGACCCAGCTCTAGGTGCTACATATTGGCCTGGCGTGGGCTGGGGCAGCGGCCTGCAGAGGCTTGGTGTGGATACAGAAGAGACTCTTCAACATGGTATTTGTCCCTGGGCTCAGCTCTGAGCCTGCACACCTGCGTGGGCTCTGTTTCTGGAGGTACCTTATTCATGGCGGGCTGGCAATCTGCCTGCAGCCTTACCTAGGAGGGGCTGGAAGGCTCTTGGGATCTGTGACAGCGAATCCTTCAGTGAGACACCCACAGAGTAAAACTGATTTTGCATCGAGCATTTCCCAGCCCATTTTCAATGGCAGGCAAATTCATGGTAAGCAGAGTTTGTCAGCAGTTAAGTTATAAACAAAGAAAAGCACTGCATTTGTCAAATTGGTGATTTTCTACCAGTTCCTCACCTGGCTCCAATTCTCAGCTATATTCCAGCTGTCCTGAGGATTAATTAGTTAATATTTATGGAACACTGTGAAGATGAAGACTGCTAGAACAGTGCTAAATGTTTTATTTACATGGTTTATAAACAGCAGCCCAGTAGTCCCACATGGAACTCATCCTATCCCTGTGTTCACAGATTTCCACTGCAGGTTCAATTGGGATGGCTTTTATCATGATGTAATGTATTTTTATTGCGGTACTAGACCAAATGTATCCTCTAAATTATGTGATTAGTTTCAGTACAGCTCACTCTCCAGAATAGCTATCATAAAGCGTGAGACTTTGAAAGCATTGCCAAATTTAAATGTAGGCTTCAGTCTATGATTTCATGTCAAAAATTTATGCACAGCCTCATTTGTCAGGCAGCATTATTGATTTTATAATGTGTAATGTTTTTCTTATTGAAAAAGTGTTCCCAGGCCTGAGCTTATTAACACAGTGTTGATTACTCTTTGGGGGCAAGCAAACGTTTTTTCCATTTATTAAAGATAATAAGAAATGGGAAATCATGTTTTTTTATATACACATTATGTGAATGAAAATTATGGTTACTGATTAAATAATATGAGGCTTGAAAATTAAAGTATAATACAATGCCTCCCCTTTATAAAGCTGCATAAGTTGCTAGAAAGTCTCCCGGTATTTTATACATCTATTAGTAGTGTTACTATTCGCTCTTTTTCACTGCAAACAAAGTTTACATAAATGCACAATATTGTGTATGTCTTTCCAGCAATTCCTGTGTCAGCTAAAGTGATAACTCTGCTTGAGACATCATCATCATTCCCATAGTGAGCAGATTCAAACACACCGAAGGATTATTGTTTCTGTTAGGAATAAGCAGAACCCTGCTAAGAAATCTAAAATTGAAACTTTTTTTTTTGTATTCTTATTTTCTCAGAGACAGCTATGGGATTTAGATACCAACTTTTTTTGTTTGTTTGTTTGTTGTGTGTGTGTGTGTGTGTGTGTGAGGAAGGCCTGTGAAAATCTCAATTAAATATCATACTAACTGAAGAAAAAAGCATGAAGCCTTCTCTCTTGCATGGATCCAACTTTGAGTGCTTCCTATAGAGCTGAAGTGATATAAAGTGTGTAATGCTGCTATGTTGTAAGCTGGCAATATTAAATGAATGAGATACAGATCAAGCTTCTAGCCTTATTGGGGTCAATTCTCTAAACATCTCTTACTTCAGTATGTTATTTTTCCATGAAACTGCTCAGCAGATAGTCCTGCATACCCATGCACTGAATTCTCTGTTCCTCAAATGTTCAAGAGAAGATTCAGATAGAAGAGATGCTCTGTTCATGTTTTTCCCTGAAAGCTGTCTAATTTGCACATTCCGTTTTACACTAGGGAAATTGCTGGCAGAAGCTCCTCTTATGTAGTGTGAACACATAAATAAGCTTTGCAGCAATTAATATTGGTCAATTTTCAAGACAATCCCCACACCTCCACTCTTTTGGAATCCATTATCAACTTTTTCATTATTAAAACACCACTTGATTTGGCTTTATAGACTGCCTATAAATGCCTTCCATTATGCCATGTTCATGTTTATATCCCAAGTCTTTCTCCTCTTCCCAGAAGACTGTGTGGAAATACATGTTACTTTCAAAACATATAGCACTGGACTATTATTATGTTGCAGGGTTGACAGTGGTTGAATAGACAACATGTTGGAAATAATTCTCCGTGTCCTCTCCTCCTTGATAGCTCAGAGTCTAGGTCTCCTCTGGAGACTTAGTGGCAGATGGCGGTAAAGCTGAAATTAGCTCAAATCTTGCACTCTTCCGATGATTATCTTCCTCTCTGGAATGCAAAGCAAGGGTAGATATCTCTCCTGACGGAAGCTGATATGGGTCCTGGGCAGGCACAGCAGGGAATTCATTGCAGCATCTTCTTGTGAGATTTCAGCGTCCTCTCCTGCTTAAGTCCACTTGGATTTTTAATTATCTTTCAGACCCTCTATTCATTTTTCTCTCTCAGAAAATACAGAATAAAGCCTACCCCCTATTTTCTATCCAATTCATTCACAGTCTTCTGTCTCAATTATTGTACTATAATCCTCTCTGTTTTAATCCTTTTCCATAGTCAGTTTATTTCAGAATTAGGATTCTTATCCTTTGATCTATTAATTTACAGTTTAACCTTATGCTCTCTTTCTGCTTTTTATTTGGGGCATTATAGAGGATTGCTTAAGTGGGGAGGAGAAGGCAGAGCAGAGCCTTCATGTTATACATTAAGGATGTCTAAATAGAAAGCATCAGGGGAGTCCTCCTAAGGGATGGCTACTGGGAGAAAAATGCAATTTGGATTTGAATTTGAAAGCTAAGCAGAGTAGAGAAGCTAGAAATGACAGAGCTGGGCAACATTATTCTGATGTTCATTCACTGAATGAGACGTCTTACAGTTAAATTTGCCGAAAAACTTCAAAAAAAGTACAGCTGATAAATTTTGAAAAGCAAAGATCTCCCTTCCCCAAAACACACACCACAGCCTGTAAATTGTTTTTTTTCTTTTTTTTTTTTTTTCCAAAGTAGGTAGTCTGACTTTAGTCTCAAATGCTTGAGAATGAAAAAGCATTTTTTATTTTTATTTATTTTTATTTTTATTATTTTTTTTCAATAGTAAACGAACACTTGGGGATGAAGTGAAACTTCTAGACCGAACACAACTTTTCAAGTTGAAAAATCTGCTCTTTGCAGGATCTTGTATCAGAGGTAGCAGGCTTAAGGGCAATATCATTTAACAGAAAATGTGGGAACACAAAAAGTGAAGGACAGTGTTTGCTTAAGTGGACAAGACAGAAGGAACTCTACACAGGCAAATAGGTGGATCTAGTGCAAGTGCTGAGCCATTTTAGGCTTCTTAGGCTGTTTTTCCTTGCTTTCTTTTAGGTGCTCCTGTTGCTCTCCTCTCTTTGGAGAGAATGGGGCTGGGAGGGAGGGTGGGATCAAGGAACCAATTAATGTATAGATAGCAGAAATATCCACTTTTAAGGGTTTCAGGAGCCCTGAGCTGAAATACTGTTTCAGCTGTAGACTTTCCATGTAATTTAAGGAATCAGTCCCATGACTCAACTTCTCTCCTCTGAAATGGGAATAATACATCCTTTTCTCAGAAAGGGTAAACACATCTGTAAAAATAAGGCATCGCAGTGAGGGAGTCCACTGAAAAAAACTACTCAGTATGGTTAACCCTTCTTGGCATAAGCAACAGCCTGTGCAGGGTGCAGGATCTTCTCACAGCACTGCACAGGTATGCTTCCGAAGGGCCGATAACATAAACATAAGATTTTTAAAGTAAATAATAGAATACAAATTAAAACAAAAGTTGCAAAGAATACATGAAAATGAGTATAACAGCCTCTTAGGAGTCTCTGCAATCTGTCATGTAAATAGAAAAGATACAGACATCTGCAAAGATCTTCTAGTACATATGGGGATGCATTTCAGATTGTCTATCCTGTACCCAAAACATTGCACTGTGTTCCTTTGCATATTGGTGTGTTAGCAAGTGAAAGTGAGAAAAACTGCAGTCACAAGCCTCAATTTGTTTGCATAAATCAAATATATTTCAAAGTTTGCCCCTAATGGCTTTATTATTTGTCCATCTGACACACAGTGCTCTAAATTATGTGCCTAGAGGTGAGTAACACAGACAGACCCCTCTTCAGGAAGAAACTACCTCGACAAAGTATCTGACAGAGCAAAAGAAAAACCTGCTTCAAAACCAGCTGTTTGTAGTCTGTGACTTTTTCCAAGGGGAAAAATAAAAAATAATGCATTTGCTTATCCAGATAAAAATGGTGCCTTTTCCAAAAATATAAAATACCTTAAAAATGAAAATACAGCAAGAGAATCGGCTCCTTTTGAGTCTCATCTTTAATCACGAAAAATGTTGTGGCTTAATCTTAAAAAGCCTTGCCTGTAGTGAATTGTAAATGTTTAAATTGTCACAGAAAAATTTAAGTGAAATCTCTTCATTTATCTGTTTTCTTTTTCAGATCATTCTAATGTCCAAAGGTCCTGATGCTATGGTGAATGCTGATGCTACAATAGATGCACAAACCCATACATGAGTATTTATTGTCAGATGGGAAGCCTTACTGGTCCTTACTTTCTATGGTATGATATTCCTGCTGCAGTGATGCAAGTGGTCAATGCATGTGAAGAATGACCTCTCTTTAGCTGTACACAAACTGCACAGGATTTTTCATATTGTTGTCACAGTTTGTACAAACATTAAATCAAGTCCCTAGATTTCAACTGCTTGGAAACTGGCAGCAAAGACAGAGAACTATGCTAAGCTGAGACGCTGGCTGTCACTCCTGGTTCTGGGCCAAGTGGTCTTCATGAGCACGGGGAGGTATTTTGCTGGGAAGCATTTTTCTTTTTCTCCTCTGAAAAGAAGGCTGGTGGTCAGCTATTTAGAGCATATTGTTCTGTGGCAGCTGGAGAACCATTAGTGGTGCATATACCCTTGCTTGATGGCATATAGACACTCAAGGCAATGGGAAAAGATGCCCGGTAGTCTAGCCCATTATTAATGTGTCTGCTTCTTTAAAAGGTCAACCTATTTTAACGATCAATTCTGTGCAAGAAATGTTTTTTGAAATGAGTGCTGTGATATTCTTCTGATTTTGATTCTCTTAACCCCCCTTGTGAAGTAATAGAGGTATAAATATTAAACATCCCATTTCCTTTACAGCTAGGATTGATTGGGGGTGGCAATCTGACAGCCAGTGTGATTCATTCTCCAAGCCAAAGAAAATCAGTCTTTGATAGAATAATAGAGTCCGACAGAGGAGGTTAGGACATGCGTGATCACTGGTACCAGCCTTAAACCTAAATTGCTAAGATGTCAGAATTACAAAAACTGTTCTGCATGAGGCGGAGTTGTGGATTTAGCCCCTCAGACCAAATTTTCTGCTGCTTACTTCATTCCTTATCTGATAGACTTTCTGCTGGGACCTGACGTTTGTCCTTTAGTATTGCTTTGAGCCTACATAAACAAAATTCCTTAGTGGAGATCTTCCTAGTCACAAAAAATTTGGGGTGTGCGATTGATTGTGAACCAGGAGCTAATAACGAAAAGGTTATGATCCACAGTGATAGTAAACCTGAACGCTGAGTTTATTCATTTCTTGCTAAAGGATATATTTGGTCAAAAGAAGGAAGAGTACATTTTTCAACAAGTACAAATACTTTTTGATCTTTTTAATGCTAGTTTGTTGTAAAAAAAATGGCTTTGATGGCTTAGTTTCTTTGAGTGAAGTGTAATTTAACTGTATTTGTCCTATCAGCTATGAGAATCTCAGGATCAGGTTGTGTGCCCGGGCAGCAGTGAAATTGTTCTAATGAATATACTCATTCAGCTGTGGGCTCTATTGTACAATCAAATAGTAATTGTCTGACTTCCAGAAATTGTCCGACAGACCGAGTTGTTTGAAAATGTGCTCTTTCCTCTTCCATTTCCAAATTCCTGGGCATGAACACCTTTATTCTTTTCTACTGCTTGTATTTATGTTCCTAAATCTCTATGACCTAGAAACCTTTTCTTACTTTAGCTGAGTACATTTCTTATGCTTCAGTTGCTTGAGACATCTGAAAGTGATGTACAACAATGAACAGGCATTCTTCATACTGTAATTGGTTATACCCTGAGAAAAAAGCAACCTGAAAATGTAAATGCTGAGTGGTATCACAAAGTACAGCTTATCTGCTAAATAAATAAATATATATATATATGTATATATTGTCTGGCTGAAAGACAGTAAGGAAAGATTAAAAAAAATAATTACACATACAATATTTTTCACTGTTACTCACCATGTGAGTTTTTGTGAAAGGGATGTGTTCAAAACAACAAAAGCAAAACAAATCAAAAACAAAAACACAAAAACAAAAAGAAGCCACCCTCAAACATGCTTCAAGGTTTTATGCTGCTTGTCACTGTAGTGTTGGAGTTATATTCCTGTTAAGATATATGGGTGGTTGTCTTCCTCTAACTAATGGGAGAGATGTTTATGAAATCACTAACAATTTGAAGTATCTCTCTATATATACATGTATATGAATGATATATAAGGTGCATCACTTGTCTCCTTATCACATCTAGGTATAAAACATACACAAATATATATACATATGTAACTGTATATGCATGCATTTGTATATGTAGAAGATAATTAGTTTTTCATAAAAAGCTTTTGAGTGTAATACCAGGAAAAAAATATTTTTTGATAAACTATTTTTTTTCTTTAACTAGAAACAGTACAATGCTTCCTATGTTGTAAGGCAGATGGGCCTTGACATTTTTTCAGTTGAATTATCCCTTTGGCTGGTGCCTAATTTGTCTTTCCTGAAGATGTAGTTTCCCTGGTTTGCATACAAAGGAGGAAATTGCATGTTGATAATATATTTTGGGGTGTGTGGCCATTTGATTAGGAATTGAATTAAAGTTATCAATCTGTTTCATGTTATTTTCCAACATAAAGATATTAGAACAATACCTTTCAATCACATGCAAAAATATAGTAAAATGGAGCCACGAGATTTTACATCTCTGTCATCCTTTAACCTTCCTTACATCATCACAGTATTTCTAAGTATTTAAAACTAATTACAAGGAGGATTGAACTGGGTAATCTAAGAAAGAGAGTTTCACATTCTTTTTTATGACTTCTGACTTAATTTCTGCAAGGTATGTCTTCCCTAGAAATACAATGGGTGGGAAGCCGGATTGCTCTGGCATTGGTAATATGATATAGTCTTTTATTTCTGCATTGTCAGCACAATGCCACTCTAAGCCTGTGTGACTAAAAGTTGTAACCTTCTGATGGGTTTATTCTGATGGGCATATTTTAAGATCAATGTGATCATGCACATATTTGATCCCAGACACCTCTTTACACACCTTGAAGAATTGTTTTACAGTAATACCCTAGATTAAAATATATATATATATATATAAAGAGTTAAAGGAATAAGAACACTTCTTCAGAGGGAAAGTGGCGAAAAAGAGAAAGAGAGCAAGATAAAAAAAAAAAAAGAAAGAAAGGGAAAGAACTGTAAAAGGAAATTGAAAGGAAAAATAGAAAGGGAAAAGCCTTAAATTTACATTATTTTGTAAGAACCAAATGTTATTTAAGGTTCTGTAATGTTTTAAAAATTAAGTTTTACTTTCAATATTTTGCTTGCAATCAGAGCTGGAAGTGCCAAAATACTATGTGAAAAGCTGTTTTAATGTTAATTTTGGCCATGGACAGAAGCAGAAGTGTGAAAAATCTCACCACCAGCAATCTTTCACATTGCATTTCTTTCCAATTTGAAGTTTTAAGCAGTTAGAATTAACACTTGATTTTAAATCCTAATTGAAATTGAACCTGAACCTTTTCAGGTACTGTCATCGCTAATTAGGAGAGTTGTGTCTGTGTTTACATAATAATAAATAGCTTTTGAGAGCTACTTCTGAAAGAATATGAGTTCTAACAAACTTCCATTATATCACTCTTTCAGAAAAGTATGATAAATTAAATTGTGGAAGTCAGTACTACAAGCTCTAATCAGGGTGAAATTTTTGTGGTTATAATAAAGGCTCTTTATAGTCTAACGTTTTAGGTCATTTTACAGTGTTTGTAACTGTGATGTCTGAACAATACCCGTGATCTCTGTAAACCTTCTTTTCCAATTGCTGGCATTCACTAAGAATGAATCCGAAAGTTTGTGTTTTAATAATTACGATGCAGTAGAGAGTAATTACAGATTTTTATTATTAAGCATCTAAGTGATTAATGAGAATAGTAGCTGAGAAAAAACATTTATGAATTGCTTTCAAGAGAAGAAAAAAAAAGAAAAAGGATGGCAAGTAACTTCTTGGAAGTGGCAGACCTTTCTGGTATCCATGGTTTTACAGGATTACCAGCTATGAATTTTAATACTTCCACTGGTCTATGTGCCACTGATCATTATATGAATTGGGATACTATAGGCTTGAAATGCTAGATATAAATTTAAATGTATTGTTTGTAAAGAATATCTGTAATAACACAAAGCACCTTAGAAAATGAAGTACCCTCTCATACTTAAAAGGCTAAAGAAAACCATTAAAAACAGTCTGTTCCAAAAGAGAATAATCAAGATTCTAATCTCTTTTTGTAAGTGGAGATAATGTATGAATTAGAAAATTATAGAAACTGACCTTTTCTAATAAGTATTATACAACATATATTGTATGCCATAATAAATATACATGTACCTAGACCTGTGTTTCCTGTATGTTCATCAGCTGAAAGAATATCAATCACATTTTGGCACTTTGAGACAGGTTCAATGTTCGCTGTTGCTGCTTAGCTTTATTGATGTTGGGGAAGGCATGGTATCCCACACCCCTGTCTCCTTTAGTAAGCCTTGTAATTAAGCAAGTTTGGCTGTGTGATTGGTGGTTTTGCTGTCATCTACCACTACTTATCAATATCTTGTCTCCAACAGATATATTTTTCTTCCACTGGTATAGTCACTGGGAATAAGTTCAATAACATATTTTTATAATAGCAAGACCTATGATGCAGTAAAACACTGCCTGTGATGTAGTAAAAGAGATTTATTTAGCACTCAGTCTTTCTACTGACCATAACTAAGTGAAAAACTGTCTTCAGAACAACTCAGCATCAGATTCATGGTAGAGTCATGAAGCCCTATTGAAGCCTCACAGAAACCTTTAATGGTATATTTGTCTGGAGAAAGTTTTGTTCATACATAATACTCTAATTTATTTATACATATATAAATGTATGAGAGCTGAGATCAACTAAGTGGTTGTGTGCATGGAAAAAAAATGTTAGAAACACATTACAGGGACTTTTCTGATATAACAACCCCAAAAGGGGGAGGTGAAAGTAAGGGTAGCTGCTCATGAAAGATGTGTTCTTCTGCTGGTTTTCAGTCTCACTGTACAATGCTGAAATGTTGATTCAGTTTGATTTTTTTTTTCTAAGGATACTCTGCTTGAAAAAAATGGACTATCTCTGAAGAATATTTTGGGTTTCAGAAGAAGTTAAGAAAGTAAAACGGTGTTTAGAAAGCTACATTTCCAAGTTATGCTGTGTACAGTGATGACAGCTTCCTCTAAAATCAGATATTTTATACAAACAGATTCTTGGGTGGGACTGGAATATTGCCCATCCTCATGTGATCCAGCTGTGCACCATCACAGTTTGTTGCTGTGTATGCAAATGAGATTTCACAGAGGAATCATTATCAATCCAGATGTTGCTCCTAAGAAGTATTTAAGCCTTTGCCATTAAAATGCCACCATCTAAAATTAATATTGCTCAAGTGCTATTAGTACCATATTGCTTGTGTTTCATCAACGAGAGCTATGTAATAGCATGACATTGTTATGTGACAAAAAGTTCATCTTCTCACACACACAGAGGAGCACAGAGA
The DNA here is from genome assembly GCF_964034855.1 of Anser brachyrhynchus. Lineage (NCBI taxonomy): Eukaryota > Metazoa > Chordata > Aves > Anseriformes > Anatidae > Anser > Anser brachyrhynchus. The sequence goes on along the minus strand of NC_137696.1, from coordinate 118,017,598 downwards.
GGCAACGGCAGATGGGAAAGCCCAATAACATGCTGCCCTGGTCACTCCCAGACCCATTACAGCAGGTATCAGCCCATCAAAGGCCCATCTCCAGAAAGAGCAAAAGAGTGCAGTGGTGCAACAGGGAGGGGAGGAACCTTAATAAACCTAATTGGAGAAATAAGTCCCTTACCTGAATCCTCAAAGGGCTGTTTTCCAGGGGAACCTTGGCCCTGTGGGCTGCAGGGGACACAATGCTAGGACTAAACAGTATTGTCTTACAGACCAAGGCGGATTGCTGCCTTGGAGGTGTGGAACACATTATGGGATGCAGCATCTTGGCATTGCACAAGTTTTATTATGAAATGTCTACAGAAGGGAAATGGAGGGAAGTGGTCTGGGGAGGAACACGTGGGAAAATAGAGGGATAAAGGATAAGGTCGTAAAAGGGCCCAGTGAGCATCTAAACAGTTTGCTTGTATTTATGTCTATTTGGCTATGTCCTGAGCCTGGCCAGTGTCGTCTGTCCTAATTATATTATTAATTATATTCCTAATTATATTCCTAATTCTTCTCCTGTGTGAAGAAATCTGCTCTGTGTTCATGTGTGCATATGGGGGTCTTGGTGCCAACGACCAGAGGAACTGGAGTGTATGATTTTGTGTCAGCACCTGGAGTGAGCAGAGGCACTTGTGCCAGTGTGTAGGCACTAACAAACACCAAGCCAGAGCAGCCAGTGAAGTGGCCTGTGAGCCAGGGAGAGGTCTCCAAGGGTGAGACCACAGGAGCTGTTGGAGGGATTCTGAGCTGCTGGAGACCCTGGGGCCTGGGATTTGCCTAAGAAATGTGTATTTGTGTCTGTGAGTGGATGTGTGTTTGTATACATGTATCATTGTACGGGAGGCAAATGGGGAGAGTAAGGACCCAGGAGCAGCTATGAGAATGAATGTGTGTCAAAGCTCAGTTATTGGAGAGATCCACAGTGTGCGCCTGTATGTGTGTGTTGGTATATTCAAAGGAATGTGTACCAGCAGCTGGACTGGGGCTATGGCCTCAGAGCTCATATATCCAGTTGTCTGTAACTGGGGAGACTGGGATTCAGTGGCAGCTACTGAGCTACTGAGCCTGGCTGCTGGAGGGATCCATATTGCACAGGTGGTTTTATATAAAAATAAAAATATAATGAAAATAAATACAATAAAATAAATAAATAAAAAGTATAAATATAAATATATTTCAATAATTATTTATTTTAAATTTATTTATAATATTTATTTCCACTAAAAGACCTTAATCCTTCTCAGCCAGGATGAGGCCATTGGTGTTGTTTCTGAGAGCAGAATCTATCCATATGTGTTGATCTGTGTGGCCAGTTGGATGTATACGTATCTCTTCTTTGAATATGTGTGTGTGTGTGCATGTGCCTACTGTGAATACATGCTAAGTCTGAACAATGGTTGGACCTTGGGGGTTGGAGCTGTGGCAACCTTGTCTCTCTGGATGCTGTTGGATTCAGCAGCCCAAAACATTAGGGACTTGCAAATGGCAGTTATCAACATATTAATAACTGATATTTATGTTTCCTTTTCTTTGTAAAGCAAAACCAGAGGAAAAGTGAAAAAGAAATGAATGATAGAAGAGAATGGCTCTCCTGCGAAGGCACCAAAACCTCAGGCTGAGATAAGGATAATGGGAGTTGGAAATCTGCTTTTAGATTTTTGTTGTTATAGGTGTTTGTTATTCTGCTATGTTATGCTGACAGTGGTTGCAATGTTTTTCTTGTAAACCATGGAACTAGTCTTAATTTTGGGTTATTTTCTCCAATATAGGGGAACTATTCCAAGGTGAAATGCCATATATGTGAATAGATGGACTTCAAGGAAAAACAACAACAACCAACCAACCAAACAAACAACAAAAACACAACCTGATTTGGGGACATATTCTTCAAGATATTTGTTTTCTGGATGCTGTCTGCTTGCTGCTCATCCTTTATGTCATATGGAACAAATGTTTTCCTGCAGAATGCTCTTCAAAATTGGTGTGTATCTCTTCTCAAATGAAAATTTCTGAAAACCACAAGATTTCTGTTTGTGATAGGATTCTGGGGAGTGCGATGGAACTGGAAAAGCTGGGTTGATGGCACTAGTTTCAGAGCCAAGGCACTGACCTACTGTGGTCGTAGTGGCTGCATGCTCTCTTACTCTGTGGTTAATGCATGACAATTCAATGCGGCTTATCTCTCAAGAAGAGCATCTTCCTTGAGTGCTTCATTTTAAAAGTGCAGCAAAAAGAGGTAGTGCAAGAAGTGGGTACTCCTGTGTGAGGTGCATTTTTTTTTTTTTAGTGTCAGAAGTCTTAACAAATTTCTGGCAAGTATTCAATGGAAAGGTTTGCCAAGATCACCAGTATTTTTATGTGTTTAATGACACCTTTCAAGGGTATATCTAGAAATTAACCCACATTTTGACAGTCATGACCTAAATGTTTAATATGGGCATCAATATCTGAAAGTCTCATGCAAAATTCAGCAAAGAAGATATCTATGTTTAAGGGAATAAAAGAAATTACATGATTAGCAGAAGATCTCATAATCATTGGCATTAAGGCTATTAATGGACTTGACTCCTCCCTGGAATGGGGAAAGAACAAGTATGTCCAGTGGGGCACAACCAGAACAATCCCCTTCCTTCAGTTATTGCTCTGCCTGTGAGGGACAAATCCTCCACAGTTTCAGCAAGATTATGCACAAAAGAAAGAGTGGTCATGATGTGATTCCCATCTGCGTTGCCCTAAATAACCTGAAGATGTGGAAGCACTAAACAGCTCCGTTGTGTTGAACATCTGAAAATTGTACAAGAAGAAATTCAGAGCAGAATCTTTTTCCTTTACTTCTGAAGCCCATAAAATTGCTCTGAAGAAGAAATATGTACCTTCATAATAGACTAGATAGTGATAAGCAGAAAGTTTTTGAAGAAAATAGCCTTTTGGGAAGAAACCCTTAGATAACTCCAAAAGATTTTCAGACCATCTTCCCTTTACCACAAAAATAGAATACTGTGTGAAGGATGAAACATATTTTCAGAATAAAACTTAACCACTGCAAGCGAATGCACTTCCTATCACCCCATTTACCAAGGATTGTCTTCCTTCTTTATTTTGGTTATCACTGCCTCACCTCTTTACCTCTTGTATTTGAACAGAAACACAAGTAGATGGATTTCCTCCAACTATATTCTGCAAGCACATTACTCAAGGGACCTTGCATGGAGCATATCACACACTCAGGAGGTGATCCAGGTGTAAGATGACTCTTTATACTCTGCTAGCACATTTCTGGTGGGAGTAGTCACCTGATCTATCTTTTCTGACACTCCAGAACATGAACCATGGACCAAAAGTGCTTGCTGTTGGACAATTGCCATGTCTTAGGGCATCTTTTATTTTTACAAGGTACTGCAAGATCTCCAAACCATGTTCCAGACATCAAAGTCTTCCCTAAGTTCTTTCTCACCTGGATGATTCTCTTCTTTATGGAGATGAGAATCCTTTGTTCTCAAGCATCTGACATTTATCAGTGTTTCTCAATCTGTGTTCTGTAAAACAGTAAAACCTTATCTTGTGCCCCATTTAAAAATATCCCCAAATTTCTGGGTGAGTAAGCTAAGAAACAAAGTGGAAGAAGATTGAAGCCATGAATGAGGATGCAGAAAGCAGTAAAATAAGAATTGGACTAAAGGAAAACTAGAGAAGATGATTTATGAGTCTGGTTTGGTTATCTTTTTTTTTTCTTTTCTTTTAAGAAATTTTTCAAAATTTTTTTTCTTTTTTGAAAAAGAAAGATTTTGAAATGTTACATGATCTTTTAGCAGAAGCACTGATCTAGGCCATAGTGAACTTAGGCATGTAGCATGGATTCATGCACAGTCAGAGAACAAGAATGATTTTCTATCTGTGATCTGTGACCCAATGTGTCTGTGAAATTTCTCAGAGATCTTAAAAGGTAGCTATAAAAGTAGGTCTTCAGTAGGTCACGTTCCCTGGCCCAGGGTTTGACCATCACTGGAACATGTTTAGTAATCTATACGTTGATCTATACCTACCTCTTATGATGACTCCAAAGCAACAATTCGCCTTTCTTCTCTCTCTCTCTCAAATCTTAGTTATTGAGCAGGATAGTGACTTCAAAGCAGGAAAGACAAGAAAAGCAGAAAGGCCAAACAATTGACTCAGGGCCTGACTCCTGTGATGCTGGAAGTTTATGATTAGCTGACAAAATTCTCCTGATCTATCATCCTGTTTTCAGTTGTCTTCTGTTGTAGTTTTTATTTTAAATCCGCAGCGCTTGCCACTACCTGCCAATAGCCTGGCACTGCTGTCTCCCCAGCCTCTGTGTAAGCAGTTGATACAAAATGTCTTGTATTGTGCTGTATAACCCACTGAAAAATGAGCTATTCCTGCAAGGAACTCCTGAGTTTTGTATTTATTTCAATAATTACCTCACAAGTTTCTCCTTCTACCCTGTAAGAACAGTTCTGCCCTGTGGGCTGTTCTCTCCTTTTAAGCAGATAACACTGCATGTGTGCTATTACGGCTCCATCTGTAGTGCTCCTGCCACATACAACTAGCTTGAATAAGGACAGGGGCAGGGGGTCTACCAGTGAGAAAGCCAACAAAAGAATTAAGACAAAACATGTTTGCTTTTCTTCTCATTGCTCTGATTTTTAAATTCTTTCCTTTGGTGAGTGGTTTCTTTTCCTTCTTGCTAGTTGCAATTTCCCCTCTGGATTACTCCAGTGATGCTCACCACCCTGGTCTCATGGAGTTCATTCAATCTGGAGAGCTGATTCCTTTTTGGGAGCCTGCTTGCCAAGCAAGTTTTCCCAGGTTCTCAGAGCTCTGCATGTAACTGCAGTAATTACGGGATTAAGCTCATTAATAACATGCATAGGAAAATCAGTCATATTACAGAAGGAGCTCTGGAAAAGAGAGTGGTATTTAAATGTCAATGGTGTGAAATTCTGTATATATCTCTGTGTCTATGTATACATTTATGACATATGTATACATTTTTATGTGTATGTGTGATGTGTATATACACTGTTGTAGCTGCTGCTAGAAAGTGCTGTTTCAGATGGAGCACTTATTGATAACAACTTTAAACCTCACTCCATGTACTGTAAATTCCTTTAACACCCTGTGCTTACATAGTGTAGCAGATTGCACATTCATTACGTGATGACACATGAACGAAGACATTGATAACAAGACAATTCTTTGCACATTTACACTGTTTTGCTCTTTTTTTTTTCTTTTCTTTTTCTTTCTTTCTTTTTTTTTTTTGTTGTTTTTGTTTTACCAGCTTCTTTTGGTGGATTTACTGAGCTCATAGCTGTGGGGTCTGTGCAATATATACTATCCTTACTGCATTCAGGATAAACTGTGGGGAAAATCAAGCCATCTCTATCTCTAAAGCAAGGAGGAGTGGGAAGCAAAAGCTGATAGTTACATAGGGCTGTGTAGGAGGGGGAGAAGGGTTGGACTCCACAATGTGTGTTAAAAATCGCATATCACTTTGGGCGTGCATGAGTGCACACACGCAGACAACATTCATTATCATTGATGGGACCATAGTAATTATTACAATGAATTTTAATAGTGAGGTAAAAATTAGATCTTTGCTGCCATAATAATAGTCTTTAATGTAACAAAATCAACCTAGATTTTCTATGGAACCAGCAAGATTGGATTTTAGTTATTCATCTGCTCTGTTGATAATATACCACTGCATAGAGCAATGCTTCAAAAAGGGTTTTGTGTCACAAATCTATTTTGGTCTGTTCTCACCATGGTGTCTCATGGTGCCTTCTTATTAAGTCAAATTTTTTTTTCTTTTTTTAATCTCAGACTAAATGTGATTTAAATATTCCTCACAGGTGTTATCTGAATTAAAAAGGATGACTACTGCTAGTAGCATGCTTTCTTCTTAATAGCACAATGCACACAGCTTCTTCTGCTCTCCATCCTTATGCTGCATGCTGCTTAACTGTGGCTTTTAAGGCTTCATCAATTCCTACTGACACCTTACTGATAAATAGGTCGTTCAGAAATTCAACTGCATCCTAGTCTGAAGGGTTATGATGCTGAGAGGATACTGAATCATTTCCTTGGTTTTTCTTTCACCTCCCACAGCAGGCAAATCCCACCCAGTAAATCTTCAATGAATGGATTATAAATATTAAGGAATTCACAAAAGTAGATTAAATTTCCCATGAATAGGGGAAAGAGGCACAGCTGGATGTTCTCCCTATTTTAACTTAGAGTCAGCAACTGGTTGGGGGTGACTACTCACCATCCTTGAAATGCAAAGCACAAGGATGCTCACTTTCCCAAAGTATTGAGCCAACACTTTCTGGGACTATTCTGCAAAAAACATTGGAAGCCAAACACATCTTTAACGTGTATTCTGAAATGGGCTTCTGCCTTGAGCATGTGAACTGAGGGAGAGGTGTTACTTCCTGCAGTGTGGTCTGAGGTCCTGGTGACATCAGAGAGAGAGGGAACTGGAGGATCACCACAGCCATGGTGTGCCAGACTCACAGTCTACTCCTCTCTGCTATCTCCTTTTTATTTATTTTAATATATATATATATTTAAAAATATATATATATATTTTGGGGGGTGGGGGAGAGACGGGAATAATATCCACTGGGAGACATTTTTACACAAATAAATGAGAGGGGACAGGGCGCCCTAGGTCTGCATGGGCCCATGGGTCCATGATGCCTTGAGAGAAGTGCTTCCTCCATCTCAGAGAAGGTGACAGTCCACAGCTGAGCAAAAGCACCATCAACAAAAAATTAACATACATGTAGATGAGAGCATAAACTTATGATGTATCACTGGCTCAAGAAACTCCATTTTCCTTTGTTTTCCACTTCTTCCCATGTTGTTACAGGATGTTTCCCACCATAACAGAGTCTTTAGAGGATTGTCTAGACAGCATTATGCCTGTGTATTACAGTATTTTTTTTCCAACTGGGTCATAAACTGTGTTGGAACTGCCTAACTTTTTATTATTAATAGCCTTTAAAACTAGATATTGGAATTCTGTTTTTGTGAGGATTCCTAAAGTCTTTTTATGTACAGATCTAAGGTGATAAGAGCTCAATTGGATAAATCTATGTAGTAGTCCAGAATATTGTAACTTTTAATAAATTACATAGATTTATTGTACTTATTGATTCATTGATGTACATGGAATGATCTGATTTCATAGACTTCTTTGTGGGGAGGGTAATAGGGAGGGAAAAAGAGCCTTTTATTAGTATCAATTTTTCTATGAAGCTATAAATGGTGAAATGCCAAGATGCAATGTGTTCTAGTGATATATTGGACACAATTAGATTGAACAATGACTTGCTTATAAATCAAAGTGAAGGAGAAAGCATAAACCATTCCTTACCAAGTGACCATAGAGCTTCTGAGATAAAAGAAAGAGTACAATTGTTTTTCCCATGATTGATACTCATTTTTTTGTGTCTTTGTCATGCATAGATAACAAACATCTTTTAATTATTTCACCTTAATATTCTATTCCTTTAACAGTTTTAGCATTGATTTATTATCATTTTATTAAATAATAGTCTATATTTAGATCTTACATCATACATGAAAAAATAATAGAAGACTGAACACTAAAGTGGATTTTTTTTCCCTGAAATACTACTGAGACAAACACATAAGAAGTGGGGTTTTGTTGTGTTTTGTTTTGTTTTGGTTTGATTTGTCTTCTTTCAGCTCTCTGCCAAATAACACTCAAAAGGAGAAAAATTCACATTTATAACTTACTCAGCAAATTTGATTCCCAGGGACAATATGTTCTAATGCAGTTGTATAATCAGTTCTGTCCTCCCTCTCTCGAAAGCAGGGCATTGTGTTGTGATATAGCACAGTAAACTGGTAAAGAATAAAGGGCTGAAAATGATTAATTTTAAACACAGGATACAGCTTATGACTTCATGATTGAATTGTGTCATTTGCTACTATAAAGACTTTGTAAAAGTTAATGTGGATAATGTTGACAAGGTAATGAATCTGCTTGTTTTATCAAACCCTTGTTTTATTAATTCTAGACTTTTTGACCTACTTGAAAAGGACAAGCACAAATTTGTGATAGCAGCACAAAAAAATAACGGTGGTCAGAGAACCTGGGTTCTATTCCTGATCTTACTGAAGATTTACTGTGGAAATATCACCTAAGCCACTATCTTCAAAGTTCATAGATATTAAGTGTGGATCACTTTTATGATCATCTCATCCAATCTTCTATAAAACATAGGCAAATAACTTTTTCAGAGGTTTTTACTTCAAGTGCCTATATTGCACTTGAGCTGGAGAAAATTAGACACTTAAATCTCAGACAGAAGGGGCCAAGGATTTGAATCCTCTTTGCCAAAGTGATGAACATCTTCCATTTTTGTCTTAAGTCAAAGACAGCTATGCATGTTCAATACCTCTAAAAATAAAGCCATCTCCCATCTCTCAGTAAGGATATTTATACTTCTCTGCCTTTCATCGGTGTTATGAATTCCTCGTATTTGTAAAGCATTTGATGGGAGGTGTTATAGAAATGGTCATACATCATTTGCATTGGCTTGAAAGCTGTGTGTGTATGTGTATGTGTTATCTTTCTAGATATGGAGACAGGCTATGTGAAATGCTGTTTTTTTTTTTTTTTTTTTTCCCATTTCCTCCCCATGCACTCATTCATATACACACGAAATATTTACACAGTTATCAATGTCATATACAGGGGAAAATAAGATTTTGAGACACTGGGGAGCAGACAGAACAATAGGTTAATAGGAAGTCAGAAAGGTAGAGTAAAATAAATGAACTTGAAAACAAGAAGGGCAGTGCTGAAATGGCTTTACACTGGGACCTTTTTTTTCTTTTCAGCAGAGGCAAAGCAAAGGAAAATGTTTAGATAATTTAAAATGCAGAGTTGAAGCAGCCTTGCTTCTTGTATAGGTCTTCTGAATGGGATTTGCTTCTGTGTGAAATTAAGTGCATTGCATTTCTAACACCCGGGACATATTAGAAAGTGATCTGCATTGCCTCAGGGTTTTTAGTCCATGAACGATTTAAATACATTACCACAACAATTAAAATGCAGGCATCCTTTTTTCAAATAAATTCTTAGTTTAATCTTCCACTAGGACATTAACATTTATGTAAGTATAACATATATGCATCTATGTACATGTATATATAAATATTTTGAAGGTTTTGTTTTCTTTTGGGGGAGGGGAACGTTGAGTTGATCATATGAAAAATATCTTTCCTTAACGATGCAGTACAAGTAAATCCCTACAGAAAACATGCCAGAATTGTCAGGCATTGCACAGAATATCTTTACTATAGAGCAGGACACATAACAAGATTTACCCACTGCCTTGGAGACAGAGAAGGGGTTGTCACGAGGACAGTTCTTAAGAGTTTTTACAAAAAATGCATGGCTCCATCTGTCTTCTCTCTTTTCCTTGGCTACGAGAACAGCCTAGCAATTTCAATAACCCAACAAGGGACCTCATGCACCAGGAGAAGTGAGGAACAGATTTTTCAATTTGGCACCATTCTGATTTTTTTTTTTTTTTAAATGGCAGTTGAAATAATTATCTGCAACTACAGGCAGCTGATGGATAGCATGTTTAATCTATAGATCTAGCTTCACACTCTCCAGTGTGTACTGAGGATAAACAGGGATGTTATGAGTGAGGGAGCTGTATGAAATAGTTCAAATACAAATCAAGGCTAGAATGTTTTGTCTTTTTTACTGACTTAATAGAAAGGAAACTACTGGAGATGTCTTCACAGGCATCATCCAATCATAGAATCACAGAATCTTCTCAGTAATGTCACAGTGGGTAGAAGAAAAAATGATGGTTTGGATGCCCTGACCCTGAAAAACTCCTGTAAAGCACACACTGACATAAGCAAAATGTAAATATAAGCACATAAAGAATCAGAAGATAGCTATATTTCAGGGTGAATATACAGAAAAAACTCTGCTTACCCACTGTCTAGGACATAAACCAGAGAAATTTCCAGAACTCACTAATGTGTGTGTTTTTTTTCCCGGTGAAAAAAAAAAGGGAAATTTCAGTAACATTGAATTCAGTTAATCAGTGAATACAGTTTAACACGGCTTTGTAGCCCATTGGATTGTGTTCAGAAGATACAGCATCTTGCAGTATCAAGTCCTTTCTGATATTCAGGTAATTTTGCAGGATTTTACGGGCAGCTGGATAGGGTAGATAGTATGGGCAGCATCCCAAACCTTCAAATCACAAGTGACTTATTTAATATTTGTAAATAAGACTAATGCAAGAAGTCTTACTTCCTTCTCTCTGATTGATCTTGCTGGTCAGTTTGGGTTGTTTCTACTTCACAGATGGTGGTTTGTGGTCACAGACTTAAAGGACAGACTTGCCCATTGGCTACAATTTTCAGTCAATGAATTTCCTGATTGTTTCACAATTACCTTCCTGAAAGTATCCTCTTTACAAACAGCTCCTTGAACATAGACCCTCAGAAGCAGTTTCACACATTTTGGTCAAATTTTGACCTCCAGGTTGGTTTTCTTTATTATTATATTGTTGTTGTTATTATGATTTATGCTACAGTAATACTTAGAAGCTCTAGACTTGGACCAGACAAGGACCTAGCTATTACTGTACTATGAGCTGTACAAACAAAGAAGAAAATTAAATCTTTGTTCTCAAGGCTTATAAGCCATATATCAGATGAAAAATGTGAAAGATGAGCAAGCAGAAAAAAAATAATAAAAAATACAAGTTAGTGTCATAGACAGGGGGTTTGGCATATCAGAATCTTAATTATTGCAAATGTTTTCATAGGGATCAGAGCAAAAGAGAGATATAAGCATAGATTTGAAGTAGGGTAATGAAACAGCTCTGTTCATAGGGAATTCCTCCTAAGCATGAAAGGAATGAAAAAGCATACTTAAAATCCAGCCCAAGAAGACAATGGAGACCAGCATGATGAACTGATCAAAAATGACATTTTGTCACCTTACAGTGATGGCCAGGAGACGAGAGGGCTTTGAAAATGCAAACCATTAGGTGCTATTGCACGCAACAGTGAAGGAAGAAAAAAACGATGGGATGCAGGAATGGATGGACTATGGATAAATCTGAGTGGCTTTGAAAATGATCTTTGTGTTGATCTTTAGAACCATTTTCAGTAGGACAAAGCTGTTCACAGCAAAAGAAAATGAAGGATATTGTAGGAGCTGAATTCTGCAGAGGATTTTAGAAGCAGGAGATTTTAGCCGTGTGGCTGGAGGAGAGACCTTTGACTTGGCTGTGTTACTTAGAAAGCACCTGGAAGACTCTGGAGGACCCAGAGAGATGGTATCATGCCTCATTACTCTCATAGCTACTTGCAGTGCATATATACTCATGTATGAGCACTCAGCATCTCCCTGGCTGCTGATGGAAAGGAGATTGGACCCCTCTGATCAGCAGAGCTCATGCACACGGAGAGATGAGTGATGTCCCTAGGGATGGTGGGTGCTCACTGAAGGACAGTGACAGGCTGCTACGCTTGCTTCTTAAAGGCTTCACATCTGTGCCCCCTGCAGCACTACTTTTAATTATCCTATTAAGCTCTGTCTCTACCCACTTTAGGCAGGAGAGCTCAAGAGGAGAGATTTTCTTTCCTCCCCTTCAGTGTCACGATGGGCTTCTTTGATTTTCTTTCCCTTGAATATACTGGTCTCTGAGAGACCTCCCAATTATCGCCTCTTCCAGCCTTAGCTGATCCTTTTCCTCCCTTCCCTTTTGGTGACTAGTTTTATTTGTTTGAATTTTATCAAGAATGTTTTTTAATTATGTTTTTGTTGCATTTTAATCATGGTTTTGTTGCCCCTTGCTGCACCTTGAGCATAATATAAATATTATCATAGCTTTTCAATGTTTAAATGATACCATGTCTGCTATGATAAAATATGTCATTACTAAATGTGTCAGGAACAGCCACATTATTTTTTCACATGGTCTTTGGTTGTTTTTCTGTAGCAAATATGCTTAACAGCCCTCAGCTTTGCTCTACTGTGCAAAGAACTAGGATATTATCCTTTCCTGTTGTTTATTAAGAAGAAAGAAAAAAAAAAAGTGTGAGAAAAATCACAGCCTCTGGCTCAGTTTCTCAGCTAATGTAAAATGGCACAGAGTTATTAAAATCAATGAGACCTGGGCCAGCTTGGTCTACACAGGCTATCTAGTGATACTAACATATCATACAGAATATAACATTTCTGGAATAATAATAATATAGCTAGAAATTTCCAATGGCCTCCCAAATTTTAGGCTGATTCACTTACAAATTACAGTACTGGATAAAGGGCATCACAAACAACAGGTCTGGAACTTTATTCTGTGTAAGTGCAAATTATCTTTCCCTGGGTGAAATTCTGGCAAATTCTTGTTATCTTTATCAGGCCCAGCAGGACTTTGAACCATGTTTTTCGATATGTGAATTTTCTTTAGAAACAACATATCGATACCACATTTTTGGTGCCTTTTGTTCTTCACTATAATATTTTTGGAGTCACTCTTCCAATTAAAGCAAGAAGCAACTGATAATAGAGCTTTGATTCAGTAACTGAGAACAACTGGATAGATTGTGATGTGCACACATAACCTCATGAAAGGCTACACTAAGTGTAGCACTACTTTATGCAACTGCAGAAAATTGATAGGGGGTCTGTGTGGCCTCAGCAGCTTTCCTGTATACTTTTTATTCCAGGATCAGGGCCTCAACAAATCTTATGTATAATAAATTCCTGAATAGATAAAATGAGGGCCATCACAATGGAAACATTTTGATCAACAGCACAAAAAGCAACTGCGTGCATAGAACCACATGAGCACCTGAGACCACAGCATGGCAGTGGCAACTCCCTGCTGCACAAAAGACAAATTACAAGTACATTTTTCCGGAAAATATGTCCCTGATGCTGTGCAGCTTTTCTGATGCTTGTGTTTGGATTTTTGTTCTTTTTAATTTTGTTATCATGGGGAAAGTATCCCAAATTCTAAAAGATCAATTTAAAACCTAAATTCTGTTTAGCTGCCTTTCTTGAGGATGTATGGATTATTAAAATTATAGCATGGATTCAAAAAACAATCAGTTTGGAAGTCCTGAAATCAGTATCCTTGATTGTAAGGCTGCAGAGTATCAGTATTGCATGTAATGCCTGAGAAAGAACTCCGCATGGCTGAAGGTAAGGAGACTACAGGGTAGCCCCATCTGTTTATAGTCAGTTGAGACTGTGTCAGAACCAGGGAGTAAAGCAGATTAACAAGATTAACATTGCTAATGGTTATAGGGAGTGGTACTCATTAACTAGACTCCAAAGGTGGTTGAAATGTGGAATTTCTGTGCTATAGAAAAATTTCCAAATGTTTTGAAAAAAAGGCTTTGAAGCCCAACAAACATGAAACCTTTCAAAAAGTGAAGTTTTGGGAAAAAATACATTTATAAGGTCAAACCATTCTTGCCTCATTAAGGTGACTATATTTTGCCTTCCCCCTCCCCCCCAGTATCTACAGGAATTGCAATATCATATCACAATAAGATACATACTAAAGTACAAAAACATAATTCTGCTTCAAAACTGAAAGTCAAAATGTTACCTTTCAACCCTGTTAAAATATATTTCCTCAAATGTTCTTGGAAAATAACACTTTTGGAGCTTCAGAACAAACAAAAATTTGGTTCCAAGAAATGGCCATTTTCTTAGTAGTTGTGGCACTGGGTTATTTAAAATATGTTCTTAGCTGGTGAAGTCTGACAGTCTTCTGCACAGAAATGAAGAGAGATGTGAAACCTTCTGTACAATCCCCCTTGTCTTTCCACCTGTTTGTGGAGAATTCACCGTCAGTTGGGTCTATATTCACAATGCACATTACTATGTCTCTCATGAGGTTTGTTTTAATGAAAGAAAAGAAAGTTAATAAATCATGGGTGAATACAGTTCTTCAGTAACATCACTTGTGGTGATAAATGTCATAATCTGCCTAAATCCCTGTGTACTATTCTTCCCCTCTCACTGCTGAGAATCTTCTGATTCTGAAGAGCCACAAGAATTTAAAAATACAGTTTCAGCTGCCAGAAAAAGTTACATTCCTTTTAAAATTAAAATTAAAAACATTTACCAAGCAATCATGACTCAATGACAGTTAATAATTATACAAGATAATCAAACACTATGTTTTAAAACTCCAGCACTGAGAATTGGAGGAGGATTTTTTTATTTTTATTTTTATTTATTTTGCATTTTACATAATTATCTATCTTTGTTACAGATGGATTTTTAAAACCTCTTCTCCACTTAAAATATCAAATACTCATTGCAGCACAGCAGAGAGGTGGCCAATCCTGTGTGTTTTCATATGGCTCTAAACCATAGGACACATGGTGAATCAATGGGAGAGATGATTGAAGAGCAATTCACAGACGGGAGATGACAATGGCTCATCATGGGTCCTATTTTGGGAATTGGTGGGGCTATGCATATAGTGTTTCAAGGTCACCCAGTGATATCAGCTTCATTAGCCCCTTCTGGCTTGATACTTGCTATTAGCAGGAGATTCTGATTATACCCACAGTCACTATGCCAGCATGGACCATTAGTCCTCTTCCTGAGATGTGATTTAGCCCTGGCATGGAATCCTTCCTTGAACAGCTCAAGAGGTGCATATGGCTCAAGAACCACATGTTGCTCAATTCTGGTCTAAGACCATGAAATGAAACATTGGTTTGATTGTCTCAGAATATTCCCCCCTTAACATGTAACTGCGAATTGCTTTGTAGCACATATTTGATGCAAATTATTTCTCTCAGCAAACACTACAGTTGTTCAGACCAAATCACATATAAGGAGATTTGATTTCCTTTTTACACTCTACAACAGATCACGGGCTCTTTGGATATGATAGGTTCTAACAGCTATTGATATAAGTGAGCCCAGCATCTAGTGGCATCAAAAAGGAGGTGATGAATGCATCCAAAAAACTATCACTGCCTCCTCTATAAGAGTTTCAAAAAAGATAGGTTCCCTAATCTATCCAATTCATCAAGGGTACTTTGGAAATCCTATAATTGGTAGTGGATGCTTTGATGCTCACATAGAAAAGCCTTACTGTTCTGTTAAAGGCATTTGATCACATAACAATTGTGTTATCAGTTCATTGACCGGTAGACAATGCATATGCAAATGTGTGCTCTTAAGTTGTGCTACCAGAAATAACATTTTTCTAAAAACTGATTTGCAAAATCACTTATTCTGAGTATGGTTTGTCTGGGAAAAATCATGTTGCTGTGGAGATTCAAGGATGCTTGACTGGCTCTCCTCTACTGTTGGCTGCTAAACCAAACCTATGTCCTTCATGAGAGCATTACTCTAGTATCTTTGGTTTTCAAAGGGACTGAGTTAATTGCTCCCTGCCTAAGAAATCCCCAGCTGAATAACAAAGCATGGAAGCTCAAGCTGCAGTGAACAGTCACTCACACCTTTTCTTTAGCATGACAGCCGCCAGCCGAGTGGAACAGTGATAATCTCTTTCAGTAACACTGCTACAACTATTGCATCAGGAATACTGATATTAAAGATGCTCCTTTCTGATTTTCCAGTGGGTATGCGTACATAACACAACTGACATGACTTCCTTGGCTGTGCAGGATTAGGAAGCAGAAGACACAATGTGACCAACATGGGCCAGACTGAATCGTTACTCGTAACATCCACTAACATCGTTGCTTCCAACTGCAGTGTTGTTGATAACACAGTGCTGTTCAAGTGTTCAGGGTTAAAGATGCAGGACATACTTTTAGTTGGTGTGCTTGGCAGGGTGCCAACCAATAGACTTATGCTATTTTAAGTTTGTCAGTGGCACAGTTCTGTGATTGCCAGCTCCAAACCCCCATCCGGCCTGCACTGGTTGTAAAACTGTAGGCACAGTACTTTTGACATAACAACTTAGGTCGAAAAGCTTGTTAAAGAGCAGGTAGTTACCACTGATGACTTGGACATGTCAAGTTGAATGTTGTGGTGGTTTTACCCAGCTGGACAGCTGAGCTCCACCACAACCACTCTCTCACTCCCCTTCCTCAAAGGGAAAGGTGGAGAAAATACGATAAAAAGGGCTCAAGGATTGAGATATGGACAGGGAAATAACAGGGAAATTACCGTCACAGGCAAAACAAACTCAGAATAGGGGAGAGTAATAAAATTTATTACTTATTACTAACAAGCTAGATCAGTGAGAAACTAAAAAACAAACTAAAGCACCTTTCCCCCATCCACCCTCTTCTACCTCCTCCCCATGAGGGACACAGAGGAATGGAGGAACAGAGGTTGCAGTCAGTCCGTAAAACTTTGCTGTTCCTTCACAGTCCCTCTCTGCCCCTGCTCCCCATGGGGTCCCTCCCATGGGATGCCGTCCTTCCCGAACTGAGCCTGCGGGGGCTGCCCACAGGCAGCAGCTCTTCAAGAACTGCTCCCACGTGGGTCCGTACCATGGGGTCCATCCAGGAGCAAACTGCTCCAGCACGGGTCCCCCAGGGGCGGCAGCTCCCCCCAGACCCCCTGCTCCTGCGTGGGCTCCTCTCCACGGGCTGCAGCTCCGGCCCGGGGCCTGCTCCTGCGGGGGCTCTCCATGGGCCGCAGCCTCCTCCAGGCCACATCCACCTGCTCCACCGGGGGCTCCTCCACGGGCTGCAGCGTGGAGATCTGCTCCGTGTGGGACCCATGGGCTGCAGGGGGACAGCCTGCTCCACCAGGGGCCTCTGCACAGGCCGCAGGGGAACTGCTGCTCCGTGCCTGGAGCACCTCCTGCCCTCCTTCTGCACTGCCCTGGGGGTCTGCAGGGCTGGTTCTGACTCCTTGCTCTCCCAGCTACTGAAGCACAGCATTTTATTTTTCTCCTTCCTTAAATCTGCTCTCACAGAGGTGCAAAGAACATCACTTATTGGCTCAGCTCTGGGCAGCGGCAGGTCCGTTGGTAGCTGGCTGAACATGGCCCTTATCTAACAGGGGGCAGCTTCTGGACTCTTCTCATAGAGGTCACCCGTGCAGCCCCCCCACAACCTAAACCTTTTCATGTAAACACACTACAAATGTACTTATCCAAAAATGTTGAGAAGTTTTGGGCTTGTTCTCTATTTAAATGGGAGACCTCCTTGGCAAAAGGTGATGATACCTAGGCAATCATTTCCTTACAAACTTCAGACTCTCATTTTGACACCCTTGGTCCTCTGACAGATAGAAAGGAAGTTCTTGATAGGCACCTCTCAAATCTCACTGTTGGGTCTTTCACTTTCTTATCCAAGGGCAAGATTTTTTTTATTTTATTTTTTATTTTTGAGCAGTTTGATGTGGAATTGTTCAGTAGTCTACTTTTCAAACAATGTCTAAAAGGGAAACCAAATAATAAAAACACAAACAAGCAAGGAATTAGCTAGAGCAGGCTGCCAGAATTGTCATTGCAGTAAAGTCCATCAAGGAGCAGGAGTACTGTTTTAATCTCAGGAGCAACCATATGCCTAACAGTATAGCCAACACAATGCTACATCAGATCTGCTAGTAGCAGACCTGCTTTGTGCTGTGCCTTGAGTAAGTATGCTGCTTACTAAATGAATATGCACACTCACACACTAAAATGCAAATACTGGCCACTACAGCCAGTGGGGGTGAGGATTAACTATGGAACTGCACAGCAAGTGGTCAATCAGGAATGTAGAGACACTTTGTTCTGAGCTGGAGGATGGGTATACAGAGGTTATGAGGATTTATGGTGTGGATAAATGTTGGTGCCTGGGAGACACCTGAGAATGAGCTGGGCAGGAGATTAATGCATAAAATGATTGAAAACTTGCTGAGAGAAGCCTGAGACGAGTGTGAAGAACCTGCTAAACATTGAAGAGTCTTCCGGAAAATGGCTCTGCCACATTTCAGCTCTTTCACCTTTTCTGCTGGGTGGTACTGCCATCTACTCTTCTTTTTTTACTTTGTGTTGAAGAGGACAACTGTCTTGTTTCTTTTTCAACAAGTATCAAAAGTGTTCTTAATGGCGAGAAACCCTAATTGCATGCAATTTTTGTAAACAAACTGAATATAAGCCTAACCAGAAATTTTACCAACTGCATATGGTATATGCTTCTTGGCCAGTCTTCAGGGCAAAACTTACCTGTTGATATTTTATTCCTTTAAACTTCTAGTTGTTTAGGCTGTATAAATTAAAATGCTAGCCATGCAATAGACATGCTCTTTAAGTGTCTATTTAATATATATATATATATTAACTTAAATGCTAAAATCCTGTTTGGGAATCAAGAAATATTTTTCAGTTTTCTACCTCTTCTTAGGGTGATTAAGTAAGATCCTAGGATCATAATTTTTGACATGTCTTTTTGAAAATCCCAGTGCGGATAGTGTTATCTTTGCCAAATTAATTCCTGGAGTAATTCAGTTTGATTTATTAAGGGTTTAGCCCTTGTGAGATTTTTTTTTTAATTTGTATTTGTTTATTTATTTATTTATTTTAAATATCCATTGCCTTAGAGACATAAACATAGAATTGTTTGGAGACATTTGATCACCCAGAAATTGAAATATATTTTATTAGTAGTAGCGGTACTACTGTTTCCATAAGCATTTGATGATTTGTGTAATAGTGTCATGATGATTTAATGCTCTGGGAATTTTATATCTATGCCTTTTAAGATGTTGGGTCCTTTTCACTTGTATCTCTGGGGCAAAATTTTTCAGCCCTAGGAACAAGGCATACTTCCCAAGTTTACCAACTTTTGTTTTTGAAATATTATATGTTAGAATTTTATTTATTTATTTATTTTTAATAATTCCTTATTTGTTTTTCTCTCTCCTCTTCAAGCGGCCAGGGGCAAGGAGAAGGGGTGGAAAACAACATTGCTGAGAGAAGGGTAGGCAACCTCCCACCCTACTGAACTCAATGGGAGGGCTGTTACTGATGTGAATAGGGCTCTGTCTGATGCACACAGCTCTGCTGCCACATTCAGCAGGTATCCCAGTGAGTCAGCACAAGCTTTGGGCACAAATGAGTAATAGGGAAAGTGCATTTCTAAAATATTCTTTTCTTTTTTATTTTTTTAAAATTATATTGCCTATAGAAGACACCAGACAGGACATAAAGACAGTTCTTCAAGTCTCTGTGAATAACTGTTGAGATTTCTGCTAAAAAGTCTCACAACAGAAAAGCAAGAATGCCCTGATAAAAGCCCTTTAATTTCCCTTCCCCCTCATTTTTTCCTCTACGTGCCTTTATGTTCTTTTGATAGAAGCAAACTGGAATTAATTATTGAAAAGAGTTTTAAAAAAATAGCAAATCTCTTTTCTCATACTCAGAAAAAGGTTTTCAAAGCTGTGAGAGACATTTTGACCATCTAGCTTGACCTTCTGAAAGCCTGACCTTGATAGAATTTGGCCTTGTCAACCCTGTAAGGATACCAATAACCTGTGCTGGTCTAAAGTTTAGCTTTCAGAAAGCGTGTCTTGATTCAGGGACATCAGAATATGTGGAATCTGCTACAGCATCTCACAACTTATTTCATTTTGTTTCGGTAATCATTTCACTAGGTTAATCATTTTGCTAGAAAGCTGTACCTAATTGGTAGTGATTATCTATTCAGGTAAGGATTTATGGAGATCCTGTTGGGTGCTTGTTTGTGTTAATTAGCATGGGTGTCAGAGTCAGAGCAAAACATGGGGTCTACCCATCCAGCTGCTGCAATAGAATCTCCTTTTCCTCACACTGGTGCTGCGTTTCTCCACTCCTGGAGACTCTGCCATTACCAAGTCACAAAAAGCTGATGTTTCCTTTGTCATGGACTGAAATCCTTTGAAAAGAACTGTGAAAACAGTTCTTTTGGCAGATTTGCAGCCCAGCTAAACAGCTTTCTTGTGTAACTGCCTGCTGCCCTACAGTGCTGGGGAAGAGGAACTAAAAATGAGGTCACAGATTGGCCACAAACAATGGAGTTTTGAATGACAGCATCTACCTGATTCCTAGAATCAGTGTTTAAGAGCCCAAATGGGGAAAATATCTTTTGCAAAGCAAGGGGGAAAACATTTTATAGGCAGTTGTGCACAATCTAAGATCCCAAAGGGAATAATTGAGTTCTACAAATCAGAGAATAAATATATTTTTCAGACTAGAGTTTAGCAGCAAAAGAAGGAAGGGACCATAGCTGAAAATCAATATATATGTCAGGCAGCTGTTTTGAGCATTGGGGAAAACAATTATTTTCCTAAAAAACAGGAAGAAAAACTGATATATTATGGAAGTGAGCATTGAAATGGAGTGGAAAAAGACTCCATCCTGAACTAACCTGGGACAACCCACCTGACAACCACAGAGGTGATATGGGTGCTGGGCAACAGTATGTTAGGGCAAATCAAAGAGGCTTCTTGATCTGTCATGACCTGGGCCTACTCAGCATAGGGTAAGAGCTGCTCTGTACCTAGTCTGCTTGAGATACCCTCAGCCATAAAATGGAGAATTATATGTTTCAGACTCATTCACTGTGCTTTTCCATGTAGTAAGAACAACACATGAGGGCGTAAAGTATAATCCATGAAGTGTGCGGTGTCAAGGACAATGTCAGCCTCACATAAAGAAGATTGAAGATGATTATGATCTCTTTCCCCAAAAGCTTTGAGGTTCTTCAGCATTTCAAGTGCACCCATGAGCTCTGCATTGGCATATCAGTATTACTTTTAGCCTGTTTACTGGTATTCACATGAGAACCCTGCTATTCTTCCCTGTTAAAACTTCAACTTTCTAACAATGCGTTTAGGTGGTGGCGAGTGACTGTATTTGCTCACTGTTGCTGCCCTCACCACGGCAAGAGGTGTGATTAGTATCTCCTGGCAGTCACTGTTCCTACTTGTGGTCATTAGTGTGCTCTTAGGTCAGGTCCTTTGGCAGTGTTTCCTCACAGGTTCAGCTTCAAGTGGACTCACAGTGATTTGTTTCTCTAATGGTAGGAGTCAGCTCTTGCTTCACTTCACAGCTAGGTGAAACTTTTCTTTCCTGTTCTGGTGCCTCACTAGCTGCTCTGTTAGTACCATTGACAGGTGACATGGAAACTGCAGGTAAAGTGTGGGGAGATGCTCTTTGCAAGCACTGGGTGTAAAGCACTAACTGGCAATAGAAGCAATTGTTGCCATGCTATGATTTACACTGTTCATATATGAGCATGTCTCCTGGTGGCACCTTGGTCTATAAGCATGGCAGTAAAAGTAACCCTTTCATCCTGGCTAGTCCTTGAGATAATGCTGAGACTTAATCATCAGTTCCATTTCTGTCACAGCAGCTGCTGCACTGCAGTCTTAATAAAACTGCTCCATAGTGATATATGTATGTCCAAGACATAACCAGAGCTCCTGCTTTGTGTAGTGTCATTGCCAGAGGGTTTCCTTCACTAGAATACCCTTGTAATGTCTGGGATCGTGCTCACCATTCATGGCACCTGCCAGTGATAATTCAGCAGCTCCTGCTGATGAGACAAAAGTCAGGTCCAAGACAGTTAATAACAGGGCCACTGCAGCAGCAAGGGAGTGGGTATGGCAGAAAACTCAGGTCTACAAAATTATTTACAGAAAAAGAGCTCAGATTAATCAGATACACAGTTGGAGCTGGAAAATGCAGTGACTTGGACTGGTGAATCAGATATTAGAAGCTAAAGTAACCTACACTTTTTTTATCTGCATTTACCATGAAACATCAGTTAGTATTGTTATTGGTCTGCATTAGACCTGTTTCATATTCTTCAAGGCTTTTCAAATGTGAGCTGTGACTCAGTGGCTGTTAATGGTTATCGTCTGATAACCATTCATGGGTTATCAAATGGTGTGGTAGTTTAACTGGGAAGAAAAGGCAAGTTCATTGTAGTGATGAAGCACAGAAGTGGGTGGGAAAATTGACATGGAAAGGCAGGTGTAGGGTATATGTTTCACCAACAGCATACTAGGTAAAGCAATACTAGCACAAACAGACACTATGCACTGGTTTGGATCCCTTTTTTGGCAAGGTCTGGGATTTCAGGTGAGTTATGTCTCTCCTAACTACAGTTTATTGCAGTCTTCATTTCAAAGGTCTTGAAATGCCCCTTCTGCCCTTCTTCCCCCTCTTTCTACAGATTGTATCTCCTACTGCAGATGGGAACATGATTTTGAGTCAGTACTTGTGCAGAAAACCCAGGAGATGCTTTTGGCTTCTTTTGCGGTCTGACCTGAGTTGCTTCTCTTTTGTTGCTTGTGAAAGAGAAGATCAGTAATCTTCCCTTCAGACTGGGATTCTCACAATCACTCCTGAAAAAATGCCCCAAATGCAGCAAAGTGTCCCTCCCCCCACCTCCCAGCTGTCTGTACTCACTAGATTTATTGAGACTTAATATTTCTGCAACTAGCCCTTGTCAACCAGAACAGAAGAAAGCAGCATAATACTATCTAAGCATGATGCTAACAGAACACATTTATTTATGTCTGTTCATTAATTAGACTCCTGTAATGCAGCCAGTTTCTCGTCCAGTTTTTGAATAGGAAGAGTGTGGGTTTTCATTCATCTAACAATGATTTTATGACTTGCAGAATGGCATATAGTGAGGCCTTGGATGATAAACGCGTCTGCCTGCTTCTTTGGTGGCTTGAGTTTCTGGACACAGAGGAATAGAGAGAGCCCAGTGGAGAAATAAACTTGAATGGTTTGAGTCTTGGGTGTAAGGAAGGAGCTAGAAGCTTGTTCTGCCTGGATATACATCTGTATCATTCTTTCTGGTGCCTATTGGCACCTAACAATGACAGACTCGTGAAATTGGAGTAAAATTTCATCAATCCAAAGAAAAGAGAATGCATAGGAAAAGAAGAGCATCAGAAGACCTATGAACATTTCTTCATATATTTGAAGGTCAAAAAGGCCCTTGGTCTGACCTCATATGTGTTACAGTTCCATTTCAGCCGAGCATTTCACCATTGAATCCAGGAGACATCAGTATAAAGTACCTTCCAAAACATGTTTTCCATAAAGAAAACAAGAGATGTAAATCTGGTACTCTTTATAGCTTGTTCCAATGGCTAACCACACACACAGTGCTTTATTTCTCATTTGAATTTGTCTGGCTTTAACTCCCATCCGCTGATTCCTGTTATGACTTTCTCTGCTAGATTAGTTTAATTTTACTTTCCACACCCTGTTCCTTTCAGATTTATTGGCCAAGTTCTTCTAGAAATTAAATAAAAGCAACAACAATCTGCAGAAGGAGAGGGGGAAAGAAATAAAGAAAATAAAAATATAAAAAAATAAAGAAAGAAATAAAGGGAGGGAGGGTGGAAGGGAGGGAGGAAGAAAGGAAGGAAGGAAGGAAGGAAGGAAGGAAGGAAGGAAGGAAGGAAGGAAGGAAGGAAGGAAGGAAGGAAGGAAGGAAGGAAGGAAGGAAGACGATGTGGGTATTTTTTTGTTTGTTTTTGTTTGTTTGTTTTTCTGATGTAAAATTCAATGAGTCCTCACAATAGTATACAGGGTAGTCAAAATTAAGAGTTAGTGTCGTGAGTCAAGATTAACAATGCCACGGAAAGAATGATAAGAACATGTCATATCTGTCATTTGATGTATGTCTTTATAGTGCTCATTTTAGGCATGCTCAGGGAGGTTGGCTTCTAAAAACTCACAATGTGAAAGCCAACTATTTTTTAAAACTTGACTTTATGCACGCCAGATTAAGAACTCATGATGTTTTAAAGGCAAGTGTTCTAGTCCTAAATGATGCTAACTTCTCCACTTTTCCCTTATCTGATAGGTTTCTTGCACATGATGCAGTTTCTGTGTGTAACCAGGACCCAGTACACCCTGTGGAACAGAGGAGTTCTGACAAATCTTGTCTCTGACATTTTGTGAGCGTAACCATCTTCTCTTGATCTTTGACCCAAGTGTAGTGGTGGAAGGGTGCAACTGGAGAAGAACCATCAAATATCTCTGTCTATAACAATTTCAGTTGTTCAGGTACTAGAAGAGACTGAGAGATAAGCTATATATTTTGCTACTGTCATGTACATGAGCAACCATATGCACTTGAAACAAGAGTCCAATGACAATGGCTCTGTTATCTTTGAACGCCTTTAATGAGCTCCATATGTCTAGCAATCTGCAGCACAAATTCGAGGCACAAATTAAAATGTGGCTTTTTTCTCAAGGACTCATTGGCTTATTATTGTGGACCATGTTCTGTATGTTGTAAGGACACTGGGAGGTGGATGTCTCTGGATAGTGTGACTGTTTCCTGATCTGAATCCTGTAGTAAGCCAAGGTTTGCAGAGATAGGTAACAGATTTTATTAAACCAACCATTGGAGAAAATAGACTAGATGTAAGGAGCACAAACTCTGCTGCCAAAAACTTGACTATTTTTCCCTGCCTGTATCAGTTGGCTTAATAAAAGATATACCCTCCCTTTGCAAAACTTGTCCTATACCTTCAGATCATTATGGCTTCAGTAATAAGGATCTCAGGGAAAAGAACTGAAAATGTCGCATTAAGTCACTCTTATAATGCTGTAAACATCTACTCTGGCATAAAAATAGAACTATGGTGTCATTACTACAGTTAGGTTTAGACCAGTGACTGTTTTCAGTTTTTCTGTGCATTTTTTGCAAGACTGCGTTTGGAACTCATCTACAATCACAATAAGGTGGAATTACATTTTGCATATCTTACAGCACTGTCATGAATAGCAGCAAGCTGTGCGTGATTGCTGGCTTAGAGTAGGTTATTTCTGCACTGCACCAATCTACCTGGAATTTGATACAGCAGTCACTGGTGATGTCTTCCCTATTGGCCGCAAAGGTTCATTGTTGCTCCAGCCACCTTCAATCACAGCATCACAAGTTCAGGCTTTAGGAATATTAAAGGGTTCTCACAAAAGAAGACTTTGATGAATTCAGTGATGCATTAAGGACAGGCTGATGCCTTGCTCAGAAAATGATCTGTAGCTGTGCAGCTGAGAAGTGATGAAAAGGAACAATCAAGCTCTCTTCGTGATGTTATGTCCTTGCAACACTGTCATATTTAAGGTTTCTCACCCTCATGGCTTGGCCAAGGGCACAAACAATACAGAGTTAGCCAAGGATGATTCCCATCAGTCTGGAAGAATCTTTGGTTCCTTCAGGCACAAAAAAAGGCCACAGATATTCAAGAAACTGGCTTCCTTACAATGGTAGCAGCAGCACATTTTTATCCCATGTTTTTCACAGTAGAGAAACTGGTGAAATCTGGCTATTTTGCTTGGGCATTTAGCTTCAGCCAAAGGCTAAGTGACCCCTTCTGCTACTTGTCGATAGGGTGAAATAACCCCAATTTGCTTCATAGTAGAAATAGCCTTGAGATTATCTAATGAAGGTATTATTATCATTATTATGAAGTGAATGGGAAAAGTGTTTAGATAATTGGCAGAAGAGAAAATGAGAACAGTGAACAGTTACAACTCTGAGGCCCCTTGGCAACAGATACCTTCTTAAGTGTATCTGAAACAGGCAGCTCCCTTGATCAGTACAGACCTCTCTGCTGGAGAGGCAGCTTCCTCTAGAAGTGTAATTGTGAATTTAAATGCACAGGAACTGAGAAACAGAAATAACAAGGTTCTTGATTTCCACCCCTCCCACTAACTAAATATGCATTTACTGCTAATTAACTTAGAGGTATAGACCACATTCCCTGGCACAAATTCTTCTCCTTCATTTGTTAGGCTGAATAAAAAAGACAAAACTTTTCCCATTTGCATCAGCATGTCCTTGTTTTGTTCTTTGTTATTTATTTATTTATTTATCTTTTTATTATTATTTTTAAACCAGTGGGCTTTACAACTAGAAAAATATGTCCAGATTCTTACAGGGAGGGAGTATCTTTCTTCTGTTCCACCAAAACACAGGAGTGAAAGACAGAGCAAATGTTTTAGGGTAAATGCTTAAAGCAACCTCAGGTCCTGTCCCTGCAACTACTCCTCCACACTCAGGAGTGGTGAAAATACACCAGGCAGGTGTAAACCTTTTCGCTTTATTCTGCCCAGGTGATATGTGATGTGGGGCCAGCTAACACCTCAGAATGCTGAGATCAGGTCCCTGTTGCCTGGTGCCACTCGTGATGCTGTCCTCCATCCAGGGAGGCTCCAGGAGCGATGCTGTGGATGCACATCCAATGTTTTTTCTTGTATTTTATTTTATTTATTTTATTTTATTTTATTTTATTTTATTTTATTTATTTTATTTTATTTTATTTTATTTTATTTTATTTTATTTTATTTTATTTTATTTTATTTATTTTATTTTATTTTATTTTATTTTATTTTATTTTATTTTATTTTATTTTATTTTTTTGCCATGTGAAATTCCAACTGGCTTCTGTCTGCAGTGCCAGGAGGGCATGGAGCTCCCTTAGGTCCTACATAATGTCAACCAGCCTGGTGCAGTTTTCTCACACACCATCTCAAGGGGTCTGACAGGAACTGGAGATGCCTGTTCAGACAACTGAATGTCACTTCCTCAGTCTCCTTCCAGCATCATATGGTTATTCTCCCAAAATGTTCCTGATAGTTTTCTCACTAACATAGTTTTAAGGGACTAAAGCTTTCTATTGAAAATAAAAGAAAAAGCAATCTGATCTCAGTATTTCTTCTTATAAGAAAATATATGTTTTTACTCTTGGTTGGGGGGACTGTTTATAAATAGGAGGTGGGGAGGCACCTAACATGCAAAACAATTATTCATTCCTTACCTCCTCCTCCTTTTACATTTTTGTGATTTTTGGTATGCAGAGAGCCTTTGTTGCTCAAAGTTACGTGTTATTATGTTTCTAGCTGAAACACCAACATGAAGGACAGTAAATTTTAACTGTGGTAATGAGACAGGAAGTGTGATCAAATGTATAGGGACTGAGGCGCTGCGTGGTAGCTGCTGAAATGACTGCTAGAGAAGGCTATTTTCTACTTCATGTTCCTTTTCTCCATTCCTATTCATTTATATTGATTGTAAGTTCTTAGCATGTTCCTGTGAATCTACACAATGCCTCATAGTACAGTGCTTCAGTCTCAGTTGGAGTCTGTAAAGCCTCTTGTCAGAACATATAATAAATACTTATAAACAAATGATTATAAATTCTAATAGCAGTTAGTGCCACATGAGGATATCACAGAGGCACTGATTGTTCTTTCATTACACTGAGAAACAGAAACATTCAGACAATCAACACAGTGAGTTCAAGGCCTGGCCATCAGCACTAATAATGTCACTTGTCGTCAAACCTAAGGAGAAACCTGCCACAGAAGGAGGAAAGGACGAATAGCTACAACCCATCTTTAAAGCAAACCAACTTGACACAGCCCATATCCTTTTTCCATTTGCAAACTTCAGGGTTTTGTTTTTTTTTTTTTTTCCCTGAGAATAAACCACTGTTAAAATAAACCACAAATGCCACAACCCTCATGGCTCTCATTTGCCTCCTGCAGTTTGATCACAAGAATAAAGCATGAGAGCATGAAGCAGCTCTCCAGTCAAGCTGAAAGAGGAGGAGTTGACAAGCCAGGGAAATGTTCTCCTGTAACCTTGAACTTGTATTCACTTTCCTCTGAAAACAAGATGTCTCAAGGCAGACAGGGGTGGAGGTGAAGTACTTCACAACATCAATACCATGTTATAAATACCTCAGAACTGTGGTAGCCTGAAGGTTTTGTAGACTCCATGGAATTTCAAATCAACCTACCACAGAGCATTTCCCTTTTACACTAAAAACAAAACAAAACAAAAACACCAAAACAATAAAAAAAATCCAAGTCCAGCTTGTTGCAATTATAAATTGTTGGAAAAAGAGGGCTAAACAAAGGAATAGCTCCTGTTTGGTGATTCAGTGCTTCAGCTGATGGAGAGCTGAGACAATAATCTGGGTGATACTCTAGAGAACCAGGGTAGGGCTGAAGAGCTATACTCAATTCCTGGCACATCCACAAACTGTATAATACCAGACAAGTCAGTAAGTCTGATTTGTTCCTCAGTATATCCTCTCTGAAATGGACACATTCCTTATCTACTTTATAGCATAGCTGTGGGAATAAAAATCATTTAAGTCTGCTATAAATGATTTGCACAGGCAGGAAGATGTCTTACAGTCCATGTGACTCAGATGTCCTGTCAATTATCAGATGGAGGAAAGGGAGATATGACCCCAAAACTTGCTGTCTCCACCCTTTACATGCTCTACAGTGTTCAGGACATGATAAAGTGTTTGGAAAGCCAAGGTAGTTCTGGAAATCTTATGAAGAACCTGTGTGTGGAGGTGAATAAACTTTCTGTGAGAGACTGAGTCTTTTTTTTTTTTTTTTTTTCATTCAGTTCATCTTGGAACTATCCTGAGATAAAAAGGATTAAAATAATACAAATAAATACACAAACCCTGTACGTCTCTGTTAGGAGAAAGAATAGAGATAGACAGGGATTTCAGGAGAGCTAAGAAAACACAGACATGAGTGAGAGCCCTACAAAGGCAAGAAGATACAAAAGAATATGAAAAATGTTTCTACCTCCGGTGGTGTGAGGGGCAGGTGGGCTCCAGGAGCCCTTTGGCTTTGTCTCATTACTGTTGGTTTACACAGGGTCATTGAAAGAGAAAGCAACGGCTCCAGAAGAGTCAGTAATTGAAATCCAAAAGAAGAATGAAAAGGAAAGGTATGTAATTGAAAACATCAGGAAAAAAATGGTAAAGTGCAATTTTGTTCCATGTCCTACAGTGCATTGGTGTTTATTATAAAAACTTATTATAAAACTTATTATACTTATAAAACTTATAAAACTTACTATAAAACTATAATAAACAACTATAATAAACAAACTTGTTCCAAGCAAGGGGAATAAGGATTTAGAGGCTTGTTGGAAAGACTGAAAAAGGATATACTAGAGGTTTTACAGACAGATTGGGGGTGGGAATGACATGCTAAGTTCTACAGGCAGCAATGGAAAACAGGGAAATGCTATCATTAAAAAAAGGTTATTAATCATGTGATTTAGTCTAATCTCTGTGGAATGACAAGACAAGGAACATTGAAGGTGATGGGATCTTATTTTAAGATAAGGCAAATAATACTCTGCAGGTACTTTCTTTAAAAAACTTTTAGATGACAGAAATAGATGAACTAAATCTTACCCTGTGACACTGACAGCAAGGCACCGTACTCAAGTTTCCCAAGACACAAATCCACATCCAGCCATTAAACTACATTTTCCTTTCACTTGCTCATAAACTCCTTTTGCTCAAATCATGATGTTTCTCAACATGCTATCTGATGGTGTAACAGGAGTGCTTTCCAAGCACGGGTAAGGAAGTTTCAGAACTGTAACATGGTGAACAAGTTAGTTCGGTTGCCTGCTGAGGCTTTATATCATCCAGGCATATCCACTGGGAATAATTTCAGTGTTGGTCACGTTATTGGTATCTTCAAAGTTGCAAGAACTGGTCTGAAAAGTGAAACTTTGATTTAGGAGATTCATGGGCATTTTTAATCACAGGGGAAACAAAGAAGAGAGTAAGAATAAAAGCCAATGCATTGTCTTTTGTCTACATATAATTCCTATAATAAAGACCTCTGAAAAATATGGGTTGGTGTCTGTCTGCTGTTCTTATGACAGTGCCGCACAGAAGGCATGTGACGGGAAAATTGAGACAGGTGTCTAACACAGACCTGCTGAAGATGAAGAGTGGTTAATAAGCAGGGTGCTAACACACGTCATTCAATCCATGTAATCAGACCAGACACTTTATTGAATCCAGGATGAAAATAAAGGCTTCACATTTCTAGGCATCAAAAAAAAAAAAAAAAAAAAAGTGTGTGAATGAGAATATATGCACAAAATCAAAATATGTGCCCCCCCCGTTGACATGAAAAGGACTAATTAATTATCTAAGTTGTCACATCCCCAGTTATTCTGCATTCTGTCTCGCATGTACATTCTCACTCTATCACAGTTTTTTTAAGGATTTAAGGCAAAATTTAAATTAAACACCTATAATGCTACGTCTGATATTAGTGATCACAATGTTTTAAACACAAAGAGAGAAAGGAAGAGAGAAAGGTAGATTTAAGAAAAGAAAAGAAAATACATAGAAGAGAAGGTCAGGAAGTTGCAGAAAATATTACAAAACGACATAGTAACAGGGGAAATAAATAGAAGGTGCACATACTCACACCCACAAAATCTCCTCCTGGGTTAATTGTGGCTTACACTTGCATCTAATATTCAGTTTATTTCTGGTAAACAATTACTTACTGCCAACTTTCTTTCTCTAAACTTTGAAGTTCTTGTTTCAAAAGTAGAGCGTCAGGCAGCTTCCCTGTCTGGTTATACACGTTTAGGCATAAGCTGGAAATCAGGTACTTCTAAAAACAACAACAAACAAACATACAACCCCCCCCACCACTTTCCTTTTATGTTACTGCTGGAATTTTATTCTGCTTGAGCTGTGTTTTTCTTGCCTAATCAGGCTTCTCTATTTATGTCCTTTGGCTGTCCCTACTTCACATTGCACTGTTGCTCACCATGTTTGCTAAACTTTCATTGAACTCATGAACAGCTTTGGCTGTGACTTGCATTAGGGTTCAACAGCTTCTATTTCCTGCTGACTAATGTGCTAGAAACCAAGCTAGACTCTAACCCTGGATTTGCTTTGAAAAGACCCAAACTTACTTCTTTGGCCTTTAGTTTGCACTGACCTTGAAACAAAGATTATTTCTATTTGCGTTGCTGGAAAACAGAATTTGGATAATATAGTTACTTTTTTTTTTAAATTTAAATAATATAGTTACTTTTTTTTTTTTTACTAAAAATATTTTTTAGAGTTTTTGAAATGGAGAAACAGAACATGCAGTACAGAAACACAGGAGATCCAATCAAAATGTTCATACTGCAAAGAAAAAATGAAATTATAAAATAAATCTGATTTTAGAGTGAGATGTTTTATTTAAAAACAAACAACTCAGCAGAGAACTGAGATGTAGTCATGGTGAAAACAAGAATGAAAAGCAATATATTTGTGTGTTAACCTAAAAATCCCCCCAAACTGAACCCAGACCCCAATTTGCATTTTCAAATCAGCTCTGGAGATTCATGGATGCTAAAACGACAATTGTGACCACTTAGTCTGCCAGCCTGAAAAACATTGAACCATTAATTTCACTTAATAGTTTCTGCATTAGGCCCAATAACCTGAAGATGAACCAAGCTATGTCTCATAGAGAAATATTGATGGTTTTTTTAAGGTTTCTGGGGAGAAAAGGTCTACAAGAGTATATGATTGAACAGTTATTTCCCCAAGCCATTAAAAATGAGCACATATTTCCGCTTTGAATTTCCTGTTTTCCTGCTTCCAACTCCTGTTTTTGCTCTTGTTGTTGTTTTAAGCCTGTCTGTGACATTAAATCTCTCAGCTAGATTTGAAAGTTGTATTCTGTTGTAAACCTTCTCCTCATTTTGATACACATGACTATGTCAGTGAGAATCCTCCCCGTCACCAAAAACTGATGCGATATGACGTAACTCAAAAGTAAAAACGGATGTCTTAGTGATAATTTTTCATAGTGACTCTGGCTGAAGACAATAATATGGTTTTCAAAAAAAAAAAAAAAGGAGAGGAAACAAAGGTAGAAAGTTATTGAAGATTTAAAGAAACTGCAAAGAAAATAAGAAACTTCCAAGTGTATCCAAAAAAAGGAAATCTTTTCGAACACGTCAAATGTGCTCACACACACACACACAGGGGTGCACACTTGCCTCCCTGTCTCTCCCTTCCTCGCTGGCTGTCATGTCTGTGCCACCCTGGAGGAGGGTTCTTGCACCAGACCAGGAAGGATGGTGATGTCATGGAGCAGCTGCTGGCAGCACCAAACCGGATTATGAATCAACAATGTGCTCTTGCAGCCAGGAGGGCTAACCATACCCTGGGGTACATCAGGCATGGCATTGCGAACTGGTCTAGCTGGTCGACAGAAGGGATTGTCCAGCTCTGCTCTGTGCTGGTGCAGCTTCACCTGGAGCACTGCATGAAGTTTTTTGGGCACCATAATATAAGAAAGAGGTAAGGCTGTTAGAGAGTGTCCAACGAAGGACAACAACAATGATGAAGGACCTAGAAGGCAAGATGTATGAGGAGCGGCTGAGGTCCCTTGGTTTGCTCAGCGCAGAGCAGAGCAGGCTGAGGGGAGGCCTCATGGTGGCCTGCAGCTTCCTCACAAGGGGAGTGGAGGGGCAGGCGCTGAGCTCTGCTCTCTGGGGACAGCGACAGGACCCGAGGGAATGGCATGGAGCTGGGACAGGGGAGGGTCAGGCTGGGTGTGAGGAAAAGGTTCTTCACCCAGAGGTGGTCAGGCACTGGGACAGGCCCCCCAGGGCAGTGGTCACAGCACTGAGCCTGCTGGAGCTCAAGAAGCGTTGGGACAATGCTCTCAGACATAAGGTTTTGTGTGGTCCTGTGTGGAGCCAAGAGTCAGACCCAATGATCCTTGTGGGTCCCTCCCAACTCAAGATATTCTATGATTCTGAGTAAAAATAGCCTCTAGTGTGCACACACAAACAGGCACATGGACATACTAAATAAAGAGAGATTTGCTATGAGGCAGAGGGCCTGTACTTTTGATACAACCACCAGCCTGACTTTCCGCTCACATCTCAGCAAAAGAACAAAAGAAAGGGGGAACATAATAATACACAAATCTAATATTATTCTGCCTCTCCCCCCCCAAAAAAAAAGGAAAAAGAAAGAAAGAAAAAAAGACTTTAATAACATCTGAGAGACACTTTTTTTTCATATATATCTAAGCACTCTTTATCCCAAATCATGTGGCTCAATTCTGGTTTAAGATGAGAAGTGAGCCAAACAGGACAGTAACATATAAGGGATTCACACTCAGGAGAACAGCCTGCTTGGGCTATAATTGCAAAACACACACAAAGAGTTTCTGAAGGCTTGGATACCACATAGACATCAAATACTGCCTGTATTGCTTTTTTTTTTTTTTTTTTTTTGCCCCTGGATTATGAAAATGTACTTCACAGTTCAGCTGAAACATAATCCTAGCTTTTCTGTTTATTCAGAATAAAAAGCACCAAAACAAATCATAAGAAAACACAACACCCTGCTTTCACACCTCATAGGAGACATTTAAAATCTTGGAAAAGTGTCTGATCGTACTTTATAGCAAAGCAGGGCAAGCCTGTAGATCAAGGTGAAGCTTACTCCGAACAGACAGAGAAATTTAGAAGCATTTTTCTTGGGGGATTGTAAAACAGGATCCTACCACTCCATCTACCTCCTCCAGAAGGGTGAAGAGGTACTGAGCCATCTATAAAAGGTTCTTATTTGGAGGGACTGAAGAGCACAGATGTTTAATCTAAAGAAAGGCTTTAGTATTTTAGCTGCCTGGAGCTGCCCAACCCCTTAAGAACTCCAGACTTCCCTTGCATGATTAGTTGTTTATTGTCTTGGATACTATGGTTCTGCAGGACACTGTGGTGGTTTCACCCAGCTGGGCAGCTGAACTCCACCACAACCACGCTCTCACTCCCCCTCGTCAAATAAAAAGGGGAGAAAATACAATGGAAAAGGCTCACAGGGAGATCACTCAACAATTATTGTCACAGGCAAACCAGACTCAGCATAGGGAGATTGATATGATTTATTGCTTATCACTAGCAGAGCAGAACAGTGAGAAACTAAAAAGAAACAAAAAACACCTTTCCCCCAACCATTCTTTTCTACCTCCTTCCCCTGAGCAGCACAGGGGAACGGGCAATGGTGCTGCGGTCAGTCCCTCATGCTTCGTTTCCGCGGCTCTTTCACGGTCCCTCCCTGCCCCTGCTCCCCGTGGGGTCCCTCCCACGGGATGCCGTCCTTCCCGAACTGAGCCTGCGGGGGCTGCCCACAGGCAGCAGCTCCTCAACAACTGCTCCCACACGGCTCCGTACCACGGGGTCCATCCCCCAGGAGCAAACTGCTCCAGCACGGGTCCCCCACGGGCGGCAGCTCCCCCCAGACCCCCTGCTCCTGCGTGGGCTCCTCTCCACGGGCTGCAGCTCCGGCCCGGGGCCTGCTCCTGCGGGGGCTCTCCATGGGCCGCAGCCTCCTCCAGGCCACATCCACCTGCTCCACCGGGGGCTCCTCCACGGGCTGCAGCGTGGAGATCTGCTCCGTGTGGGACCCGTGGGCTGCAGGGGGACAGCCTGCTCCACCAGGGGCCTCTCCACAGGCCGCAGGGGATCTTGTGCTGTGTACCTGGAGCACCTCCTGCCCTCCTTCTGCACTGCCCTGGGGGTCTGCAGGGCTGGTTCTGACTCCTTGCTTTCCCAGCTACTGGTGCACAGCATTTATTATTATTATTATTATTATTATTATTATTATTATTATCGCCTGCCTTAAATCTGCTCTTATAGAGGTGCAAACGACTTATTGGCTTGGCACTGTGCAGCGGCAGGTCTCTTTGGAGCTGGCTGGAGCTGGCTCTGATCTGACATGGGACAGCTGCTGGGCCCTGCTCACAGAGGCAACTCCACCAGCCCCCCTGCTACCAAGCCCTTGCCACATAAAACCAATATGGACACCTACTCTTCTCCCAGATCAGTAAATTTAAAAACAATCCATCTACTACATATGGTAGACTGTAATTTTAGCTTAGTTTGGCTTAGTTTATGAACTATTGTAACTGATTTATAACAAATGAGCATCTAAGGCTATAGACACTGAATTCTGAGGTATATGAGGGAGGGAAGGAAAAAAAAATCTTTTTTCCTGTATCAGCTTAAGGGTCAGCTTCTGTCTCTGGCAGAATTATTTTATATCTAGACTGAAACTCTTGAATCAACCATTCCTACTGTTTTTGCAGTATGTACCATGTGGATTGTTGGTGACATCCTCTAACAGTAGGGAGTAAGGTTCATTTTCCCCCACCTGCTCTATAGGCAAGATATATAGGAGAAAAACTTTACGTCAGAAAGATATATCTTTTATGTAAAGACTGAAAGAATCCAAAGCCCCATAACTGCATTTTTTATGTTTAAGGTGTAGTTTTATAACAGACTGTTAGGTGTTTTGAGAACAAAGATTATAAACACTTTAATTCTTATAATGGAGCCTGAGAAATTTTTACCACCTTCAGAAAAATATGATTCTCTTCAGAAAGGATGAACTTGTTTCTTCTTAAACTGCCTAATGAGATGAATGAATATCACACAACAATAA
Organism: Anser brachyrhynchus; assembly: GCF_964034855.1. Lineage (NCBI taxonomy): Eukaryota > Metazoa > Chordata > Aves > Anseriformes > Anatidae > Anser > Anser brachyrhynchus. The sequence goes on along the minus strand of NC_137696.1, from coordinate 117,982,230 downwards.
TTTCTCCTAATTATAGGAAGTCTAAAATAAATTAATGGAGAGAAATATCTATTTCTCTCTCTCTCTCTTTTTTTCTTTTTTCTTTTCTGTACAGCAGCATTTTCAGCGCTCATCAACATTGCCCCTAAGGCAGAAATGGAGTCATGCATGATCAATTTATCTTACAAGTCTTCCAAAATAGTTCCCTGTCTCCATTTAGCAGTGTCAAGGTTTGTTCTAATCTGCCATTTCAGACAAGATTTAGAGCTTCCACACTTTGATTCTTTGGATGAATGAGGATTAAAGTTTTCATTGCTTGTTTGTAATGAGGCAAGTTGTAGCTCTAATTATGTAACCAATTTGCTGAAGTTAACTCTTGAAAAGAACAGCCATGGTCCAGTCAGAGGTTCATTTCATGTTGATGAGGTCTGTAAGCAATGCAGACAGTGTAAGTTGAAAGTCAATGGTATCTGGGTGCCTAAAACTGACATGGCTTTGAAAACCCGGTGATAACCATCAAATGACTGGAAGAACATACACTGATACCAGTGGCTTATTAAGGCTAATGTAAAGAGGTCCAAATCTATCTGTGTGTTTTGCTTTGTGTTAATGCAGTTTTGCAATCAGAGGGATTTCATTAAAAGACCCAAGCTACTTAAGAACCAGCCTGTGAGTAATGCATCAATCAATTCTAAGGGAAAAGAGACCTTTCTGATCACCTGTGTTACAACAGCTGCAGAAATGCACACATTACTTTTTATCAGAACAAGTAATGTAATACCAAATTCATAACTTCTGAAAAGATATCTGTCTTCTTCAAAGGACTCCTGAATATGGAAAATTCATTGGTAAATTGCTCCAGATTTTAATTCTCCTATTATTAAAAATATGAAACTTACTTTTCATTGTTTCTTGCTTCAGCCTACAGATTATGGATTATCTTTGGTCTTAAAAAATACAGCATTAAAAGGATAGACACATATCAGATATCTTCTTGTGTCAATATTTTTACATCATGATCCACTTGGTTCTTTACATTCTCTTTCACTAAATGAGTGTAGACTGCATTTTTTAAAATCCACAGTAGAAGAATATATTTTCAGGTCTTGGATGAGAATTTTTGCCAGACGAGAGCAGCTGGCAGGTGTTGGTATGCCTTTCATCAGTGTTGTGTCTATTTTGTTACCTCCATGTACTAGTCATGACCTTATGGCAATCAGTGTTCTTTCAAGGTGTGGTCCCACTGTTCACATGTGCAGTCCTCACTTTGAGGTCCCAGATGGATTGTGCTTTGCTGTGATACAGTACAGGTTGTTTGACCACATCAGACCTATAACATTACTGACTCAGTACTGATGACCTGCTATTATTATTCAGTCACTCCTCAGCTCTTTACATAATCAACAAACATTTTACAATGATATTTTCTTCTGGTTCATTGACAAAATCTATTTGTGAAGAATGTGCTAAAACCACTGTAAATAATTTGTGTTATCTCACATAGTGTGCCAGGCATATATATATGTGTTTCTGTATCTGTGAGTACTTTCTAAATATACATTATTTTGCTGCTGCTGTTTGAGTTTTGATGTGCAGAATCAAGTGCTTTATTAAAGTACTGTGTGATGTGTAATGGGTTTGTTGTCTTGCGGAAAAAGACAACAGCAAAGTTAGGTTTGCTACCAGTTAAGAGGCACTCTTCTTTAATTCAAGTGGTTGAATGGTGGTGAATTTTCCAATGCTGCAAGTGAAAGTCATTTGGAGCATTCTTGGGACATCATTGAGAGTACAGGAAAAGAATAAAAGATTTCAGAGACCAATGCAATTGCTTACATTGCTTCTGCTTGTTGGCAGCTTAACACTGCAAACATGAAAGCCACTCTTGCATCTTTACAGAATTCCAGCATGCTTCAGAAATTTTTCTCTGAGACAGCCAAAGTAAATACATAAATATATTCCATCCCACAACAAGATCTGCACTTACACATTGGGGTTATTATTCTTTTCTCAGGCCTCACAAACAACTTTTTTACTGAAACGGTCCTTGCCCTTTGGATTGGGAGAATTGTGACTCACGTTTTTCTCTCTGGCCTTGGAAAAGCTGTGGGGCATAAGATAAGATTTTCCCTTCCCCCATCCTCCTCCTCAAAAAAACCCAAACCAAAACCAAAAACAAACAAACAAACAACAAGAACAAGAACAACAACAAAACAGTAACAACAACAACAAAAAAAAACATGAGAGATTTGGACTATAGTTCATCATAGAAGAGTTTGGCAACTTTATCTACCCATTTGTAATCCAAATGTGAATTTTCTGGCAGTAAGCATAAACACATACACACACAAAAAGGATAAAATATTTCCATGTTACACTAGGAAAGTACTGGTGTTAGTACAAGGAATGTTGCATTCATTTAAGTGCACTGGATAGGGGATCAGAACAACAAAGAAAACAGAAAGAAATCTAAAATTGTTTCTATGTAAAATTTAGACACTGATGTTTAGGAAAATGAGTCATGCAATCCCTCATTGCAAGTTCTTGGGGTGGTCCCACTGCAAGTTTCTTCTTCAGATTTCTGGGATCCAGAAAAAAGATATCCTTATGCAATTATTTACTGTGTTCATTTGGACTACACTGAATTCAGCTGAAGCTGTAGCAGTGGTATTATCATGTGCCTTCATATAATGAACCAATTGTTTGTGTTGTCTTCAGGGAAGTGGGAATCTCAAAATTCAAATGTTTATTTCATGATTATTTCTAAGGTTTAATGAGAAAATGTCTAAATACCTTAAATACTATAAAAGTAGGTTCTCTTTTTTCATCCTTCCCTTCTAATCCTCAAAGTTTGTTTTCTTGATTGCAAAGTGACTTTGTTCTACTAGATAGGAAGAGTAGGTTTCCCTCAGTATTACCCATAATTACACTGCTTTCTTGGATGCTGGAAATGGAGGGTTCAGAACATTTCTAAAATCCAGGCCTCCCCCTTCACCCACAAGTACTCCTTACCAATAGTGCCCAACTACCAAGCAAAAGGTATTTCCTTGTGAATTTAGTCCCTATCTTCTTTTGAGATAAGCAAGAACAGTCTGCTTTAGCTATATTTCACAGAGATGTCTTGCTGCAGAGTCCACCTTTATGTTCAGGTTAGAGAAAGATCTTCAGGCACTCTTTTACTTGACACTTCCCAGCTATGTCAGCTCTAGGCTGCTGTTTGTTGTGGCTCCCAGTCCAGGATCTTAACCCTCTCTTGCACAGAAAAAGATAACCAGATTCACAACAACACCTGAAAAATTATCTTTTAGACCTGGAAATTATCTTTTAGACCTGGACCTTTTAGACAGAAAATATCTTCTTTTCCTGGATCTGGACTGTGCCCCTTAAATATCCAGAAGACAAAGGGCAATAAGATGAATCTTGCTGCTGCAAAAAGTAAGTCTGAAAGCAGGAACACAAAGCGTGTAGGCAAGTTGGCCCAAAGTCACTGCTGGCATTCATGGATGTGACTTCTCAGTATGGTCACTCTTGTTTATAACAGCAGTGTATTCATCCTTCTCTGTGCATTGAGTGGGACCACATGCACTAACAATTAGAGTAGAGCACAGACCTTCACAAGCTCTCCCCCAATGGTTTCCTTAATTTTGAAGCTGTTACAAACTCTATTGCTACATCACATTCCCAGATACTGTATTTTATTTACTGGTACTGAATGGTTATGTATATCAGTCTCAAGTTACAAAATCAAGTGGGATCTTTTCTGTTAGATTTTCAGGATACAGTCTCTGATGGATGTAAAGTGCTAGACGACAAAGAGCATATGAGATGGTGAATGTAAAATATGAGTTCTCGCTATTTTTTCATAAGGAATGTTTTTCCCTCATAGAAACTTTGCCATGCAAAACAGTGAGTAACAAGTACTATCCACATTATAGTGTGCCATAATGAAGCACTGATTATCTGAGCACCGGCAGACTACAATGGTGAGTAAGCAGTGCTGGAGGGCACTTGCGGTGTTAGCAGAAAACAAGAAATAATGATAAGTATTTATTTGTCATTGGTTCACTCTTTTATGGATGCTGGTCACTGGGAGAATATTCACTAGCTGGCCTGTTATGTTTCACCTGAAGCTTTTTCAGGTGCAATTAAAGTTTGTATTGTGCTGGCTGCTAATATTGATCCTGAACACAGTTTCTATCATATTATTTGTCCTACTATTGAAATAAGTTACCTGCTAGGTTACTCAAGACCAGAAGGATATGCCTGCAATACAAAGTTAAGAGAGGACTCATGAGTGTGCTATCTCCTATGACTAGCCCGTGTTGCTGCTTATAGCTTGGCTACAAATAAAGTTGTAGCTAAAGTTCAGCTAAATCATGTTGTGCCCTGGAAGAACAGAGCTCAGTTTCTGCTGTTTGGATGTGGTCTTACCAGGATGCACTCATCCCACCCCTGTTGCTAACGCAGAGCATGTGCAGTTTTGGCCTGCTCAGTAGGGTCTGGGTTTGCTCCCATGCCTGTGGATTGGGTAGTAAACCTCAAGTATCAGTCTCCAACTCCAGAAGGCTCCACACTTTATGTTTATGGCTGCTTAAAGGATTTTTTATTTTTTACTTTTTGGTGAAGATTTATGATACTGCTTGTGGGTGAGTTTGATCTTATGACCAGAATCAGACCAGCATGGAGCTGAAAATGTAGCTATAACAAATGACCAAATAGAGTTTATGTGCACCTTTAGAAAGTGGAAGCTGAAAGGCTAAATATCCCTCCTGAAAACTGTATCTTAAATCTCAACGTTACATTTGTGATGAATTCTCAGGAATGAAAATGAATTTAAAAGGTGATGCCTAGCATCAGTCCACAAAAATTCTTAGAGATAAATGCATCTGAAACACAGAAATGTTGACAGTAGATACATCACTCTCAACCATTACCTTTTGGCAGCAGAACACATTATATGTATATGAGACACCCAAATCACACATTTTCCCAGGTGGGCATTAGCAGAACCATCTGTCAATTAGAAGACTCTGAGGCAGTTAATCCAACTTTGAGTTGGAATAACTTGGAAGTTTCAAGCACTGCCATTGCTTTTGGATGGCCAGAAAGGTTTTTTGGCCCTTGTGAATCAGACAGCCATTTAATCTGGGATGGAAAGAATTATTCAATTATTTATCTTCAACCTTGTTCAGCTTTCCATGAGGTCAGTCTAAGTCATCTCTCTTAGAGCATTTATATTGAGCATGTGTAGATGTATGGCTCAAGTCCAGCCAATTTTGGGGATGAATAAGTTGGCTGAGCATGCAGAGAAGATCCGTAACAATCTTTGAGCTTTATGTGGTGTGGCAGTCTGTGGGTAATTTTGGACAGTGTTGTTAATTCACAGAAACAGTTTAGCTTTTGCTGCGTTTCAGTAGTGACAAAAGCTCCCACAGCCTCACCATAGGCCCTCTTGATAACAACTGACAAAATCTGTATCTTCCAAATACATTATATCATTAGATGAAGTGGACAAAAACAAAACAAGTATGTTTATGACTTAGCCTGAGGAGATAATTAACTTCTGAGTGCTGAGATCCTTGATTGCATTCCTAGCATGATCTTAATTGGAAGTCTGAACTTGTAAAAGGCTGTGCTGTTTGGAGGATATCTGAAATGGTTTGCTGAGAAAATGTTTGTTCAAAAATTTGAAAGGTAATCCAGACAAATACCTCTTTCTTTGCATCTGTTGTAATTGTTGTTGTTGATGGTGGTGATAAAATAATCTACTACAGTAGCAGCAAACACATCAGACTATGCAAAGAAAACGTGTATCAAAGTTTATTAAACCACTTTAGGGAATTACAAAAGAAATGTTTTACCAAAAGGGCTGAATACATACCAGCTGATATTACTCTGAAACCTGTACTGCAACTTCAGTGTGGTGTAGTGCTTTTGTCTGCTGAAACTATTGACCCCTTGTGTGTCCTCAGTGAGGATTTTCATGATCTAAGCAGTTTGCATGCAACCACATTATGTTGTGCATGCAGTACTGTAGGTTTCTAGCTTAAAATGAAAATGCAATTCTATTCTGCTGATTTATCCTGCTATTAGATGTTAGAGGCCCAGGACAGACATGAAGTTGGCTCAAAAAACTGAAATGCAGACTTTATGTTTGGGCAATTACTTTTGGACTAGTTAAATCCTATTAGGTACTGGCATTGACAACAGGTCTACATGACACAATGTATTTCCATGCAGGGACACTAGAGCTATATCAGAATGAGATAGTAAAGATACCAGCAGTAAAGTTGCTGTGACATGGTGCTCCAGTCACAGAAAGACTAATTAGCTCTGCTGAGACACAGACTGTAATGGCCTGGGATGACCCAGCACTGCTTCCCGTATGTGTGCTAGACTGTACATTGCACTTTGTGTAGCTATCCTTAGAAGGCTGAAACACGTATTAAAGGGCAGACTGATGAGGAGAAATAACAAGCCACATCTTCAAGACAACTGCAACAGCAACAAGAACTCCAGGGAAAAAAAAAAAAGTCATTCAGAAACTCTTCAGTTATGCAGCTCATTGGAGGCTAGCATAAATCCCTTCCCTTTACCTATCCCAGTTATAAGTACCTGGCTACCAAGCACAGGTGTCCTAGCACTCTGTATGAGTATGTCGCACAAAGTATGTTCTACACTCTGGCCAAGGACTAATTCATAGAGTATCAGAGATCACATTCATCTTACCGAAATTTAGTCATTCAGAGGTTGGGAATGGGTGAAGGCTGTCCTAGGTGCCCTCTAAAGTGAGTGTTGAAAAATGGATTGCAGGTGATTCAACCTGTCCTAATTTAAGCATATAAGATACAGAGTAAATAAATATCTAAAGGTGTTTTTGAATATGGGCAAAGACCTCATGACCAGCTTAGACTAGAAGACTGACTTTGAGATATCTGTAAGTTTTGGTGAGAATAATATAACATAATGTCACAAAGTTATTTGATAATTACTCTGGTCCTAGAGGAGGAGTGACAGCAGAATTGTGGCAGAGTATTGCATTAACTGAGCCCAGCACTTAACACAGCAGTCTGCTGTGAGAGTATCTGCTCCCACTGCCTTGCAGAAATCATACAGAAAAAGGGATAATAGGAAACATAATATGTTTCTGGTTGTAACAACTCAGCACCAGTGCAAGACAACAATCTGGAAGGATGAGAGCTACTGGAGCAGAAAACAAACTATGGAGGTCTCAAAGGAACACTGTCAGTGTTAGCAAACCACAATATTGTTTTATGAAAGTGTTCAAAAATAATAATTTGTGTGACTCTCTGGAATAAGATAAGTACTTATTGTCACAAAGAAGTGATACAAGACAGGGTTCCTACACAAGGAAGTGAGAAGAAACACTGTAGTAGGCCTGAGCTGGATAAGCCTAATAACAGTTAACAAACTGGAGTATCAATAAACAGAAAAAGTTATTCAAGGTTTGTGGTCAATTCGGCTTGTGCAAACAATTTTTTTTTAGCTGTTATCCAGAAAAAATAAAGAAATTAAAGAGGCTGGGACATATGCATATTAGAACGTTGTGGGAAAGCACCTAACTTTCAGGTAACGTCTGAAGAAATTATTTCATAGGAAAAACAACAATAACAACAACAACAACAAAAAACCCACACAGAAAACCCACACAAATAAAATTAAATGATGGATGCACTGTTTACCTTCTGCCCAGTAAAACACAGGAGATACAAAGAACAGTAGATTTAACATTTTACAGAACTGTGCATTCAGAGCTCACCCCAGGGATGGGGTGAGAAACATCTTTTGCAAACGGTCTTGAAAGAAAATATATGTCCAACCTTTCCTTGCTGTTTCTGCCCTGAAGAAGGACCTGAAGTTCCAGGCTGACTGGGGTGAGGGAAATGCTCTTGGCTGGAGAAGGCCTCAGGGAATGCAAGAAGGTGAGAAACCACATGCCAGGAGGTAGTAGAGATTTGAGTCCTAAAATACCTCATTTGGGCACCGCCCTCATCTACTTAATCAAACCATTTGCCCGGCAGGCTATGTGTGTGCATGGTATCTGCATGCTATACAAGCTGTGATGTACACATATTTACTGCATGTCTATCTTTTTCTCCAGTAAATCCTTTAAAGTAATTTATTATAAGGAAAAAGGTTCCAGATTTCAACAACCTCTGAGAACCAAGCCAACAAAGCAATATTTTTTGATGAAATCCTTAATCATCCTCAGATCATATGAGAAGGAAAATGGTAGCAGAAAATTCATAAATCCTCTCAACAACTGGACTGGAGGCAGTGGGGACTGCCTCGTATTCTGCATCGGTTGGGGTTTGGTATCTCATAGAGCCCTGGGTTATGGGTTTCTTTTTCATAGGGCTTGTTGCTGTGAAAGGAACAGAAATCATACCCTAATTATGATGAAGATACTGTTGTCCAAAAATTGCAAGAGCAACAGTTTTAATGCCTTCATTCTCTTAGAGCTGGGTTTTGTGGGTCAGTAGATACTTCTATTCGTATATCAAGCTATTTTTATTCATAATTTTTGAAGAAAATGTGGAATAGAAAGAAACATTTCCATAAGTCCAAAGTTGGCTTTGGTTCCCAGTAGTTTAAAGCTTTGCAGTGTTATTGAATTCTCTGGCTGAGGATTTGGCTACAATTCTTTTTTTTTTTTTTTTCCCCTGCAATTATTTACCTTTTTAAATTTATTTCTCCAGATCATCCTTCTTTGTTAAATTCAAGGTCACTGCCTAGATTTTAAATTAAATAGCTTTGTTTCCAGTGATGATACTGGGGTTTATTAAATTCACGTTTTTCTGCAGTGGGTAGTATTTATACAATTTTCCTTGAGGGAGTTAAAAATAGCTCTCCTCTCTTTAGGGTCTAGGGGGATGCTTTTGCCTCTGCTGCTAGCTTGGTTTATTTTTGTTTGTTTGTTTGTATTTTTTTTCTAATACCATAAGAAAAAGAAACAGAAAGGTGAAAGTTAGTCCTCTGTCTCTCTCCTGTCCCATCTACCTCCCCCACATTTCTTTTTTTTTTTTGTAATTGAATATGAAATAAAAGCAAGTCAAATCTGCAGTTAGCATTGTTTGGTACAAAGTGCCAGAAACTGCCTGCACACATTTGTTCTTTAATGGTCCTTTTTATTTTTCACTCATAATAACAGAAGTAAACTATTAAAAATCAAATGTAGAGATGAATGGAACTAAACAAAAACATGCCGAAGGCGACAGGCAAGGTTTTACACTTTGTAACTTTCATCTCTCTGGTGTCTCTCTTTGATGGCTGACATGGCAAAAGAATTCTCACAACTCTTCTGAATCCTGATCACTTTACTAATAATAGCAAGAGTACCACTGTGCATAGTTTCCACTCTTGAATCCCTCTAGACACGATTCCTTGCTTACCCAGTTGATATTCATATGGCACTGCTCAGCATCAAAGATTTATTAAAGTAAATGAGAAAACCCCTATGGAATCAGAAGATGATTTGGGTGCATTATTATTGTTATTATTACTTATCTGTTCATCAGTGGTGCCAAGGGAAACCAATCAAGGATCAGCGATTTGACCTAAGATGTGGCAGGTAGATCATCAACGGGTGTATAACACCACACAAATTGATGGAACTGGGATGATTTAAACCAGTTAAGATTCTATACTTAGATATATGACAATCAGCAAACAGCAGGGTGAGGTGTGGACAAGTAAATGGTAAATTGAGCGTGTTTCTCTATCCATTAATATAGTCTTGCCTCCGCAGGCTCCCTAGCCACTATCAGTCGAATACATTGCAGGGGCTTACAGAGAAGTAATGAAGTCAGGACTAAAAAGATTTTGCATGTGCTGGTAATATTTTCAAAGGTTTTGTAAGTTTTTTCTCTGTGGGGACACGGCATATTTGTGAAGGCACTGAGCTGAGGCTCAAAAGATTTGCACTTCATTCCTAGTTCATCATGGACTTCCTCTGTGATCTTGGGGAATAAACTACTTTACTCATGTGAAAATAGAAATGCTAATTATAGGCCTTTGCCTGCCCTGTAGGTTTAGGTAACATGTACTTTTTGGGCCATGCCATCTCTGCATCTGTGTACAGAGAAGGTTATGCATTTAACTGCAATCTTAAGGAACTGCTGTAATACAAACTGTCATCAGGAAATGAAAATCACAGAATAAGGAAATACTGTGAAAGGATATTTTTTTCCCACCACTTGTGTTATTCAGTCCAACAAAAGCAGAGAGTCTTGCTCCTGTGTCTGGACTTCTTTTCTAAAACTAGAAGTGAAAGCTATGGGAATCATGGCCAAAGGTGAAAGGGATTAATAATAGGAGGAGAGCTGATGTTTTCAGTCTTCTAAGAAATCAGTTGCTTTCTGTTTTTGTGAAGCAGTAATGATTACAAGGAAAATATTGTGCAGCTTTGAAGACCTTTATAAGAGCCTTACAATTTTTGAAAAAAATCAGGTTTCGTTGTTTCCTATTGCTACTCTGGTAATATCCATAAAAGTATGTATGATCCATTCCTTGCTTCACTTTTGCTTGAGCCTTACATGTCTTGTTACTATGGAGTAAAGTTGTAACCCCTTCCCTTCCCTTCCCTTCCCTTCCCTTCCCTTCCCTTCCCTTCCCTTCCCTTCCCTTCCCTTCCCTTCCCTTCCCTTCCCTTCCCTTCCCTTCCCTTCCCTTCCCTTCCCTTCCCTTCCCTTCCCTTCCCTTCCCTTCCCTTCCCTTCCCTTCCCTTCCCTTCCCTTCCCTTCCCTTCCCTTCCCTTCCCTTCCCTTCCCTTCCCTTCCCTTCCCTTCCCTTCCCTTCCCTTCCCTTCCCTTCCCTTCCCTTCCCTTCCCTTCCCTTCCCTTCCCTTCCCTTCCCTTCCCTTCCCTTCCCTTCCCTTCCCTTCCCTTCCCTTCCCTTCCCTTCCCTTCCCTTCCCTTCCCTTCCCTTCCCTTCCCTTCCCTTCCCTTCCCTTCCCTTCCCTTCCCTTCCCTTCCCTTCCCTTCCCTTCCCTTCCCTTCCCTTCCCTTCCCTTCCCTTCCCTTCCCTTCCCTTCCCTTCCCTTCCCTTCCCTTCCCATAGCACTGTCCCAAACACTGCCTAAGCACTGCAGGGGGGTAGCACAAGCCAGTATTTACTTGGATTATAGCCTCTCTGTGGTCAGGTGGAAAGTTCAGCTGTACAAAGGTGGGGTGTGTCATGTCATGCCTGTTGATCTGTGTTAGAGAATTGTCCCTAGCCTGGTTTGTTTACTAGTACAGGTGCAGTAAGTTGTTTACTGTCTTGGAGAAGAGACTCCTTAAGGATTTTAGTAGGGAATTTGTCATTTGAGCATCTGTCAACTGATAATGAGGTTAGGATAAATATTTGGCTGATACAATCCTAAAACATAAGTGTGGGAGAGACATAGGTCCACTAATTAATCAAGATCAAGAAGGATTAAGCTATTCTGAACAGATGCTTCTTTAGATGTTTCCAGATGTTAATAAAGGTCTTCAGCAAAGAAGATTGCATATAATTCCAGAGTAACCTGTTCTAGAGTTGTATTAATCTTTGAGTTTTGTTTGTTTTGTTTTGTTTTGTTTTCCCCTTGCAATTAGCAGTTGATAACAATATTTTTTCTTCATGTAAAGAAAGTTCCTAGAGGTAAAAAGTTGAGCCATTCTTACAAGCATCCAGGATCCCTTCATTATTATTCTTTTTTACCCTGGTAACATTTCAGAAGAATAAGGGAATTGGAAAGTGAGAAAGTTGCAGGAAGGAATTGAGAAGATGGCAGATTCTAATTTGTAGTAGGATCCATGTGTTATATAAGATAAAAATAAAACTTGGACAAGGCTATATTTTGGGATCCTAGTACTATCATAAAATACTCTTGCTTATGGCTTATTTTGTTGTCAGCAGAACCCTGAGGTATATTTGTAGCCTTGAAATTCACAAACATCTTTTCTTTAAAGCATTTGGTTTTAAAAGGGGCACATTAGTAACTGGTAAAAAAAAAAAATCTCTCCATTGTGAAATATCAATTATTTGTAAGTGCTTGGATTAATTTATTGGATTTTATGGGTGAAAGAAATGGAAATTGTTTCTTACATTAAAAATTAATATTTTAAATCCAGCTGTGTCTGGCTGGGCAATAAATCATCTCTTTACAATTACTTATTTGTCAGCCAGCATGTTAGTTCAAAAAGCTAGGGAGCTTGCCTGTGGATCCTCCTGTACTCGAAAGGCAGGGAGAGTTCAGGTCAAATCAATTTGAGCCACAGTAATTAAGAACAAGATTGAAGATCCGTCCCCACCTACGTAGTAAGCATCTGGAGTTGCTTTTTAGAATGGATCCAGTTTTCAGCAGAAACAGAAAATATTTCAGACAGACAACAGTACTTAGGAAGACCTTTTTTTAAAATGCTTGAGAGGTTTGCATATTGAAAGGGGTGATTTTCAAATGTCTTTCTCCTTACATGAACCAAACACAGTTAGCTCTGAATAAATATGAATATTTCATATTTGCTAAGAAAATAAACATCTTTTCAGGTCATCTGTTGGTAGCTAAATATCACACAAACTTCAGAAGATGTATTCACATAGGCTGTCCCCAGATTAGCAAATTAAAGAAGACCAAGTAAGGTTGTGACCAAGAGAACTGAATTGTTAACATACTCCCTGGAAAAAAAAAAAAAAATGTCAGTAACCTATAATCTCCCTGAGACTGTCTGAACATTCTTCATGAGTTATCCCACGGATCATCTTCAGTAGGGATTTTGTGAATCCTTATTTTGGCAGGTAAGAAATTTCATCTGTATGATGGGAACATGTTGTACCATTTGAACTCAGGGTCAGAGAACGTATCCATACTCTGTTGAATTTACTGGTGTAAATATATAAATAACATTTGATGCCAGTGGAATGAAAATGTTAATAGAAAATTAGTATCTCTATCACATGGGTGAGGAATGAGGTACAAAGAGACATTGAAATTGAAGAACAACAACAAAATGTGAGTGCTTAATAGCTGCTGATGTAAACATAAAGTTCCTTTCAAATATTTCTTTAGGTGTTTTGATTTATCAAGGCCACAGAAAAAGTAGCTTAACTTTGATAGAACATAAATTTTTGAAGCTTTGGCTTGGTCGTCAAGATGAAAAATTAACTGTAACCGTAGCTCTAGTTGTACTGTATTGCTAGTGAAGAATTCTGTCATGACAAGGGAACTAGCTTAAGCCAATCACATACCCAAGAATTGTAATTAGTTGCACATCTTGCATATGTGTGTTTTCATATTTAATTAGAGGTAAATTAAATAATAGTGAAAATAAACCCACTTAAATCTTCCATTATAGAAAGGAGACTTTTGAAATCACAGGAGGTGAAGAGAAAGCTCAGATTTCTGGCTTCCCAGGCATCCTCATGCATTAGCATTGTTGCCTGTCTTCTGCGCTGGAGTTCTGCTGGTAAAGTGCATGGGGTGTGTGGGGCTAGGAACTGAGGGACACATAGTAGCATGATATGGAAACCAGTGGGTGCAGTAGAAAGCACAGTTCCCACTAGTATCGTAATGCTACAGAATATCCTACGTCAACTGCCCCTACATCCTATGTCCTATATCCTAACTTGCCTCTTGCAAGGTACAGCTGATGTATGCCTCAATATCCATCCCTGTCATACAGCCACTTGCCTCACAGAGTAGGATGTCTCTAACTAAAAACAGAAATCATATTTGGCACATAATTAAGTTTTACTGGTTGTATAAAACCCTATGCATTTCTGAGTGTCAGTTACTGGCATCATTTGATCTCCTATTTACATGTATACAGACAGCTCATTTATCTAGCCTGGTGTAATGAGAAACAAGCTGGCTGGTGAAACCAGATCATTCCATCACCTACCTGCAAAATACAGCTAACTGTAATGCATTTGAATGATTATATATGAACTAATTAGAGACTGAGTGAATGATTTGTGAGGTTGTGGATAAATAGGTCAAAACAAGGTGGTTACAATAAATTGCCAGTGGTTATCTCAAGGTCCAGCAAAACTGTGCTGTTCAAATGACAGTATTAGCAAGCAATGAAAGAACTGAGGTTGATCTAATTAAAAACAGTATACCAAGTTATCAAAAGAGAGTACAAGAGTAAACAAGTGCCAGAGTCTAGATTTATTTCCCATAAATATGGAAGCAATCACAGCATGATGTTGAGGTGTCCAGTACAAAGAATTAGGATTCATAAATAAAAGCCACCCTCTGCAAGTCCATGTTGCTCTCAGTATAACTGACAAAGCAATACCAATTGTATTTCTGAACGTATAGCTGCAGACCTAAAGGTCTGATTATGAAGATGATGAAAAGCCATAGTTCACTGACAACTCTTTATCAATTTACAAAGTAGCATTCCGTAATGGATTGGTTTGTGAGGCTGAAGATAAATGACTGAATAACAGTGAATTTCATCAAGTGCAAGGGCTGTATGCAGTGGGATCACAGCAAGCACAAACAGCAGGAGCAAGGTAACAGCCACCACTGTGTCACACCTGCTGTGAGGAGACAGCAATCCCCCTTGGCCATGTCTCACAACATTATGCCACATGTACTTGGGCATGCCAGCATCATAAGCAGCAGAAAGAAAGGGAGTCATCTCTGAAATTGAAATGCTAAAGGCTAATCCCCTTGATTTCAGCAGAGAGCTAACAGTTTTCAACAACATATCTATAGCAAAGCTCTCATTCATTGCCTACATATACCAATATATAGCCTAATATATAGCCAATTAGATTCAAGAATATACTACGTTATGTTTTTCTTTCTTTCTTTCTTTCTTTCTTTTTTTAATCATTTTTAATCAACAATTGATTGGAAACCATGGATTTAAGCTCTGGAAGTTAATTCACAATTTTTGAGTAGGATGAGAATAAAAACACACAGACAGAAGAGTTAAAAAGAACTATATATTTTTTTATGATATGTGTGCAGCTTTCATTGGCATTTTAGTAGAACATTATCTCCTGCATGCATAATATGATCATGTATAATGTGACTTTGTATAAGATGTCTTTTTCAAATTTAGTGATCTGCTGTATCACCTCAGACTCTCCTTTTCCCCACTAGTGCCTCCCAACTATTCAGATAATAGAAGTTTTAGCTCAGATACTTTTCTTTTAGCAGTACTATTTACATCTTTAATTGAGACTGAACATAGTATTTCAGTCTGGGGCTGTCCATCAGCATCTTCATCAGCACTTTTGTTTTGCATTTTTTGGTAATAAAGCCTAGTATACCGTTTAGCTTTTTATTTATTTATTTATTTTATTTTATTTATTTATTTATTTAGCTCCAATGTGGGAAGTTTCCCATTCTCCATTAGTCCCAAATACAATTTTTGTAATTGAACTGAACAATCGAACCATTTCTCCTAATATACTGCAGATTTTCCCTTGGCTCAATAATAATTATTTCACAGTGAAGTACTTTTGTCCCCCACAGTTTCAGTCGTCCAAGCCATCCAAATCTTGCTGAATCTGAATGCTTTTTCTTCATCATTTCTCTCTGTCTCCAAGGTTGTAAGTGTGCACTATTAATTGTATCACAGTTAGCACCTGTTTTTAGGGTTTCTAATATCCTCATTACTTATTATTTATGTATGTATTTATTTAGTTTGTTGCTGGTAACTTTTCTGTTCTTTAATCATTTTTATTGAAGTAGTCCATGCTTGTTCTCTATTTCCCCCTTTTTTTTTTAAGTAAAAATGAAAATTGAACAGTCAATTTTTAGACAATAAGAAATTTCTTCATATATATTTAATCAAGACTTTTCTAATTTACCCTTTTTGGGTTGCAGAAGGTATTTCCAATTAATCAAGGGCTAGCTGTGTGGAATTAGAATTCTGTTAGGACTTCTCCATATATCTTTAGATTTGGCTGCCTTAACAAACAGTGGGAATACCATTGCTAGAAAATAATATCATTATAGTGGTTTCTTCATGTTTTCAATGTTCTCTCAACATTGATCATGCTTTCAGACTACACAGCCAAATTGAACAAGAGACATGCAAGACAAAACAGATCAGCACTTTCTGTGCCCTCTTTAAATCTCCTTTGCCTAGGGCTGTGAGACAGGAAAAAATTGTGCTTTTTTGACATGTATTAAGAGCCTGACTTCAACTACAACTAATTCTTTCCTCAATTCTCTCTCGTAAGTGGGTGATAACATGACCTACTACTGAAGTGTTTATTTTTTATTTATTTATTTATTTATTTTACTAAGGTATGTTTAAAAGAAGGCTTAAAATATGGTAAATTGAAATTCGTGATTTTTGAAACAGGTGAAATTTCCCAAGAGGGTACAGAAGTGTAAAAGAAAATCAAGTTGGAAGCTGGAGGCAAGAACAGCAGTTTTTGAGTATTTAGAGCATGAAAGTAGTTAGTTATATTTAAAGCCAGCTAGAGAAAACAGTTTCTGAAGGGAAGTTAGCAGTTGGAACTAAAGGAGATATCTGTGGTAGCCAGGAAAGATGCCTGAAGGCCATGGCAGGATAGGGCAGCTGCCTACGTAATTATAGCTCATCTCAATAGAAGCCTTATATTAAACAGTAAAGGATGAAAAGGTACTGAAAGTGGCAAGGGGACAGTGAGACCCGAAGGAGAAAAGGGCTCTGTAATTCACTGTCAATCTGAACATGCTTTTAGATTTCTAGCTTAGTGGAAGGAGGCTCAAAATCTTTAGTTAAGGTGACAGAGGGGATCTGAGTGAGCTGACCAGGCTGAGGTGCTCCCAAGATATGAGGCAAAGCATACCAAGTGGGGATGGAAATATTCCTCATCCCCATTTCCTCCTTTAAATGCACTAGATATTAGGAGCTGAATATTACCTGCAAGCTTAGAAGCATGTTTGACTCTAAACATTAGACAGGTATTTGAAAGTATTTTAAAGCAGTATATTTAATGATGGGGGATACCACCTGGGAGTCTAAGTGAGACTTCAAACTGCCTGGGCTAATTGAATTGCTATTATTTGAGATAATCTTATTGGGATGCTTGGAAATGAGTTTTATTCTTCATTACAAGGACAAAGGGCTGCGTCTTTAAAGGGCAACACTAATGTATGCACAGAGGGCAAAAACTAATGTTCTCTAAAGCTCTCTATGGGCTCCTGCCAGTTGTGACTAATGCTGGTACAGGTATTAGGAAAACACAGGCAAATGTGATGATGAAGAAAGAAGAATGGAGATTAAAAGAAAAGTGGTTTGAAAGCTCTACTCGTGCTACTATATGAAGAATAATATATGAGGCCTGTGTAATGAAAATGATAATGTGTTCTGTCATTTTATTTTAGATAATTGGACTTGGATCCTGGAAGCTATTCCTTGTGGCTGCAGCTCTGTGTCTGTTTAGAGTCCTCCTGCACTTCCTGCGGTTTCAGTCCAGAATCCTTTCCTGCTGCCTAGTTCTGAGCTGCAACAGGTCCAGGCCTGAGGACGTTCTGATACCATGGTATTCTCATGGGAGAAGGTGCCAGGGTCCAGTTAAGGTCCCCTGACTGTCCCCAGCATGCTTCTGGGAGGTCTGTCCATGCTCAAGCTCAGATCTGGAGGGAGCTGACTGACTCACCTGGGAGGGATACTCTGCCCCACAGAACGGGGGAAGTGGTACTGGGTCCAGTTATAAACTCCTGTAATACCCAGCAGAAAACTGCTGCTGGGAAACAGCTTTTGCTGGTCAAAAATTGCCACACCAGTCTGTTGTCTTCCTTTCCTAATCTTTTTACACCAACTTAGTTGGGCTGAGTTCAGAAAACAAAGTGAGGTGAATGCAGCATCCATACGGGCAGGCTAACTTCTGTGCAAGTGTTTGTGAAGATAATTCTCTATAAGCAAAGAGCTGTTTTCTATGCACTTTTGGGGGCTATTTTTCTCCAGAGTCAAATCTGTCCATCTGCTCATTTGTGTTTTTAAGTGCTTCCCAAGCATCTGCAGCAGGAGCAAACAGGATACCATAACCCTGAGTAACCAAAGGTCAGTAACTTGATTCTGACTGAGTAAACAGAGGTATGGTGCCGTGTGATCTACTGGCGCCATATGAACAAAGCCACTCAGCTCCTGAGCTGCTCAGCTCCCGAGTGAGCTCCCGCTCACTCACAAAAACTGATTGCAAATAAGATGCAGACAAAGAATCGCTTAGTGAATAATTGTGAATAGTAAATACAGGAGATTTTGAGTCAACCAGTGGGAAATGCCTGAAAAGAAAATGTGGCTACCCTTATTAACCAAACTATTTGCTAACATACCTTGCTTGGTTCCTATTTCTGTCAGATGCCACATTCAGATGTGTCTGAACTGCTGATGCCAGCGAGAACTGTGGCTCTCTATCCATTTACTAAGATCCGTGGGGTATAATTTGCCTATTCAGCTTGATATAGTAGTGTTTTAGACAATATATAGACAACTGGTCGTGGTAAGTGATGAATATAAGCGAGAAGAATTTCGGGCTGCAGGTTCAATATAATTAATGAAGTGTTACTAAAGCATTTTAAGAGAAACTGGTTCCTGCATTTACAATGTGCTGTAATGATTTACTTAGAAGTCTCCCTTTAGACTCAGTATACAAGTTACAAATGATGCAAAATGTTGCTGATCAGAGATATTGACAATCGTTCATTGGTATTGACATACACAAGAGTCTCCACTGGTTGCCAGTGCAATTATGAACTGACTTTAAAGATTTGCTTTTGGCCAAAGGCTAAAAGAGGACCTTATTTCTCATCTTATTTCAAAGTTTCTTCTGTCTCATTCTTCAGTTGTTTCCTGCCAGATCAAAATAATAATAATAATAATAAAGATACTGAAAGTTTTCTGTGTTCTTGTATTTTATCTTCTACCTGTCTGTTCAGAACTGTTCATGCAGGTGAGACAGATGGTGATTAAGAGGTATTTCCAGTATTACCGTAGTAAAGTATTACCCTAGGAAAACTTACTTCCTATCAATATCTGGAATGGGCTCAGGTTTTAGAATTTGAAAGTGTCCTTAAAAAGAGCCTCAGTGACTGAAGAAAAAAAATATCTCACAGGCTCTCCCAGTGAACACTGGAGTTCTGATTTAGGCAACAGAATTTCTATCCAAGTCCCTGTGTCTCTTGTTTATTTTCACTAGGAATATCTGAAAATACCGTGGAAAACTTGGAAATAAAACTGAGAAAGAAGCAGTACCTTGCAGAAGTTTCTGAAGCAAACTTAAATAGAAACAACTCTTTCCTTTGAGAAGATTCACTTATTCGAGCCAAGATTTCGGATAAAATTTGACTTAAGTGTGCAGTGGGTCAGAGAACCACAGTGAAAATTGCTCTGTAATTGAACTAGGAAATGAAGGCCAGTTAAAATATTTTAGTCCAACTACATGTTTATCCCCTTTGTTCTTTCTTAAACTTCAGACCCTGAACTTCTCCCTGAAGTTTTGCCACTGAGATCTATTTCCTTTCTTTTTGCATGAGTATCAGGAAGGGACCCCTGTCAACTGAGATGGGTTATTCATGACACAGCCTGAAGGAAAGCAATTGCTCCTTGAGCGCATGCAACATGCAGTGCTTCTGCTTCTGCTTCTGCTTTAGAAAGTCTGTTGCTCATTATGGAAACGATAAGTCTATTCTCCACTCTGTTTCTGCAGGGAAAAAAAAATAATAATACGTCCAACAAGTTATTATAACGCCTATGGACTAGCACCAATAAACAAATGTCTGCCTCCCTGTGCTTGAAACAGCTGCTGGTGATTACCCTCCTCCCGTGGAAACAGCAACACATCTGGTGTCTGCAGAACAGCACTGAAACAGTTAGGATAGGAGCCAAAGCGGCTGTCCCAGGTGTACACAGCTGCATCATCCCTACACTGCTGTTCCACCTGAGCACCATAGCTCATGGAAGTAGTGGGCCAAGATCTTGATTAAGCAGAAAATACAAAGGGGGACTTTTCCTCTTTTGTGTTCCCCTGTCGTGGCTGAACCACTTGGCTTTGTCCTCAGACCTCTATATGGTACTCACTGTTCCCATTCTTCTATGCTCCACATGGTCACGTTAAGACATTTAGCTGGCCTAAATTATCATGTTTATGATCTTTGATGAAAATTTCCCTGTGTGAAAAAGACAAATATGATATCTCCCACTTATCATTCCCTCTAATGGCTTATGTTATTATCTGCAGTAATAAAGTAAATGAGGTTTTTTTCCTGCTTGAAATGTCATCATTTCAAAGCTGTCCACAAGAAAAACACACCAAACCAGAACAAACCCAGTAGTTATGAGGTGAGTTCTAAAGAATGGTAAGATTAAAACCAAACCAAGCCAAGCAAACACACCCTAAAATGTAAAAGCTATGGAGCACTTATGTGTATTGCTTCATATTTTCTAGTATTATGTTGCATCAATAAAGTTTGGACATTTGACAAAATATGAAAATGAAAGGTGATATTCATACATATTGTCTTATTTCTTGGTGCTGAGATTCATAAGAAAAATACCAAATATTGTGAAAGAGTTAACAACATTATGTTTATGTAGTGCGGTGTATGGCAGAGAAAGATTTCTTTGAACTGGTTTGTCCTACTATATATTTTAATTAAAATTAAATTTTAAAAGTTCCTTTCCCACTCTTTTTTTTTTCTTTTCTCTTTTTCCTTTTTCTTTTCTTTTCTTTTCTTTTCTTTTTCTTTTTCCTTTTTCTCTTCTTTCTCTTTTCATTTTTTTCTTTTTGTTTTCCTTTTTCTTTTTTTTTTCACATTTTCTTTTTCTTTTTCTTTTCTTTGTCTTTTGCTTTCCTTTTTCCTTTTTTTTTTTTTTTCTTTTTCACAGCAAAAGGAAAGGTTAATTAAAAAAAAAAAAAAAACATGCTCCTAGTTTTCTTTTTAATTTTGGGAACTGGTCCTTAGATGTAGAAAACACTTGAATGAAGACAACTCATTTTTTCTTTGAAAATCTAGATTGATTCTAATGGATGTTTGGCTAAGAAGCCATTTTCTGTCACTTGAAGACAAGATTTAACAGAAAATATGTCATATTAAAACATATTCTACCTTGAGCAAAATTCATTAATACAAAATCAAAATAGGTTAGATGCTGGCAAAGCTGCTGTAATCTGTGTCAGCTGCAGAAATATCTAGAGGTAAGAGGTTATTGAGAATCAGATCTCATCACAGTGTCAGAAAGTGTGAGACAAATGCCACAAGTGACTTGAATTTACATCTTCACATTTGTCTATTTCCTTCATTTCTTCTTTTCCACTTTTCTCCTGTTCATATTAGGTACCTTTTTGTGTGTATGTGGGAGGATTGCCTTGATTTTATTAGATTAACAATTGTTATCATGCCAAACAATGTGAGCAAGTCAGAGAAAAGACTCTTCTATGGTTAATGCTAACTGGGAGAGAGGTAGGCATTACCAAGAAACTGCAGGAGTGAGAAAAAGAGGAACCATTGCTGTATGTCAAAATTGTCCTGATTACAGACATTGTTGAATTCTTTGAATTCTTTTGCATTTTCCTTTGCTTGTTTGAGGTCCAAAGTGAGACTGGGTAATAAAATGTTACTCTGCTGTATCCAACAGAATAATGTTTTGTTTTCATTACAGGTTAGACATTTTGGTTCCACTAGCTCTTATTTTAGTTTAAACTTAAATGCTATTAACTTTTTGATTTCTTCATTAATGCCACTAATGGCTGGCACCATGGGACAGGAAAAGCTACCCCTATCTCTGCACATGGCAAAGTGGTACAGATTTATTTATTTATTTATTTGATTTTAAATGACTGCATTCCCTCCAAGTTAGTTGGCCAAACTCCTTCAGCTGAAAATTTGATAACTCTTAAGGCTGAATGCTTGTAAAGGAGAGGAAGACAGTAGGCTCATACATTTTCTGAAGAATTTTTATGAGAATCACTTTTTATAAAATTTGCCGTTTGATTTCCTAGGTTATTACTCCTCTGGATCCCTGTAATGTTATTTAGAAAGAGAAATATTCCAACAGCATATCTTCCGACTTTACTTTGCTTTCAGCACTGGCCTATAAATAGGCCATTATTGTCTGGAAAAAAAATCATAAAGAATAAAATATTTTCTTCATGTGACTTAAAAATGCAGTCTAACTAATAGTTTTCTGAAAAATATTTGCTGTTATGATTCAAAATTTTTCAGTCATGCTAAGACTGCAGAGGTAGATTAATCTGATTAATAAATAGGTAATGACAGTAAACAGGTATATTATATCCACAGTGTAGACCTGATTACTATGGAAAACCAAAGTTTTTTCAAGGAAGGAACTACCAGCAAGCCCTGCAGCAACAGGAGGAAGCCCAGCAGACCCATTACCATGCCATATGTGGGTGTTAGGTCAGTGAGGTCAAAAAAAACCTTGCTCTACTCCAAACCAAATCTAAGGAATCAGATTAGAGAAGGTAGTCAGTGTGTGCTAATATAATGCCCACAACAGAACACAATGTGGTAGTAAACTCTGGGCCAAGTTCTGCCTGCCGTGGCCATGCAAGTAGTCTCATTAGCTTCAATCATAATGTGTATGCAGGAGGTGAATGCATTAGTAGACAAGTAATCAGAGGAGCTCCTTGGAGGAGGCAGCAGGTGGCAGATGCCTTGAGGGGTTCCTCTGATTAGCAGCTTGCCCCACTTCTTCCACACAGTGCATTAGTCTCCTACATCACCAGAAAAGATTGGAGCTAGGGACACCTGCTGGTGTAAAGGAGACAAAGTTTACATAATTGCAAGTTATCCTTCGATGAAAAGGTCCCCTTCACTATTTGCATGGGTGGGAGCAGTGGGAGGTTAGAGGGAAGGTGAGGGGTGTGTGTGTGTGTCCTGTTGAACTGTTGCTTGCATACAGTGGACCCATATTCTCATTTCACACCCTGTGGTGCCTTAATGTGAAGTCTTTGAGCATAGTAAATTTTAGTTCCAGGTTTAGTGTCAGTATAGGAGAAAGCTGATCCAGTATATTACAACTATTCCCATAGCGGGGAAATCCTGAATCTGCTCTAACATCCAAGGCCTTGTTTATATGTGGTTCATAAATTTCCAGCAAAAGCAATGAAATAACAGTCATCCCTGTGGGGTTTAGGGAAAGCAGCAGATTTACATCAGTGTCAACAAAACTCAGTATGGCATAGGGTGCTTGAACTACATGCTAAGAGATTCTTAAATGGAACAATCTGCTCTTGGCTGATTGGTATTCAACCTGTTAGATTCCCTGCACCAAGGGTAAAATTACACCAAAATTTTATTCCCTACATAGTTTTGGTGTGCAGCTGAAAGGATATGTTTTCTAGAAGGTCCTACAAAATAGAACTGATGAAGGCCAAGCTCTGCTCACCTATAAATAATTTAAACTGTTTATTTGAACAGATCTTGGCACTAATGTCTTATTTCAAGACTAGGAGGAAAACAGCAGGCAATGGTACTCAACAGAAGATGGTGACTCCTTTTTGAGGGATGGTGGTATGGAATATGAAGGGTACACTGGGGAAACAGAAGGGCTGTGCCAATGAACCAATGAACTTTCTTATGGGTTCAGATACAAGGAACTTATGTTGGATAGGAGAAATAACTGAAGGATGACTGAGTGACAGCAATGAACAGTTGAGCTGACAAGAAAAGGCATTTATCCAAATTGAAAACAAAGATAAAGGCTTTGATTGTTAAATATGGGGTTATGGTAGACATTAAAAAGTGAAAGGTCTATATAAACTGATATTGTCACAACAACAAAAATGTATAAACTTGCCATGAGCAAATTAAGCTAGATATTAAAGTGTTCCTAGCCACCAATATGATTCCTGAGCAGCCATCTCATAAAAGTAGTTGAAGCGAGAAACCATTTTCAGAGGGAACCTGATAACAGGATTATGTGATGAGGTTACAAGATAAGACTGGCAGGATGCAATTATCTAGATCCCTTCCAGGCCCATTCCTCTGGGAGAACAGAGGAAATCAAAAGCAGTAATTTACAATGCACTGCAGGTGTGTATGTGGTCCAGCATATAACCTCGGTTTGCCAAGGCTAGATACTAATCTGACTAATCTAGAAGTCCTATAATGATCTATTGTCCCCACTATCCCCTAGATAAGCATGTAGCTGTTAAATGAACTGTCCAAAGATATGTATTAATATGCAGCTGATGAATACATTTACCTGTCCATCATTGTAGCAATGTTCCTACCTCCAGAATATTCTCATGCTTAAAAGACGTCATCAAGTAATAAATACTAAAAACTGAAGTAAGATGTCAGTGATGCTAGTACAGAGAAGAAAGCATTCAGGAAATTTTGTCTGTTTTGCCTTTTGTAGATTTTTGTTTGGAGATACTTACCATCAATTCACCAACTCATTAATTCAATCCATAACCTCTGAGTGCTCTAGCTAAAATCTAACCTAGCAAAAGCAAAACTTTTTTCCCTTCAGATGCTAGGTATCTCTAGTGTCTGTTTGTGGTACTTGTTATCAGGTGGTCACATCTTTAGTTACTTTTCATCTTGACCATGACAAGTTAGGATAACGGGACACAGAGCCTGCAACAAGAGACTGCCGTTGTCAATACTACAGTCTGTCTTCTCATCAGCTCAGGCTGTCCTCCTCACAAACATATGTGCCATTCACCTCAAGTTAAGAGGAGTTTTTTGTTCTCATTTTCAGGTAAATTTGTGAGTATTTTAAGACTACATTAAAGTTGTGGATGGGAATCATTACGTATCATTACATATCTACTCCTCTGGAACAATGGATCGCTTTGTAATAATGTTTAAACTCAGTCTTCTAATTCTGGGGAGTAAAATAAACAGGAAAACAAGCAAATGGACAAAAGCTCTTCCCCAGGAACTAGGGATCACAAACTCATCAGTATCTGTTATAAGTACAAGTGTTTTTGTCTCTAATGGAAATGCACAGCAACATCATAGAATCATAGAATGGTTTGGGTTGGAAGGAACCTTAAAAATCGTCTAATTCCAACCCCCCTACCATGGGCAGGGTTGCCTCTCACCAGACAAGGTTTTTCAAAGCCCCATCCAACCTGGCCTTGAGCACCTCCAGGGATGGGGCATCCACAGCTTCTCTGGGCAACCTCTTCCAGTGCCTCACCACCCTCACAGTAAAGAATTTATTCCTTATAACTAATCTAAACCTACCCTCTCTTACTTTTACCCTCTTCCTGACAGAGTCCCTTCCTAGCTTTCCTGTAGGCCCCCTTTAGGTACTAGAAGGCTGCTACAATGTCTTACCAGAGCCTTCCCTTCTTCAGGCTGAACAACCCCAACTCCCTCAGCCTGTCTTTGCAGGAGAGGTGCTTCACCCCTTGATCATCCTCATGGCCCTCCTCTGGACTCGTTCTAATAATTACAAGAAATGAAATACTTCCTATGAAAATATATACGAATTCTCTGAATAGTATTCTATGCATATTTTGTATGAAATGAAATACTAACGTACATCATTTCAGAACCTTTAAGAAAACCTTACCAAAACAAACAACTTCGCACACCTCCTCTGGGAAAGGATGAAAGGACAGAAGAAAATGTACATAGCCATGTTACTTACTACATTATTAAGAATTCCAGTGAGAAAATTGACATAAAATTATAAACAGACAAA
This sequence comes from Anser brachyrhynchus, assembly GCF_964034855.1. NCBI lineage: Eukaryota > Metazoa > Chordata > Aves > Anseriformes > Anatidae > Anser > Anser brachyrhynchus. The sequence goes on along the minus strand of NC_137696.1, from coordinate 117,956,632 downwards.
CAAAAAGAATTAGAGGAGCTACTGACTTTATTTATTTCCTGAAGTAAGGTAGCTTTTGACAAAAACAACAGAAGAAAACACCCTTCTCACAAATAAAAGTGAAATACTCTGCTTCTGAAATAACTGCTCTAACAAAAAATCTAAGGAAAATGTGAGGATACAACAAAGTGGAGAAGTTCAAGGCAAGATGTAGATAACTGTGGGTGAAGAACTAGAAAATAATCAGTACATCAGTTACCTAACCAAGAATCCAACAGCTGGAGAAGACAGTTTTGACATGTCTTTTCTCACATTATTGTCTGCCAGAGGAAGTTTCAGTTGGTATTGTCTTTTACATAAAAAGATCTATATATCCATCTAGCTGTCTATATATCTCTCTCTATATATAGGGATATTAGTCAACTACATACATACAGAATATATTTATTAGAAAAGGAGTAAGAAGACAAATGCAGAATGTTTCTCTCTGGAGAAAAAGCAAAACAAAACAAAACAAAACAAAAAAACCTTCAGCTGTCCAGACACTAGTGAATGACCCTTCTTTACTATACTTAGAGAGTAAATGTGCAATATTTTATAGACTTTCTTCACACAACTTCTTGGCAACCAGAAAAAGATTGTGAACTTCAGAAAGATTCATTAAAATAATTTTAAAATCAATGAAATCACTGATCTAAATATACAAATGGTAGAGAAAGATTTGGCAAGTGTTTTTCTAAAATGTATTCTGAGTGATAATAAGACGCTACTCTTCAAGTGCTTCATCAATTACTTACTACAGTCAATAGGCTGAATTTCCATCATAAACAGACAGCCCTCTCTATGGAAAATGGACAAATAAAAAGCTCTAGAGGGATAATCGCTCCAGGATGCTGTATATAGTCAGATCGTGGTGGCTGGTATAGCTTCTTCAGTGTATATCTTTTGATATTTATATGTCTCCAACTTCCCTTTTTCACACTTCTTTTCTTGGGAAACTGTAATGTTCATAAATTTCTCATTTAAGATGCTACACATTAGAATACCTTGAACTTTTGTTTATATCGAACTATTGAAGCTCTATTCAGAAATCACAGAACATTTTAAAATTATTTCCACACATTATTATTATTTCCCTCTTGATGGGAAAAAATGACATCTCAGAGAAGATTTGTTTATTTGACCTTTAGACTGGCCTTCCACAAAATTCAGGTTTGTCTTCTGATAAGGTGGCATATGTAATATCTATTTTTTATTTATGTTATGTCAGAGACGTGCATGAAACACCACAGGCATAATAGCTAGCACACAAAGTGTTTTATAATCTTGGCTCATGATTTTATCAACTGATTAATGCCTCCCCGGAAGAAGCTAACTCTACTAAGTCTACTGGAGCTGTTCTTCAACCAACAGTTCTTTTTACCACCCATTCTTGCTTTGATTACCATCTGCCTTATACAGTGAATAAGATCAGAATTTAATCTATGAAAAATAAATCAACAACAAGACACACTAAAATCAGAAGTATGTTGGATGAGTGATCTTAGAAATGCAGTAATATTTTTGGGGTACTTGGCTTTGTATCCTTTTCATATTGTCAGTGCAGTGGTTTTTTACTCATCTACATACCTGATCACCTACATATAGTTTACCAGAGGGCAAAGAAGACAAGGAACATTTTTGGTTCTGGTGGAATAAAATTTAGTGGGTCCTGGAAAATACTAAGTTTCATTGTGATTTGAATAATCGCATATTACCTTTATATAGAATGCAGGTATCCATAAATCATATTCTGATTACCTTCTCTAGCTGCCCAAGTTAAATGTTGCTTTATCAGATATTGAAAGTTTCAGCTAAGTCTCCTTTACACTACTTTACAGAATCAGGGTCCCCACAGTTGCTTCTTTTACTTACATTCCTTTCTTTCCCATGACCCATTTTCAACAAGAAGCCAAACATATGTTTGAGATTAGTCCTGGGAGATAAGAGCCCCTAGAGGCTGAGAAAGGACTAGAATTTAGCATTCACATTTCTTGTGAAAAGAAAATTATATGGAAAATTATATGGAAGATCCTTTGCTTGCCTGAACTTAACTCAATGCTCTTTCTCTGTATTAAAGATAATTTGTGGAGAATTAGGTACAGTTTGGGTTCTTTCCAGCTGTTGGTGTGTTGTGTTACAATATAGGCATCACTACAGGTCAAACTGGGGATAGGAGTTGACTTTTAGATGTCCTGGGAAACATAATCTAAGATGGATGGTAAGTAGCACTACAGCCAGGTTGTCTTTGACACTAAGTGAGCAGAAGTGCTACATCTAATGTGCTTAAATTCCATTTAAGATGATTTTGATAGTGTGAGACCTGAATAGAGACCCAAGTGATTTGTAGAAAAGAAAATATGGCAGAGGTTAGGTGTTTATTCAGAGATTAAGGCATCCAGTCCAGAATGTTGTGAAATAATATTCTAAGAAAGCAAATGAAATGCAGTCTGGTTTTGCTTTCATTGGAGGAAAAGAAAAAAAAAAATAGTAAGAATAAACTATTTTCACCTGTACTTTTACATTACCGAAAGACATGCCATTACATCTGTGAAAAAGAGTGGGTTGCAGTCAGGCTAAAAACAAGCTTGTAAGTATTTAGAATCACAGAAGAACAGAAATAAACAAGACAAATTTGGTGACTATCTTTCCTGGTAACATCTAGGAGAAAATGTTGCTTTCTCTTGTGTGAACCCACAGCAGTGTTTGTCTTACCCAACTTCATGGAAAAGAAATCCATCTTGGGCTATTAAATGCGAAGATATTGTCTCTGCATCATGAATTCCCTGAGCTACAAATCACTGGAAGTAGGGAAGACTGTGAGTAGATGTCATTGCAAATGTGTTTTGTATTCTCTGTAATTTGCTATTGGTTAATTTGAAGAGCAAATAGTGGTCACAGTATGCCCTGCTGATGTTGTTCTTGTCTTCTCAGGTTCATACACACTATCTAAAAGGCTTCAGTCTAAACTGTTCTTCTGGGGTCCATTTTGTTAAAGGAGGAAGACATACTTCAGAAGGAAATTCATCCTATTTTGCCACCTTGTCAAGGACAAACAACTGGTACTGCCTATCCTGCCCAACTGACATGCGAATAAAAAAAAAAAAAAAAAAAAAAAGACAAGTTTAAATTAGTCATTGAACTTCCAGGTGGCTAAAATCAGGTAGAATATTTCCTGTTCTTAGTGGCTGGTGAGACTGGTTCACTGGTGTAATTTTTATCTTGCCAGAAACAAAAGGAAAATGCTAAGCAATACTGTTACTACTCTTTTAACATATAATGCTCAAATTCTCCTGATGATGTCCTGCTACAAATTGCTTTTCTCACCCCTCTTTCACAGACAGGCACACACCTTCACCAAATATACATGAGCTATTTCTATGGGTTTTTCTTAGTCTCCTGAGGACCAGCATTGTGCCTCCTTTTTGATTCTACCCTTCATTCTGGGGAGCAGGACTTTTTTATTTTATTTTATTTTTCTCATGGTTGAGCAAAGTCTAATAAAAAATATAGTACTCTTTGGGCAGAGGAATCTCAGTCAACCAACACTGTAGGCTGCTACTGACAATAGGGCTTTTGAAATTTTATTTGGCAAAATTTTCTCTTCTTTGGATGGAAGAGGGACTTTTTGCTTTCCTTACAAGTCCCAACAGGAAAGATCTTTGGGTTCAAACAGACGATGAATACTCTTACAAGTAAATTCTTGAAGTGTTCTCTATATTTAGATCATAAAAAAAAAAAAGTGTAATACATTTGTTTGACTGTATCAATTCATTTGTTTGACTGTATCAATTCATAGTTGGATCATAAAACACTTAACATGAAGGTGTATAATGTAATTGAAGCTTTGAACTTTGTGCACCACAGTAAAAGATGTCTTATCTTGCAATTGCTGTAAAAGATGAATCAACCTTTCATCAAATATCCTGCCACACATATTTCTTTAAATGTGTGGTAAACATTAATGCTGATTCCTAAGTTCATATTCACCAGAGACTGGCAACTGGGTTTCAGATTAAACACTCAGATGTCACAGTTTTGAATGGTGAACATATCCAAAGTGCACTTTTGTACTGATGTTTCTTTACAAAAATGTGCCATAACAGAAATCTACAAGTACTGGTAATAAGCCGCTGTTTTGTCCTGAACCAGTTGAAGAAAGTGTCATGCTTTTGTTTTTGTCCTGCAGAGAGTAACTTTGCTTTGCCACTACTTTTAACAGATATCATCAGAAATTTTTGAGTGTCAGTCTCAAATACTACCTCTACATTATATAATAAAATCAGAGAATACCAGGAATATTTCTGTATCCTGAGTTATTGATTGTTGTGGGTTAACCCTGGTAGTCAGCTGCTCAGTCAATACCCCCAACAGTGGGATGGGTGAGAGAATCAAAAGGGTAAAAGTGAGAAAACTCATCAGTTAAAATAAAGAGAGCTTGACAGGTAAAGCAAAACCTGTGTAAATGCAAAAGCAAAGCAAAACAAGGAATTTATTCACTACTTCCCATCAACAGGCAAGTGTTCAGCCATTTCCAGGAAAGCGAAGACCATTACACGTAACTGTTTCTTGGGAAGACAAATACCATCACCCTGAATGTTCCCACCTCCTCATTCTTTCCGCAAGCCTTTACTGATGTGCATTATATGATATGGAATATGTCTTTGGTCAGTGGGGGTCAGCTGTCCCAGCTGTTTCCCCTGCCAACTTTTTGAGTGTCCCCAGCCTCCTCACTGGTGGGAAAACATGAGAAACAGAGAAGGCCTTGCACTGTGCAAACACTGTTCAGCAATAACTAAGACATCAGTGTGTTGTCAACACTGTTTTGGCCACGTATCCAAAACATAGTACCATACCAATTGCTATGAAGACTATTAACTCCATCTCAGCCAAAAATTGTACACTTAAGCTACTTGAAACAACATAATGTTCTTGAGTAGCTGGTCTGCCCTGTGCTTCTCATACTACCTGCCTCTGTTGGGATAAAACACACACAAACACAAGCAACAACAAAACACACACACAAAAACTTTTTTTTTTCTTTTTTTTTTTTTTAAATACGTAGCTAGCAAATAGACTGTGCATTCTAGCCACGGCAAAATGAAAGTGAGGCATAATAAATATATGCCATTAATGTGCACAGCAACCTCCCCAGGCTATTTCAGTGAAAGTGGGTATCTTCTGGGAATTTCACAAAATGTCTTTTTCAAATCTCTGAGCACATAAAGCCATAGGATCCTGATGTTTAGAAAAATCAGAGTTGCAGTCCATCAGCAAATGTAGGTGATGATAAATGGCACCCAAAAAGACCACTTTTTTGCTGTTTCTCCTCACAAGTCTAAACAAGCTGATATCTACTAACCTCTTCTTGCAGGTGCCATAAGGCATACTCAGGCCAAACTCAGGCATTCAAAGCTTTCATCTGCAATCATGCACATTATGGCTTTTTTCTTGTTTGCAAGTAGCAAATCAAGTTGAGCATTGCTGGTAGAACTAGCACACAGATATTGCTACCTTTGCTCTTTTATACCTTCTTCCCCAAACTCGACCTTCTGGCATTTGTCAGTGATGCTCCTCACGGTTTTTGAAGAACTCTCACTGCTGTAGTCTTGGCTTGAGTGTGTTCAGTTTATTATGTCTGATTCTTGAAACCTTTCTGGATCTCCTCCACTGAAGCTCCACTGCTGAGCAAGGCTGAGATTCTGTTATGGCACAAAAACTCTTCAGTTGTGTAAATATCATTGTGTTAAAAAATAATAAAATAATAATAATAAAAAAATACCTGCTTTAGTGCAGCAAAAATGCTTTCTCCCATTGGATTTCATTACCTTATATTTGCTACTACAGAGTTTGCATTTTCTGCAAGTTTCTTTGAACACTAATATTTCATCCACTGTTTTTCTTTCAGTAGAAGTGTGCTAAGAACCTAAATTTTTATGTTTTTTTTTTTTTTCTCTCTTTCCTCAAGCAAAGTTCTAATTGGGTCATCATTCTCTCCAAAACAGTCTTGGTAAATATGCTTATTCAGTGCTGGAGCTAAGAAACATTGTATATCACACACAGTTCTCCAGGAAACTCATTAGAGCTTGTAAGCTAAATTTCTAGTAACAATGTCTGAAATGGGTGGGGTGTGAATATGTTGAAATGAAGAATAGAACCTAAATGGCATAATGTGATTTTATAAGAATTAAAGACTCTGTGTACCTGGGAGGAAACATGGGATTTCTTTGACAAGCACCTGACATTTTTGTAGACTAATATTCCCTGAACTTTCTACCTTTCTGTCATATTTGTATCTGGCTTAAAAATAGTGACATCCCTGAGACATGAAATCTCTAGTCTCTTTGCCTGAAATATACCTGTTGAATCTTCATCATATTTACCAGTCTCCTTCAGATAATATTGCCGGTCTGTATGTTACCATTGTGCACACAAACATGATGAATATTTCAAGAAAACAAATTTTCCTTGCATTTGAAATATATACTTTGACCAAAGGTAAATAATTTGTTTTTTGTTTTGTTTTGTTTTGGTTTTCCTCAAGAATACTTCTAACAATCAAATGGAAGTGATGAATAATCTGGGAATGTTACAGTCCTTTTGGAAATACCATTGTCAATAAAAATGCTCCCAAGCTCCATAGGTATTGCTGATCTTTCTACACAAAGGTGACAGACATCTTCACTGTAATTCCAGAAAGATATTCCTGACATACAAAACTTGAAATTTATATAAATGTTAACTTGTAATTAGCCCATGATTGTTCAATTTCTATGAAGTCAAAGAAGCATTAATCTGACAGCTAGAAAACAAAACAAAACAAAACAAAAAAAAAACACAAGCAAACAAAAAAAGAAAAAAAACACCTAAAAATTTTATAATTCCCAAGAAGATTTTTGTCTACAGATGTATTCAAGCTGCCTGTAAAGAAGTAATGTCTTTGTTACGTACATACTGTTGATAATTTTAATTAAATTTACAAGGAACAAAACACAATTTAATCAGAACACAATGTTCTTTCATTTTTCAGTATCTATTTATTATATAGTTGCTAAGATTAATCATTAGCATAGTATTATAATGAAATAAGTAATCAAAGATTACTTATAAGAGATAAGTAATCAAAGAATCATAGAGCCATAGAATCTCCCGAGTTGGAAGGGACCCATAAGGATCACCAAGTCCAACTCCTGGCACCGCACAGGTCTACCCAAAAGTTTAGACCATGTGACTAAGTGCACAGTCCAATCTCTTCTTAAATTCAGACAGGCTTGGTTCAGTGACTACTTCTCTGGGGAGCTTGTTCCAGTGTGCAACCACCCTCTTGGTGAAGAACCTCTTCCTGATGTCATGCCTAAACTTCCCCTGCCTCAGCTTAACACTGTTCCTGTGGGTCCTGTCACTGGTGATAATAGAGAATAGGTCACCTGCTTCTCCACTGCCCCTCGCGAGGAAGTTGTAGACTGTGATGAGGTCCCCCCTCAGCCTCCTCTTCTCCAGGCTGAACAGGCCAAGTGACCTCAGCTGCTCCTCATATGTCTTCCCCTCTAGGCCCTTCACCATCTTTGTCACCCTCCTCTGGACACTCTCCAACCATTTAATGTCCTTTTTGTACCGCGGTGCCCAGAACTGCACCCAGTACTCAAGATGAGGCTGCACCAGCACAGAGTAGAGCGGGACAATCACTTCCCTCGACTGACTAGCAATGCCGTGCTTGATGCACCCCAGGATACGGTTGGCCCTCCTGGCCGCCAGGGCACACTGCTGGCTCATATTCAACTTGCTGTCAACCATAACCTCCAGATCCCTCTCTGTGGGGCTGCTTTCCAGCGTCTCGTCGCCCAGTCTGTACGTATAGCCAGGGTTGCCCCGTCCCAGGTGCAGGACCCGGCACTTGCTTTTGTCAAACTTCATGTGGTTGGTGTTCGCCCAGCTCTCCAATCTGTCCAGATCTCTCTGCAAGGCCTTTCCACCCTCATCCGAGTCCACAACTCCTCCAAGTCTGGTGTCGTCAGCAAATTTGCGCAAAACACATTCTAGTCCTACATCCAAATCATTTATAAAAACATTGAAGAGGACTGGCCCTAAAATGGAGCCTTGAAGGACCCCACTAGTGACCATCCACCAGCCAGATGTGGCCCCATTTACCACAACCCTTTGAGCCCTGCCCATCAGCCAATTGCTCACCCATTGTATGATGTTTTTGTTAAGTTGTATGCTGGACATTTTGTCCAGTAGGATCCTATGGGAAACCATGTCAAAAGCTTTGCTGAAGTCCAAAAAGATTACATCAGCTGGTTTCCGTTGATCGACTAGATGGGTGATCTTATCATAAAAAGAAATCGAATTTGTTAGGCAGGACCTACCCTTCATGAACCCATGTTGGCTGGGACCAATGACTGCACTGTCCCCCAGGTGCGCTTCAATAACTTCAAGGATCATCCTCTCCATAATTTGACCAGGCACTGACGTGAGACTGACAGGCCTGTAATTGCTAGGGTCTTCTTTCTTACCCTTCTTGAAAATTGGCACATTTGCCAGCTTCCAGTCCAATGGGACCCCTCTCCAGATTCCCAAGATCATTGAAAAATAATTGAGAGTGGTCCTGTGATAATGTCAGCCAGCTCTTTAAGCACTCTGGTATGAATTCCATCCGGACCCATGGACTTGTATGGATCCAGGTGGAGCAGCAAATCCCGCTCACGTTCAGGGTCGGTTGGGAGTTTGTCATTCCCGCCGTCACGATCCTCCAGCTCAGGGTACCCTGGGTCCCGAAGCCCATCATCAGTGTTGAAGACAGAGGCAAAGAAGGCATTAAATGTCTCTGCTTTGCCTATGTCATTGTCTGTGAGGAGACCCTCCCCATCTAGTCGTGGACCTATGTTTTCTTTGGTTCTCCTTTTTCTGTTCACATATCTAAAAAAACCTTTTTTATTGTCTCCCACAGACACGGCCAACTTCAACTGTAGTTGGGCTTTGGCCACATGAATTTTCTCCCTACAAACACGAACAGCATCCCTGTATTCCTTCCTCGTCGCCTGACCCTCCTTCCAGCAGCCGTACACTTTCTTTTTTTGCCTAAGCTCCAGTAGAAGATCCCTGGTCAGCCAGGCCAGCCTTCTGCCCTGCTTGCCTGACTTCCGATATTTTGTAATCGCCTGATCTTGTGCTTTTAGGAGGCAGTGCTTAGAGACTGACCAGCACTGATGGACGCCAATGCCTTCAAAAGCAGTTTCCCAGGGGACCTTGCTGACTAGTTCCCTGAGCAGCCTGAAGTCTGCTTTCCCCATATCCAGGGCTGAAGTTTTGTTGACAGTTTTCCTTCTGTCACCATAAATTCTAAACTCAACCACTTCATGGTCACTATGACCAAGACGGCTGCAAATTGCCACGTCTCCCACAAGACCCTCTCTGTTCTCCAGCAACAGATCTAGGAGGGCACCTTTCCTAGTTGGCTCTCTTAGCACCTGCACCAAGAAGTTATCATCTAGCTGCTTTATGAACCTCCTGGACTTGCTCATGTCGGCTGTGTGGTGATCCCAGTTGACGTCTGGCAAGTTGAAATCCCCCATTAGGACAAGGGGAGTTGATCTCGAGGCATCTCTTAGTTCTGCAAAGAATAATTCATCGGAATTGTCGTCCTGGCCAGGTGGTCTGTAATAGACTCCCACAACGACATCCCCTTTATTTGTTCGTCCCTTAATCCTTACCCAGAGGCTCTCAACTTTGCCATCGCCAACTCGAAGTTCCACACAGTCCAGCCCATGCTTCACATACATCACCACCCCGCCACCTCGCCTACCCTGCCTGTCCATCCTGAAGATGCAGTAACCATCTGTTGCAACACACCAGCCACAGGACTCATCCCACCAGGTTTTGCTTATGCCGATGATGTCGTAGCTGCGGGACTGGGCCAAGACTTCTAGCTCAACCATTTTATTCCTCATACTGCGTGCGTTTGTGTAGAAGCACTTCAAATGCACCTCCCTACACGCAGCACCTTTTGGAGCCAACCGAAGGGCCTCACTAGCACACAGTCCCTCTGATTCTAGCGCACCATCCCTTAGCTCATCACTGGCATGCCTGGTTTTATCCCCTTCCCCCTTCGACTCTAGTTTAAAGCCCTATCTATCAGCCCTGTCAACTCCTGAGCAAAAATCCTCACCCCTCTCTGAGAGAGGTGCATCCCATCTGGTGCCAGCATGCCCTGTGTCGCGTAGACCTTCCTGTGATCAAAAAGCCTGAAATTCTGCTGGTTGCACCAGTCCTGAAGCCACGTGTTAATGTGATGAGTAAGAAGTGATAAGTTACTTATAAGAAATAACTAATCAAACAAGATAGGCAAAGTTTATGAGAATGTCAATGAACTATGTTTTATGCTAAATCTAGCCCAACTGGATATACTCCTTTTTGTTACGTTTTTTATGAAATGTAATATTTTACATTTTTATTTTACATTTTTATAAAGATTTTACATTTTAATGAAAGGTAACAAAAAGAAATGGGCCAAGTGTTCTCTTTAGGGTGACTTGCCTTTTCTTGACCAAAGGGATTTTGGCATTATTTATTTATTCACATTAATTGCTAATTAATAAAAAACAACACTTAGGTAGAAAATTTGGAGAAATTTCCTTTCCAAAAGAGTAGTTAAGCATTGGCGTGGGTTGCCCAGGGAGGTGGTGGAGTCACTGTCCCTGGGAGTGTTCAAGGAAAGGTTGGATGGGTTGCTTAGGGACATGATTTAGTGGGTGATAGTGGTGGTTGGAGGATGGTTGGACCAGAGATCTTGGACGGTTTTTCCAACCTTAATGATTCTATGATTCTACTGTACCTTATCTTTACAGTTTACCTCTGTATGTTTTCCCAGGTGATGTTTTCGTTATTGTTTTTTTTTGTTTGTTTCTTGCTTTTTGTTTTTCTTGATTTTTGAGTTCCAGCTGTTGACTGGGTGTTGATCTCAACAACAGACTAAAAATTATTTTTTAGTGATAAATAGATGTGACATTTTACCTTGAAAAAGACCTGAACATTTTAAAACTTCTGAACTCTTTGTTCAGACTGTTGAAAGTCTTCAGCTATCAGTCAATGGGAGGTGAGGGTGACTAACATAAAGCAAAAAGCACTCGGGAGATTCTTCATAATGCTATGACCACAGGTTTTAGTGGCTTGGTTTAAGTCCTGTATCTCAGTGTACACCTAATGAACAACAGATGATTAACTGCAGGTGTCAAGGTCTTCAATGAAAGTTATTCATACAGACCCACAGTCTTCAGTTCAATAGAACTGTACCTATTCAGCAGTACCTTTTTCTATATATTTTCTTCTCCACTTTTGAATACCTTTTGATTCTTATGGCTTTATATCCTGTTTTCTAGATTTTATTCTACCTTTTGAAATTCATTCTGATATTGGATACTATGAGGCAGAGGCTCTAAAGGTCACAATAGGTTCAAAAATTCTCAGCTATTTAGGGACTGGATGAGGAAAACAGAGCCTGCAGCAAATACTCTGATAGGAGATGGGAAGGGAAAGCAACCTAGCACCAAGAAATTACAGCATGCAGGTAGGTACCTAGGAAAAGAATTATGGACGGCGATCCACTTCGAGCCTTGAGTGTCTATTCTACTGATACACATGAAGCCATCTGAATATTAAATTCTACACTTACGAAAAACCTGGACTGGACTGGACGTCAGCAAAACACATGGTTCTGACTTTCCAGACTTTTCACAGGACAGGTTTACTACTTAGAGTTATTTGCTAGGCTCCAGACTTTATGGTGGTTATTATTATTATTATTTTTATATATATATATATGTATATACATATATATATTCAGGATAATACCAGAAAAATGAAGCATATTATTAATAGTGCTGTTAATATTTACTGGGTTATGTTTAATTGTAAGGATGCAAAATTGTATTGATAGACATGTATGAAAGTTTCACATTTCACATACTTAAAGGAATTTTACCTTAAGAAAGATGTTGTAAATACATGATTTTGAAATGTCAGCAATGAGCATGTGTACATAAAATAAAACTTGGCGAACAGTTTTACTGACAATATATGTCATGTATACATATGAGGAGATTCACCTCTTTTAACTCTTGGAGATCGATACACTTCCTTAAACTTAGGCACATAGTAACATTTAAGATGTCTGAATATCCACTGCATGACTTCCAGCTGCCATTCCAGATGTGCACAGATCTCCTATCGGATCTGCCTGCTCCACGCAGATGTCTCAGATATTACCGGAAAATTTAAATGTCTGGAATCTCCTGTTTAAAGAGGAGAATTATCTCTGTCTGAAAAATTACTGTCTAGCCTGGACTTTGTATCTCAGATCTTTCAATAGCTAATGGATAGAAATAAGGTATTTGCAAGGTAATTTTTACATGTCATCCTGATAGGAGCCCAAGATAGAGAGAAGAAGAATCTGAAGATGTTTGTCTTTACTGATGGTACAGGCAGCTTTACACCCATAGTGATCTCAAAAACCTTCAACTATCTCCACTATCTCCAGTGCCAGAAGTCCATCTGAGCTGGTCACTCCCGAGTCTATCAGTAGCCACTGAAGAAAAATGGGAATTTTTAAAAACAGATTGATTTTACTTACTTTTTGCTGTCTAGATGACATGAAGCAATAAATCCCACACTATGAAACTTTTTATTTTATTTTATTTTATTTTATTTTATTTTATTTTATTTTATTTTATTTTTATTTTATTTTATTTTATTTTATTTTATTTTATTTTATTTTATTTTATTTTATTTTATTTTGTTTTTTATTTTATTTTATTTTATTTTATTTTATTTTATTTTATTTTATTTTATTTTATTTTATTTTATTTTATTATTTTATTTTATTTTATTTTATTTTATTTTATTTTATTTTATTATTTTAACCTAGGGTTTATTTATTTATTTATCCAATGTAGGTTTTCTTACCTAAAACCAAAACTAAGTAAAGATTTCAATATAAACAACATTCTTATGTGACCAATGAGGTCTTTTACTGGTTTCAGGAAGCCTGCTTTAGTTTATGTGACTGTTATTCACATGTATCCATGTATGTTAGAACAGAATTTGTGTTTTTATTTTAATTGACGTTTTCCTCCACTAAGAGAAAGCAATGTGGAAAGGAGGATGTCACATGTATCACATGTAGTAGGTAAATGATATCACATATCATTTTCCTAAAACCCATGGAGAAAAACATTCCACCCTTTTTCATTTATATTTTAATTATTCATTTGTTTTCTGATTCTCCAGATTCCTTATGATAATAAGTGAAGATCTGTTTTATTACATCTGTAACACAATACTACAAAAGGGTGAAAGCTGTCAATTCACTGTTGAATATCATATTGGTTTACAGATATTCTTCCCTGGTTCTTCTCCCACATCCATGTTTTCCTCTTGTGCTGTTCAAGTCATTCAAGTAACACCACTCTTCTTTTACTTGATTGCATCCTCATCTTTCCTTCTAACCATCCATCTGCCAGAAATGAGATACTAATGTGATATAATAGAGAAGATTTGATCAAATCACCAAGACTTACACAAGTCTAAACTGTTAAATTTTGTTCTTATTATGTCACATTATAGGCCCTATTCTCTGTCCGTCTTTAGCTATTCATTATATCATCCCTAAAATGAAAAAATAAATTTGAATAATACAGAAATATCACTATCTGCCTGTAGAAGCATAATCCAAAATCAGTTTCACACAGATTTCAATGAATTTATTTTAAAAAAAAACATTTTAAATGAAAAAAGTGACATAAAATTACTAAAATATCTGACAAATTTTATTTTAAAAAAATTCTAAATATGATGTTTCCTTTTCTGGATATTTTTGGTTTAACTATTTTCCTTATTTTAATATTTCATTTTAGAATATCTCCTTTAAAAATGAATATATTACATTTTTATATTAACATTTATTATATCAGTCTACTCCAAATTAATTAATGTTCCAGTTGTCCCAAAATCTCAGAACAAATCTCAAAACTCTTAGTTTGAACTTGAATGAAAAATTCAGGTTTTTTGACCTTTAGAAAGGCCAGTAAACTTATAAATTTACTTTTTCATCCCACTTTTTATTTTTTTTTTTTTTTCCTATTGGTTAGCATCTGTTCAGTGGGTTTCTTCTTCCAAATAGTTTATTACTATCAAGTAGTCCACGTGACTAGGAAGTATTAGACATCCATCTTCTGGGTGTCCGTAATCAGGTAAGGTGAAATCCATTCTGTCCCTGCAGAAACTGGAAAGTGTCAAGTCTTCTGTTTTTTTTCATATGTAGGTGAGAGAGAAGACTCTTGTATAACAGAGTAAAATGTGGTCAGTGAATTTGGTTTCTGTTCTTGCTTAGCACTTGCAGATTTGATTGTGGTGTCAACTGAGCTTTCCTAGCCAGAGGCAATCATCATCAACATGAGGCAGTTTCCATGGAAAAAAAGGTTAAATATAGATCTTCACTGCTTTGAATATCTGTCTTGGGAAGGTTCCTGAAAAGATATAAGGAGTTGTGGTGGAATCAGTCCACCAAATGCCAGGCAAAAAGGCATTGTAGAAAAAGGTAGGAGGAGTGGAAGACTTATCAAGGAGCTCTTTGAAGAGCTACTGAAGAAACATTTTTTTTTTTTTTTTTTTTTTATGCAACCCCTTACTACATACATCAGAAGCACATCCCTGGCATAATCTGTTAATACAGATTTGCCAGAACCATACTGACAGATCTTTAAGGGGATCCAGAACCTGGAAATCAATGTGGAGGCATCAGCCTGTCACTGTTTTATTTATTTATTTATTTATTTATTTATTTATTTATTTATTTATTTATTTATTTATTTTGAACCAGCTACCCATGCAGTGTATGTAGTGACTGACTCTTTTATTTAGCCCACAAAGAAGACAGCAAAAGTCTCCTCCATTACTTCACCACCTCTGTTCATGCAGCATCCTTCAGGTACCTGCAATTAAGTAAAAAAAATATATATTTGAAAGGAACCTTTTTTTGGTGCTTTACCATTTTGATATGTTTTCTCCAAAGAACGGATTTTACATGGTTTTCCATTCAAGGAACCTTTTTGAAGTATATGAAATAGAGGAAGTATTTGTGCATGTGTATATGTGTGTATGCATGTATTCGTGTGTGTGTAGGAGATAAAGAAGTCTGAAAGATAAATGAATATGTATGCAACACTGTACAATGACATCTGAAAGATATTTCTGAAGATTAATTCTGCAGATTAATTAATAAAAGTGGTACAGCGTTCCACGTCACAGATTACTGATGGACATACTCTTCCATGGACAGAATATTTTGTTCATGCAACTCCTATTTGCTATGTGTATCTATCAACTAGACATCCGGTAAAGACTGCTACTTAAATTGCTTATTTGTTCTGCTGGTTAGTTGGCCTAAGGCTAGAGTACCCACACAGTGTTCTGTATTTTTTGTTGTAATTGTAAATGCCCTGTCTTAACAAGAATCTCTTGTTAAACACTTCTTCTATGTAAGATGATATGTAGCCTTCACTGGCAAAAAAAAAAAAAAAAAAAAAGTGCTTCAGGGGTCTGATCCTGCCAAAGTTGAACCTCTCCTGGGATGAGTTCAGTGCTTGTTATTCCCCCTGATCTCCACTGCCTAGCACCTCTCAAGGTCGGCTGGTAGCCCTACTAGGGAACAGTGAGCACTGCTTTAAATAAAGGAAAAGGACCGTGTTATTTACAAGATCCCTTGCCATGGATGATATTGCTTACTACGATATTTATTCAAACTGTTGAGAAAATTTTGGTAAGCAGAATGCAATTTCTCAAATTAGAATTTGGCCAAGACAGGGGATTGTACAAGGACAATGCCATATTTTATCCTGCCTGAAGACAACAATCCTTTGTAAGAGCTGCTTCCTAATTTTTTTTCCAGCATTATTTTGAACACTCCCCAGTAGTGCCCCAATTAAAAACAAAACGAAGAACAGAAATGTAGTTTTATGATTTCACAGCTTGATTATATGAATATCTGATGTTGACATAGCATTTCTTGAGTATTTTGTTCCCTACTCTACGGTAAAACAGTAGTCATCTAGTAGTTTGAAGGTCAGCTCAGAAAATATGTTGAGCTTTTTTTTTTTTTTTTTTCTTTTTCTTTCCTGAAACATAAAAATATAATATATTGAACCCTTTCATAGGATGAGAAGCTCAGGGAAAAAAAATATTTTCAGCAATTTGGATCAAAGCAAATGTTTAAAAGTTTTGAGTCAAATATAACATTTTGTTTTCTTGATAGAAATGAATTCAAATTTTATGTTCAGACCATTCTCTGTGTCTGCCTGAATCTGCAGAGCTGTATGAGAATAAAAACTCTAAGTCACTCATATTTCCCTTGTTCCCAGTTTTCAAGTTAGTGCTGAGCACCTTTCCTAGAAAAGGTTTTTCTTTTTTTTTGCCTGCTGTGACAAATGGCTTGTGTTGGCTCAGCCATAGACTCTGTGCTCCAGGTCTCTCCTTTCCAGTCTTGGACTTGGCTCCAAAGGGAACTATTTTATCTTTGGCGTG
The DNA here is from genome assembly GCF_964034855.1 of Anser brachyrhynchus. NCBI lineage: Eukaryota > Metazoa > Chordata > Aves > Anseriformes > Anatidae > Anser > Anser brachyrhynchus. The sequence goes on along the minus strand of NC_137696.1, from coordinate 117,940,042 downwards.
GACAGGAGCAGAAAGGCATTACTGCTGCTGCAATGGCATTTTCGTACTCTTCCATTCTTTCATAGTATTTTTGGACACTGAAGGCACAAGTGGGCCTTTTCTGGTCCCAAGAGACTAAACAGTCACTCACCTATATTATTAGTAAAAATAAGATACAAAGGACCAAATACATCAATGTTCTTCAGTGTTTAACTATTCAATATATTGATGTCCTCTTACAAAGGGCTATGGGCCACAAAATCATATAATGAATTTCAGTTCTAGTTGAAAAAACAATTGGACAGCTATGATGAATCATCTCCTATAAAAAGAGAAAATACTGTAACTTTTGGGTTGTTTTCAGATCAGACACAGCACTGCTGCTCTAAGAAAGCTGTGAGATGAATGGGAATTTTGGGGTACTGATATGTAAATAAACCCACTGAGCATCATCCTCTGCTCTAGATTTCTCAGGATTAGAATTGCCATATGAGAGAAGTTTCCAAGCAGGGACAGAAAAATAAACAAATCACATTACCAGCTTATGAGTTTATTCAGGGTGGAATTGAGTCTTGGGACTTGGGACTTAAACAAGTCCTGTAACCTGTGTTCATCATCTGCCTGCCCAAAGGAATCTATATGCATTTTTTTCTTTCTTTTCCTTTTTTTCTTTTTCTTTTTCTTTTTCTTTTTCTTTTTCTTTTTCTTTTTCTTTTTCTTTTTCTTTTTCTTTTTCTTTTTCTTTTTCTTTTTCTTTTTCTTTTTCTTTTTCTTTTTCTTTTTCTTTTTTTTCTTTTTCTTTTCTTTTTCTTTTTCTTTTTCTTTTTCTTTTTCTTTTTCTTTTTCTTTTTCTTTTTCTTTTTCTTTTTCTTTTTCTTTTTCTTTTTCTTTTTCTTTTTCTTTTTCTTTTTCTTTTTCTTTTCCTTTTCCTTTTCCTTTTCCTTTTCCTTTTCCTTTTCCTTTTCTTTTTCTTTTTCTTTTTCTTTTTCTTTTTCTTTTTCTTTTTCTTTTTCTTTTTCTTCTTTTTCTTTTTCTTTTTCTTTTTCTTTTTCTTTTTCTTTTTATTTTTTTCTTTTTCTTTTTCTTTTTCTTTTTCTTTTTCTTTTTTTCTTTTTTCTTTCCTTTTCTTTTTCCTTTCCTTTTCCTTTTCCTTTTCCTTTTCCTTTTCCTTTTCCTTTTCCTTTTCCTTTTCCTTTTCCTTTTCCTTTTCCTTTTCCTTTTCCTTTTCCTTTTCTTCTTCTTTCATATTTTATTTATTTTATTTTATTTTACTATTTTATTTTATTTTATTTTATTTTATTTTATTTTATTTTATTTTATTTTATTTTATTTTATTTTATTTTATTTTATTTTATTTTAATTTTATTTTATTCCTGAATTCTGCCTTGTTAGCATTGTGGGTAAACCTTGCAGTTGAAATTGCTTTGTGGTCTCACTTGGTATGATTACACCATAGTGCTTGGATCTGACTGATATCTTGAGTCCATCTCTGTTTCCATTTGATTTAGCTGATGCCATCGTGGAATTGGAATTAAACTGGTGAATCAAATCAGCAGAAAATAATTATGTGAAAGTATTTGGGTTAACTGTAGATATTCTCGTTTCTGAATTTGGTAATGGGATAAGTTTTTAAGTGCTGAAGTCAGTATAAAACTGGTTAAAGGAAGGAAATATAAAATCTGTCACTCCAAAATGTCCATATAAAGTCATATATGCCCAGATTTGTTAATTTTTGATAAGGTGATGCTAATGCAAAGGGATGATACTGCAGTTTTAAGTTAAACTTCATTTTTACAGTAAGCCATTAACTTACATAAGCTTATCAACCTGACTTCTTTTGAACTGTGGATTTATTTTTATTTTTGAACAGTAGAGTTATCTTCTGTAAGAAATCTTGAAATTACTTGCTTTTCTTAACCAACTTTGAAAAAATCAGAATATTAGAAGTTTAATAATATATTTTTTAAAAAAGCTAAAAAGCCTCTTTAACTTGAAAATCTTCAGATTTTCATTAAATGAATAATTTCATTGAAATAAATCAGTAAAAAATGGGAATTCTGGAATTAGAAACCTTGAAATGCTAGTTCCCAAATGGGTGTCCATGCTCTGTGTGTGTGTGTGCATGTGAGTATGCAGATATGAGTGTGTTGTTATACTAATGATGACAGATAACTTGTGTAAGACCTTGCAGAAAAGATTCTTGTATGAGAGCATCACCTGCCACTTGTCCATCTTTTCCTTATTTCCAAACAAGTTATTAAAGCTTCACAAAACAAAGACAGATAATTTTGTTTGGATGCCTACCTGTTTGGAACAGAGGGTGAAAAAAAGGTGAAATGGAAGTGGGAGGAACTTCTGAGGGTCAGAAATTTATGGAAAATAATGTTTGCCACATCTGCACCCCAAAATCTTTGTGCTATTTCTAAATAATCAGTAATTGTGAAACATCCACATAAATGGAAGAAGAAAAGGAACTCAGAAGCACTCACTCCATGCACAAATCAACACAGAACTAACTTTGAATTTGATGTTTAACAATGGATGGATGAACAATTATATTTTCTGGACCAGAAAGACACATTTTCCTCTCTGGATTTATATAGAGCTCATTATATATGTCTCTACTCTGAAGTTCACTAAGAATTCAATTATTCAGGAAAGATTTTAAATACAATTTAATATTCATTTATTTAGAATTCTATGAAGACAAGTGGCTATCTGCAGGTTTCAATATGGTGCATACTACTGAAGGAAGTAAATAAACATAAGAAAAGCACTTCAGTCCTGTTAATATGAAACCTCTCAAGTGTCTTCTACCTGTAGATTATATCAGCTTTTCAGAAGTTCAGCAGGGTCTTTTCTTCTATTGGGTGCTGTTACCACTTAATCTGTTTTGTTGTTTATGATGTTTGATGTTTGTTTGTTTTACTTGATCTGTTTTTTTTCTCTGGAGTAGCAACAATTATTCTAAAAATTAGGAATTGCTTAAGCCTTTTATCTTTGCTCACTGATCATGAGATCAGTTTCTCTTCATCATGCTACAAGATTTATTTGGAATCAGGTCCTCATTGCAAAATTTCATCTTGTTGATTCAGCAGTACTCCCTATAATGAAGGTAAAGTTTATTGTCTATTTAATTTCTCAGGGTCTTTTTAGTGGTGAAAAATACCTCTCTTCACCTGTGGAAAAGGTACCTTGCAAGATATTAAATAGAATAAAAACGTATAAGGGTAAGGCCTTGTGGGTAGGAGACCACAGAAATGCCCAGATATTACTTCTGTGAATGAAAAGAAGCTGTGCTTAGCAAACTGCTCAAGTCAGGAAACTTATTGAGTGCTACACTAAGTTCTGATTTGAAAAGGCATTGATCAGACTGTGCTAATTCTTTCACTGTGTTTTATGGGAATGGGATAGGTTCTTTTCCTATTGAGCTGATGGTAGCTTTGCCATTGATTTCATTTGGAGTAATAGCATCAGCACAAGTGTCTATTGCAGGACAATAAAGTATAGTTTATTTAAGTGCATGAGAGGATTTTATGAGACAGTGAAGCACATGTACTGTAGAGAGTAAAAACAGCAAATAAACCAGACAAGTAAGACAAACAATTCTAGGCTTTGTTCTTTGCAATCCTCCATTTTCCTGTATCTGTTGATTACAAATCCCATTTTATAAATCTCTTCAGCCATTAACTGCCCAAGACTGAGCCAGAGCTTCTGTATTCAATCCATATTCCTTGTTTAAACACCTTTTTGCTTCTTAAAGACCATTGTCTTTTGTTTACTCCTCAAAAGTTTTTTTTTTATTATTTTTTTTATTTTTTTTTTGCGTGGGGGCGTCCATTACTATCTGAATTTTCCAAATCATCAGACCACCCATACCAGTGTTCCATCTGTGCTCACTATTATTTTAACTGTTATTACAATATACTGATTTACTGTGTGGACCAATCCCAACAACAATGTTCAGCTATTTCTTTTGAAATGTGTGCAATTTAGCGCTTCATCATTCTCCTGGGAAGACCCTGAGGGCTGGATTTAAAGTTCTTTCTGGGTTTCCATAACTTTAATTTTTACCAGATTGCATGTCCTTTCCCTTCATTTCCTTGACTGTCAGTGGTAAGGGCATAGGTTGGTATTTTGTTTTTACTTATCACTTGGCCTATTAAATTTAAAATTGTCAACACTGAATAGCCTAAAATAAATAAATAAATAAATAAAATCTTTTTATTTTAGCTACATTATTTCCATGAATATCTATATGCCACCACAGACAGAGTGCTTGAAAGATAGGAAAATGGAAATCACATCTTGGAAAACCTTCAACTGAAAGGGAAGAGAGAAGTAATGTATAGCAGAAGTAGTTATATGTATAGCAGAGTTAGTATTATATGCAGTAGAAATGGATATTCATAAAACAAATCCATATTATTTACCTCTGCAATATATTTGGATTATTCAAATGTCTGTAATTGGCATTATAGAAGTATCAGCCTTTTATGAAATTCTCATGAAACAACAGTAACAACAACAACAAAACCAACACTAGAAGCACCACCACCAAAAAAATCCATGCAAATAGAGGAACTCAAAAAAGTGTCACTGTCTTGGTGAGATGATAGGCATTATTTAAGGAAGTTAAATTTTACATGATTGCTAACAATAAAAAGCGAAGGAAGTGAAGGAAACATTTACAATAAAAATTAACATTCTTTTTTGGTCTTTCCCACTTCTAATTTCCAGTACAGAAATTCCAACAACATTCTTTCTTGTTGGGTTGTTTTGTCTTTTTTGTTTCTGTTTGCTTTGTGTGTGTGTGTGTGTGGTGTTGTTGATGTTTGTTTGCTTGTTATTGCTTTCCTTTTTTTTTTTTTTAATATATTTATTGCAAATAATTCAGGTAATGCCTCATTATTATAATTTGTTTTCCTAATCAATTCCTAATGAATTATGAGTGATTATTTTATCATTCTTGTTTTCAACTTACTAACCTAATATCCTTTTTAAAAAATGCGTTTTATTTTGTCCTTAGCAATGCCTGAATAATATATTTTTTCCCTTCTTAGGAAAAAGCAGAAAATATTATCTCCAGGAAAAAAACAGCAACAGCAACAACACTGGAAATCCAGGAAAGGACAGAATTTTTATTTTATTTTTATTTTTTTTATACATAAAAATATTTTCTTATATTTTCTTATATATCATGATAGGTAGCATTGGTAGAAATATGAATAGATGTGGATAATTATTTTTAACTACAGTAACACCATATCTTTCAGGCTATTTAGTTCTTGCAAAATATAGCCCTACATATATGTTCTTTGCTGCTTCTTCAAAACAAAAATTATATTCAGTAGAAAATATAAAGAAAGCTATAGTTCATTGAGTTGCTTTGCCTTCATTCATGTTGAGATATCAGCAAAAATAATTCCAAAAATCTTTGAGCCAAAATTATGAACTAATTCCACAACATCATGTAGGTTTCTTTGAATCCTGGAAGGAGACAACTCTGACTACAGTCACAGTACCACTTCAAAAGCTTAATTTTCACATGGCCCATCCAAGCAGCAGTAAACCTATGATGGGTAATAACAATAATAAAGATGACAATAAGCACCTTTCAAGGTATACAGGCTTCAGTTTTAAGAAAGATCCCATTTAAATGAGGCATTCTGTAGTATGGTAAATCAATTCAGAGTGCACTTTGTAAATTATCTACAGCTACAACAGGCTTTGCCAAAAAAATAATAAAATGCCCTCTCCCCTACTTTCTGGACAAAGAGTTTGAGAACACCACAACTCTATCTTATTGGTTTGTCTTAATAAGGTATCAGGCAATACAGTGCTAGACTATTTCTTGTAGTCTAGAAGTTTAGTGAAGAACCCTGTGAGGACAAGAGTCATAGTGTTGTATGCCTACTAGCTTTAAGCATGTTTAACCAAAGGACATTATTAACACATTGAAGGAGCAGGTGAATTGAATGAAGTGTTGCTGACATAAATCAGTGTACTGTAATCTTCCTTTCAGATGAAGAAAAAAGGTCATGAGCAACTGTACTTTAGTGTCTTGATGTGTTTATCAGGTTCTCTTTCTACCGCTGTAAAATCATTAGAAGGAACCACATGATATCATTGCCATAAAGGAAAATCATTTAAATGCACGCAGTGATAGGTATTCCTCATGTTACATGCCAATGAAACTATTTCTGTTATAATATAGAGCCTGTAATGCAGCAAATGCCCAAAGATGAATCAAGATAAGCCAGAAATTAAATTAATATGAAGGAGGTAATACTACAGAGGATTAGAAAAATTACAATATGCCCTTCAATACAGGAAGTCTTCTTTCTATTATCACGAGCATTCTTAACCTTGAGGTCATCCATTTTTTGTCTTATTTCTGCTGTACTTGCTTTATTGAAGAACTGGCCAAAAGGCTTCACCTTGGTTACATTAATTATTGGTGACTTGCAGGCTTGGTAGTTGTCTAAAAGATGATGATAGCTGAAGAATTGCAATTGGATCCAGATGTGACTGCCCACCTGCTAAACAGCAAAGAAGAACAAGAGCATGTCATCCAAGTGCTTCCCCCTCTGCATTTGCTTCATAATTAATCTAATTCAAGATCAGCCTCCAAAGGTTTCAGAACTGGAATTTTCATGTGTTGTAAAATAAAAAGAAAATATGAAAAGAATGTTTTCCTCACTTTAAAAGAATAAGTGAGCAATGATTTCCAAGACTGTATCTGAATTCAGATATATTGCAGATGAAGGTCATGTAGCAATGCCTGGACTGAAATTTAAACAGCCATATCATTTGGAAATCCTTGCATGCAGTGCTTTCATACTGGGATTGATTTTAAAAAATTGACACTAACAATGTTAAAGTTCAGAATGAGTTAGTTTCACTAGATTTTTAAATATCATTGCTTAAATAATGTATGTGCAATAATAATTTAAATGTTCGCTATGAATCATTCTACTAGGTTAAATCTAAAATAACTTGTTAATATTTATGGTATTCAGACATGCCACAAATAATTCTTTTAACTGTTATTGTCCATTCTGACAATAAAACCAAAATCAGGTATAAAAATATTGCAAATTGTTTTCCTAGTATGGGAATTCTCCATCTCACTGTATTCTAGTCCTTTCTTTATTATATTTATGGCAAAAGCAATAAAAAGCAATTGTTCTCATGAAAGATGTGACATATACATCCCTTCAAAATTGTATTCATGAAAACAGTGCCCAGGAGATGGTTTTAAAAGCTACTGTCATTACATAATTTCAAGAAACACACATCCTCAGTTTGGTTTAAATCCTGTACAGTTTGCAGATATTTACTTGATTTAACTTTATTGCTAATATGCTTAAATGAGGTGTGTGTATGTGTGTGCATGAGTATGTGTGTATAATATTTGCTACTAATGAACAGGAATTTTTCTACTGCAACACTTGATTATAGAGGGCAATTATGCAAAGAGCATATGAGAAATATTTTATACTTCTAGTGTGAATATACGGTAAACCGAAGGGAAAACATTTTCCCTATGCTTAGTTCTGAACCGATATATTTTGAGGGATTTTGAAAATAAATAAATGGAGAAATTTTGAAGGAAGAAGTGGCAAAGGAATATTTAAAGGCAAGGAATGTTATTTATTTGCATTTGGGAGTATGCACTGCCTTTCTTCCAGACAAATCTGTAGGACCTTACAGGCAATTAGCCTTTTGAAGAATTATAGATTTGGGTGGATGTCTGAGAACATTTTTAAAATTGCTGAAATATTTGACTCTTACCAATTTTAATTGGAGTAGATGCATGGATTCTTTTGAGAATCCTGCACATTGCATATCATTGCTTTTAAATGTTATTTAAAATCTATCACTGGATAAAGAATTTTGTATACCTTTTTTCATATAAGTAAAATATATGAGTAGGTCCTATATACACACATTCATCTTTTCAGAGTTAGTCTTAGATTTTCATGTAGAGAGCCTTTAATTAAGGGAGGCAATATAAAATTTGCAATGAAATTCAATAGGTATGCATTTGATCCACAGCTCTTAGTAGACGAGGTGAATGATTTTCATTGTACATTAGTCAATTAGTTGACTAAAAAAAAAATAAAGGAGAAAAGGCATCTCTGTTAGCCATCATGATATAAATTTTAACACCCTTTACTAAAAACTGACACTTCACAGCAATTTATGATGAATAATTATAGTCCTCAGTTCTGGCCAGACCTTACTTGGTCAAATTGGTGAATAAATAATATTTAGATTCACCTATCTAAATATAGATGCCTTCATATTTACTAAACACAGTATGAATTGTAGTTAATATAGTGTCCATATGCTGTCTTTAAAATCAGTAGAGATATGGACAAAATATCTCCCCCTGGAAGTGCAGGCATAGTTCATTTAACCCCTAATAGACTTCTAAAAAAAAAAAAAAAAGGAATACTTCTTTTGTCTGTTCCTCTTAATTTCCTCTATAGGATTATCCATATGAAAAGAAAAGGTAGAAAAAGGGGTAGAAATGCATCCCTTGATGGACGGCTACATGGACCTAAAACAAATTGGTAACATACATAATTAATAGTGCTTCACGGAAGCTGGCACTTTGCTATTCCTTTGCCTGCTTGGTTCACAACTCTTCCAGGGTAAACCTGTACTGTTTTATTTTTAGTATTTTACATATTTACATTTCTTATGGCTGAGTTTCTGTTCATATGAGAAAGAACTTAGTTTATTCTTTTTTTTTTTTTTTTTTTTTTTTAAGAATGTCTATAAAGAGAATTTATGAATTTATTATGGTAATGTATTTCAGAGGCTTCTTTTATAAAAGTGAAAACTAACATTTGGGCCTAAAGTCCTATGTTCAGAATTTTCTGTTGTAACTTAAAGAATACTCTTGCCAGGCAAGAGAAACCACTCACTTCCAGATCCTAGCAAAGTACTTCAAAAACTGCTGGAGAATTCCACTTCTGAAGAATTAACTTTTGGCTGCCAGAGCTCTCAAATGTGACAAGTTACCTAGCATGAAACTTGAAAGATTGTGTTGGAAAAGTGAAATTTAGTGCTATTTATCATTTCCTCCCTGGAAAGAAATGATTTTATTTCATTACAGTAGAAGCAGAAGTGAACACCATACGTTCCAGGTTCAGCATTGATCTCCTACTTTTGTTAGGACTAGCATCAGATCAGATACTCATTGGTATTCCACAAGTGTGGAAGACTATGCTCTTGTGGATTTTCCCAGAGAGGTTGTAGATGCCCCATCCCTGGAGGTGTTCAAGACCAGGTTAGATGAGGCCCTGAGCAAACTGATCTGGTATGTGGCGTACCTGCCTATGGCAGGGGGGTTGGAACTGGATGATATTTGAGGTCTCTTTCAACCTAAGCTTTTCTATAATTCTATGATATGTTCTGTTTTCACTGGTTCTAGATAAAACAAAAAAGGATAGCTCTTTGGTATCATTCTGTGGTGGTTTTACTCAGGTGGACAGCCAAGCTCCACCACAACCGCTCTCTCACTGCCCCTCTTCAAAGTGAAAGGGGGAGAAAATACGATGGAAAGGGCTCTAGGGCTGATATAAGGACAGGGAGATCACTCAACAATTATTATCATGGGCAAAACAGACCCGGCATAAAGAGATGAATGTAATTTATCAGCTGTTACTAACAAGCTAGAGCAGTGAAAAACTAAAAAATAACAAACAAACAAACAAACAAACCTTCCCCCCATCCACCATCTTCCACCTTCTCCCCCTGAGCAGCAGAGAGGAACGGGCAATGGGGCTGCGGTCAGTCCCTCATGCTTCATCTCCACCGCTAATTCACTATGCCTCTCTGCCCCTGCTCCCCGTGGGGTCCCTCCCACGGGATGCCGTCCTTCCCGAACTGATCCTGTGGGGGCTGCCCACAGGCAGCAGCTCTTCAACAACTGCTCCCACAGGGCTCCGTACCACGGGGTCCATCCCCCAGGAGCAAACTGCTCCAGCACGGGGCCCCCACGGGCGGCAGCTCCCCCCAGACCCCCTGCTCCTGCGTGGGCTCCTCTCCACGGGCTGCAGCTCCGGCCCGGGGCCTGCTCCTGCGGGGGCTCTCCATGGGCCGCAGCCTCCTCCAGGCCACATCCACCTGCTCCACCGGGGGCTCCTCCACGGGCTGCAGCGTGGAGATCTGCTCCGTGTGGGACCCATGGGCTGCAGGGGGACAGCCTGCTCCACCAGGGGCCTCTCCACAGGCCGCAGGGGAACTTGTGCTGTGTGCCTGGAGCACCTCCTGCCCTCCTTCTGCACTGCCCTGGGGGTCTGCAGGGCTGGTTCTCACTCCTTGCTCTCCCAGCTGCTCTAGCACAGCAGTACTTTTCCCCTTCCTTAAATCTCCTCTCACAGAGGCACAAACAACATCGCTTATTGGCTCAGCTCTGGGCAGCGGTGGGTCCCTTTTGGAGTGTGTTGAAACTGGCCCTTATCTAACATGGGACAGCGTCTGGACTCTTCTTACAGAGGCCACCCCTGCAGCCCCCCCACTACTAAAAACTTTCCATGTAAGCCCTTGGGATTCCTGATGGTTTTAATGAAAGTAGATGTTTCAGATTTCACATTCTTCAGGGCAGGAGCAAGGTCCTTCAAAGGTGCTTACAGGTGCTTCCTATAGTATTGATGGATATTCCAAATCACACTATTAATCAAGAAAATAACATAATAAATGATTCTGGTTTATCAGTCACTAACTATTCTAACATAAATAGTGTCTGAAAAAAAATTAAAATAATAATAAAAAAAAATCCCAAATCTGGGAAAAACTAACTCAAACACTCAAATAATATGTCAGAATTAAGCAATCGATATTGGACTTTTTAACCCAATTTATCTCATCTGTGAACTTCTATTATCTGATGTACCATATTAAGAAACAGGCTCAGTGATGATGATGGTGATGATAATAAGATGGTATCTGGAAATAGTTCTATGAAATGCTGTCTGAAAAATGCCCCTATTTTGTACATAAATTTGGCATTTTCGTAAATGAAACAAACACCTGCATTCACAAGCAGTCCTAGCTCTTATAACTGTAAAGTTTATGAGTTTGGACATCTGTGTTTGCTAACAGTTGTCACCATAATTTAGAAGGTCTTGGGAAGTGAAGGGTTATGGAATTAATCTTGACATGTATTTCTGAAGATGATTTTTTTAATGTAGAGTGTCTGCTATATGTCTCTGTGTGCATATATTTTATTGAAATGTACAATACAATAAAGAAAAAAATGTTCTATTTTATACATGTATATATTTTTTCTATTCACATATGTCTCAGGAAGCTCAGGAAGACATTTAAATAGTTATCTGTCATGACTACAATAAATTTGCTTGCATACGTTAAATTGTTTTCCAAAGTAAGGATACTTTTTTGAATCAAGGCAAGAAAGACACTGACGTTAACTATGCAGTTATAATTTTCTTTCAATTGATACAATAAAACCATGCATATATATTTTTTTTTCCTATAAAATCTGGTGATTTCATTGGCTGGTTAATTGATTTTTCAGGGAAGAATCAAGAAATGACCATCTCTTTATCAAGTAGAGCCTAGCAGCCAGGATGCACTTGTTTGGCCAGAGAGACAGAAAAACACACAGATGGAAGAAAGAAAAAACAAGCAAACAGAAAATATTGAAGCCAAATGCTCCAGTTATTGTTCAAACTTCTCCAGCTTGAGCTTTAAGGTATTTTTAATCTCATCTCTTTTCATTTACAGTGGCAGGTAAAGCAAATATATAAAATGTTACACTGGTTAGAAAACAGGTAGTTTTGTTTATTAAGTCAAAGTGAAATGTTGATTTAAACTAAGAACATAAAAAAAAGCAAAAGGGAGATGATTATGGTTTCACTTTGGCTGCTCAGATTCTAATAATCTTCTACATGTAATGAGACTGGGGAATGGAGAAGCCTTTTCCTGACAATGCTGGCAGCAGGATAACTTCTGCACGCTATTGATTTTTCTTCATTGATTGTAATCTTCCTCTTCCTGAGCGCCTGTCTTTGCTTCTCTGACATATTGAACACTGAATAGTCCCTGAGTAATTCTTGAACAGTTTGGGATCATTTTTATTTTCACAGGACAGTTGAAACCAATGAAGTGATTTATATGTACTTTGGAAAGCAAAACAAAACAGTACTGCTCTGGGAATAAATACGGACACAAAGATTTTTATTTTTTTTTTAAAAGCATTCCCCCTCTCCATCCCTCTCCATCCCTCCACCCCCCTTTACTTCTCACTCCAATAATTTCATAAGTATCTGCCAAATCATGTAGAGGAGAACAGTAAAGCATAAACAGCTCTCACAGCTGTGATTTCAGCCATGATTGATGATGAAATACCACTGGAGGGATAGCAGGAAAATGAATATTTATTAATGATATAAAGTACTGCTGGTTTAAAATCCAAAGAGATCCATCATTTCATATCCATGGGATGTATGCATAGAAAGTGGAATGTTCAATAAAAGGAGCCAAATACCTTAGTCAAAACATAAGTAATTCCAGTGGGTTGCTGATTGAATTCCTTTCTTAAAGTGAGCTAACCATAGTGGTTTTTATAAGGATTTTATTCCTGCCTTAGCTACAGTTAAGATAACATGAATGGTAGGTCATGTAGACCTAGTCTAGAAAAAATTACCATAGCAATAGTTTATCATATTATAAAAACACATAGCTGTGCATAGCTATCATCCATATAATACTAACACACAGTTTACCATCATTTTCTGTAAAGACTCCACAATTGCTTGATATGTAATTTTTTTTTTTTTTCCTGCTATTGCTTCATTAGTTTTTATTTTAAGAATTTGATAGGTCAGATAACCTGTGCTATAGCACAACAGGCAGCTTTGCACACTTTATTCACACACACACACACACACACAAATTTGTTCTGGATGATCCTCATCTTTCAGAAGTTAAGTAAGTGTATTTATGGCTTATCTGATATGCAAAAGAGAAAATTTATCTTTTTTTTTTTTTTCTAAAGGAAAAAAAAATCGCACACGCACACACACAAAAATCCTCATGTCTTTCTCTTTTAAATGTAGGCCTGAGTAGTAAGTATTGTCCTATGTTGATCCATTGATCTTTTTTTTTTTTTTTTTTTTAACTCTGATGTTTTTGCAGCCTGTTATATGGGATGAGCTTGTTCAGACAATAAAAAATGTAGCTGCTGTGTTGACAGCAAAGGAGAAATTGACTGATGGAATTCAGCTGCATAATTTAACATACGGCTTTCAAGTCAGGATGGAAGTTCCAGAATGTTAAACTTTGGTTAATGGATAGTGCTGAGAAAAGCAGGGTTCAGAGGAAGTCTAAAAATGGATCAAAAGCATACTCATGGCTAAAAAAAATGCAAACAAAATATTTATTTTCTTTGATTTGGGGAAAAAAAATAAAAAAGTGAGCTTCTAATCAATGCTGTTGGCATTTGGATGGTAAGAAAAAATATACATATTCTACCCAGAAGAAGAGACTCATTACATCATATAAAATTGAGTGTAAGCAACTGAACAGCAAGTGATCTCCCCTCTTTTTTCAACATCACACTTACATGCCTCTAACTCAGCAAAGCTTCACCAGATCAGTGGGTTCAGTATCATTTTGTATGCTCACAGTTGTCAGTGGAAAACCACCTGCATTTTTCACTGAAGTTATTATTACATTACCTGGACAATTATAATTTTGTAAATAATGAGCCTGCAAAAAACATGGTCAGGGAGTGGGGCAGAGAAGTAGAAGGAGGGGAGAGTTTTGGTAGCTAAACCTCTGGGGAATCAGATGATGTCTCTGGCTGCTCAATGCAGGGATTAGCAACTTCCCATGTCAGGATTTGTAAAAAGGCTGGTGTTCCTTTCTGGATCATAGCTGGAAGAAGAGTGTGGAATTTAGACTTATTTAAATAGCTCTGCTGTTTAATGACTTTTTGTCATATAGTCTGATTTCAAAAAGTATTTAGGAGTTAAAAGGTTAAAAAGAATATATTGTTGTAGCACAACAAATTATTGTAAAATTTAGTGAGCCTTATATAACTTTGTTTGTCCTGAGTGCTGAGCCAGCATTTTGCTATCACTGCCTTCCCAAGGTATTTCCAGAAGCTGCAGCGTTCAGGGAAGGTTAGAAGTATCTTTTCTGAAAAAAAAATATAAAAAACCAGACATTCCTGCATGATATACAGTATGAAGTTAGCACTAATTTGGGGAAGAATGATGACAATGATCTATATTTTCATGTGGGGAGATCAGAACATTTCCTTTGGGCTTGCAAACATATATTGCAAATGCAGGTGAACAGAAAGACACAGAAATCAGCTAATGACAAAGATTTGGATTAATTTTGTCAAAAAACAGGATGGAATTTAGATTCATTGTCAAGCACCTGAGTCTATATGTGCATCTGCTGCTATTTGAAATGCCCTATATACATCCTTTGGCAGCCCAAGTGGCTCTAGATGCCCAGGAGGGGCTGTTAGATGTAGCTTCATCAAGTAGCTACAGACCATGGGGAGATTCCTCCTTCCTGACCTGATAGTCACAAGGCTGCTGCACTTCCACATCTCCAGGTAGCAAGGCATATGGAACACACATACACACAGACACACACATGCACAAAATAAACAAAACTGGCCACACACATCAGCACAGAGAGTAAACAGAGTCTTTACTGGCACCTGCATAATCACACTCAGCACTCATATGTGCATGTGTAGCAGAGGTGCCCCATATTGCTCCTCTTTTCAAGCTGATCAGGGCTGTAGTCTGCTGGCAGGATATAGATAAGCACAATATGGGTCACTCCAGAAGCTGGCCTCAGATGCTCAGACTATCCTGCAGCTGGTTCCCAAACCTCAAACCATTCCTGCTGCTTGAACCTGAATCCTCAAGACTCTGAGGTTTATGGTCCTCAGACCACTTATGCTGCTGACATGTGTTCAGCTGGCAGCTCTCACCCATTCACACACATTTACAAGAGTGAACACTCCCAAGCTGAAGACAGAAGTAGAATTTAGTAAGAATAAAGGGTAGTGTTGGGCGGTCAAGAACAGGGTCCACTCAGAACACTGTACCAAAACCAAACCCCCATTTATGTACTATTTTCCCACACTTGTTCCTCCCTGATGTCCCTTGACCCCTAATTTTTCCAACTTTGGTCCCTCCCCTATAAGCCCATAAAAAGTTTTGCACCTTCTCATCCCCTTAAACACCCCACAAACCAAAAGTTCTCTTCCCCTACATGCCATACTTATTTCTACACTCCTGTAGACAACCATCTCTTCTGTTTTGCAAATCGCTCAGCAGAAAGAGACATCACAGAAACTCAGAATCACAGAACAATTGATGTTGGAAGGGACCTCTGAAGACCATCTAGTCTAACCCCCCCTGCCAAGCAGGATCACCTAGAGCACGTTGCGCAGGATGGCATCCAGGCGGGTTTTGAGTATCTCCAGAGAAGGAGACTCTACAACCTCTCTGGGCAACCTGTTCCAGTGCTCTGTCACCCTCACAGTAAAGAAATGCCCCCTCATATGCAGATGGAACTTCCTGTACTTCAGTTTGTGCCCTTTGTGTCATCCTGGTGGGTTTCAGACCAGGGACAATAGTCTAACTGTTTTCCTTCAGTGGTCTTTGGGAGTAATTCAGAGTGCTCCTTTTTCACTGATTACAGGTATTCATGTGCCTGTTTTTCCATTCTCAGTGGGGTGGGTCTTTGTGATTATCTCTTAGTCACATAAAGTAACAGAAGTAAAAGAATTAGGCATAGTTAAAAACAAAACCAAACAGCAATAACAACAAAACACTGGTTGCAAATGTAAAAACTCATCACTCGTGTTCTGTTTAATTGGTGACTGAGATATGCACTTCCACAGGATAAGTCATCTTAGCCTAGAATAGTTATGTAAGACAGTTGAAATGATTATTCTCTAAAAGTGATTATAAATGGAGTCAAGGGTGATGATACTAAGCTCACTTTTAGGCCTCTAGAGGTAGATAAAACAAATCCCATCAAACAAGTCAATTGTGCACTGGGGACTGGAATGCAGGACAAAAGAACTTTGTCCCTGAGTCTCATGATGTGCCCTGGAAGTCTTTTACATCAATGGAAAGACTACCATCAGAATTTCTGGACTTTGGATCATTCACTGTCTTAACAATATAGAGTCAAAAAAGAAAGAAAGAGAAAAGAACTTAGATACCAGAGATGTTTTGCCTAACCTGGAGGGACTTTGGCATTTATCAGAATATTCAGTCGGGTTGAAACAAATTCAACTTCTTGCATCAGTCAGCAGCTGTCTAACCCTGAAAGTATGTAAAGTCACAAAGGAGTCCCCTGGTCAGCTAGAATTTCCTTCAGTGCCTTCATTGAATTATAATTTGGAAAAATTTTGAGCTGAACCATTATGTGCATCTCAGCTGAGGAACCTGTGGAGCTTGTGCAGAATACATGAACTCAAGAAAAGGAAACAGTTGAGCCTGCTTTTATAGCCATCTCTCTCTCTCTCTCTCTCTATTTTTTATTTTATTTTTATTCCCCTTTTTAGCTAGTGAGCTACTGGTGTGGATTTTTGTGTATTTACAGCTAAATAAGAAATAAGTAAGAAAGATTAAGTCCCTTAAGTTTTCCTGTCTCTTAACTATCTCCCCAAACTGTCCAGACTAGCTCGCTGCTCTTCCAGTCTTGATACTCTTGTATGCAGACTTCAACAGGTAAGATGAAAAGAGATCCAGGTCATTGTACTCTCAGGGATAGATAATACTTTCCTGTCAGCATACACTTAAGAGTAAAATTGTTTGACAAAAGACAGAAATATATCGACACCTATACAGCATCGAAACCTGCAAGAGAGCCCCTTTCATAATCCCTCTCATGTACCTGTTAAAAGAAGGCTGAAACTCCCCACTGTCAAAGAGAAGGTCTTCGAAAGGTCCAGAGCAGTAAAAGTCTCAAGGCTCTTCTGTATTTCCAGAAATTTAGCAGAAAGAGAGGTGAGGAGTGGGATCTGTAAGGGAAATGGATGGTGTAGAGGCTAAAGATCTGCAGCGGAAAACTAGAACCCTGAATTAATTGCTACTCTGTGCAAAAGATATCCAACTAACCTGGGGCAACTTGCTGTTGCTATATTTTCCCATCTATTTAAAACAAACAAACAAACAAACAAACAAAAAAGCTATAATAGAAACCAACTAAAGACAGTATAGCAATATATCCAGTAGGATACAAGATTTGAAGGTGTTAATACGTTTTCAGATCTAATGACAAAAATCTTGCTAATTTATTTCTTCTGCTTTCATATTGGTAGCAAACACCAGATTCCAGTAATGCACTGGTTAATAATATCAAAAATAAAGCAGCAGAGAAGTGGAAATAATGAACCTGGTTAAGATTCTGTTGCTTCTCACAAGGGAAAAAATGGCTTTATTGTGATTCAAGCAGAGCAGCCAGATTTCAAGTATTTGATACTAGCAGGTAATGGGAAATCACCCAGTTTTTTTTCCTTTTTCTGCTCCAGCATCTTAACTTGAACACCCTATATCATTCTATTTCATGGGTCCTGACACTTGGTAAATGGGTTGAAAAACTTTTAAAAAGATGGAAAAAAATACAGAAAGTCCTTTTGTTTTCAGCAATTACAATCACAGTTTTCAGAAAACAACATCCATATCCTGAGTTGATGGTATGTTGAAATGGTATGTCACATCTGGATATACCAACCATATAATACCATTTAACTGATGGCAGCATTGCCAATTTGTGGAAAGGCACCTTTAACTGAGGCAACTTTTCCAAAAACATCTCTACCCTGAGCTTATAACGTGCTGCTTTGCCTCTTGGGCTCTGTATTGATCATTTGGCTAGTGGGGTGATGAAAATCAGGCTTTAATAAAGGAATATCCATGATGAGGCCAGTGACTCTAGGTTCAGAGTCTTCATAGTTGTTCTTAAACTACCTTTAATCTAGCTTTCTTAAGTAAAGTCCCTGGCATAAATGCATGAACATAGTTAGATTTGGGCGGCTGATATTAATGTTGTTACTAAAACTGTTAAAACTACCTGCACTCAAACCTTCTTGTTGAATGCAGTGGAATATCTTCTCCATTCAGTGCACAAGGGTTAAAAATTTACACTTCTACACTCCTTCACTTCTTCACATCAATATGAAGTTATTTCTAGACAAGGTTTTGCCCCATTGTAGCCAAAATGGTGATTCCTGATGCCATGAAAAATTTACTACAGAACTATACAGATAACCTGTTATTTAAGGAGTGTGTAGGCAATGACAAAGACTTTTCAAAGTATATTCTTCAGGATAATCACATAGTCTCAAAATGCAGGCAGTATATCATCCATTATTCCCTTGTGTGAAAAAAAATCAGTTGTGGAAGCAGAATGAAACAATGCAGACAAATCACTAAGAGTAAACAGTCGTGCTGAAAAGTCCATGCCAATCCAGATGACAGCGGATAATATGGAACATCTGGAGTTTGAAGAATAAATTCTAGTTCCTAATTAGCATTGTGAAGATACTGGAAAGACAACCACTTAGGGGTAATATTCATCTCCCCTAACTTTGCATACCTACAAAGCAGATGTCTACAACTAAATGGCTGTCTAGACTCCTCCTATAGCTGATGGAGTGGAATTGACACTTTCAGAGCTTTCTTCATTTGATCTGCTTTCCTATATTAGGATGAGATTAGCTGAGCTTTAGATGTAGCAATTTCTCTCCATCAGCTATGAAAGGAGCATAGTCACTGCCATCATCAATGAAAATATCTTCATTGTAGGCATTCAAACTTAGCCAGATGAGTCATGCTGATGGTGCCTATATGATTTTAACTGTTCCCCATCCTTTCTGACATAGACTTATTTTTACTGGCATTGATACCAAATAAGAGAATTTCATTTCAGGAAGCAGCATTCATGACAATACGCAAGGACCCCATCAAGCAATGCTTAAAAGGGCTAGATTCTGCACTCTTCACAGTTCTACAATTCCTTCTGCTTCAGAGACTTCTAAATAACAGGAAATTGCTGTATTTTATGACCTTCAGGTCTCCTAATCTTTATCATTAGCAAATCAGTTATTTGTAGTAACACAGAAATGAAAAGTATGTGCAATGCACTCCCAATCAGATTTGGAAATCTTGACATTTAAGGAAATTACATTTCATCTCCATGCCATTGTTTTAAAAATGCAGGTGAAATTTCTTTTTTTTTATTTTAAAATTAGAAGCCAGGACCTTGAAAATATGTTTCAAAGAAGGTCAGTTTTACATCTAAATATGTCAAATGCCTTAAGACAGCAAAAATGTGGGATTTAGACTTGAAACCTTAAAAATTAGTAAATGCCTGTGTTATCATTTCTAGATAAACCTTATTTTGACTAGGTTGTATATATGAATTGTAATAGCATCTTTAGTTACACCAACACATTTTTCCTTTATTTATTTATATTTTTTTCTCCCCAGGATTTCTTACCATCTCCTTCACACATAGCATAAGATGGATATTGTGTTTCAAAGACATTAATAAATCTGTCATTTCCTAACTTTCAAGGACTTGCTTGGGAATCTAAAACAACTTGAATATATAAAAATCCATAAACATTTCCTGCAAATTACTGGTGTTCATAACATTCAAGTTTCCTTAATGCCACTGTGAGCAGTAAATACTCAGCCCTCTTCTCCTCTGCACAACTCATGCAATGTATGTATATCTGTGTCTCAAAAGACTGCCTGTTGCCATCATCATAATAAAGCTCATCAAAAATATTTTGGTATTTGCAGGACTCTTCAGCTTTAAAATTTTGACTGAACACATGGCATTTCCAGGACTTCACTTCTGGGTGTTGGTTATGGCAGAGGCTTATTGCTTTTCAGAAAGTGAGATGAGTCTCAACCTGTCCCCTCAAATCAGCAGGGCCAAGTTAAATGTTGCAGCTTTCTTCTTCCTATATGATAAGTAGAGGTGGTTAATAGGAAGATGGCAATTATAGCTACCTTACGGACAGATATTTTATTTTAATGCTTTTAATGTGGCCAGATGCCATGGTATAAATAACACAATGAACAAACAACTATAACAGCCCTAATGACCTTGTGAGACAGTTTGCAAAACGCAAGGAATTTAAGTTTGCTCTCATACAGTCTTTTTCAGAAGCTGCACTTACCTTCCTCCTTTGAGGGAAGGGAGACAGAAAATGTGTTCTTTATAGGAACCAAGACCCTCATGGGATGTCAAAAATTATGCATAATGGAGCTGTCAGGAAATTTTCATATTTAGATAAGAACGCGACATAGTTTTGGCTTTTTGCCAGTTCTTAAGAATCCTATCATTCAGAAGGTGAAAAGTATGTGTTCTTTCCTTTATGTTCAAAGACTTTCCTCCTTCTTGACCAAGCGTAAGCCTTTACATTTTAACTGAGTTAGGAAAAAAAAAATCCAAAACAGGGAGGACCAAAACTTCAGTATTTTTCCTTTCCTTTTTCCTGAGATGACACAAATGCAAAACTCTTGCTATCTACCAAGCTCTGTGAGAGACACAGCAGAAAAAAAAAAAAAGTGTCATGCACTTTTCATTACCAAGATGTTGCAGAAATGATTGATATTTTCATACTGCTTAAACCTCGCCCATATAACACAGCTTTAAAGAAAAAAAGAAATATTACCAATTCTTTGCATATTGAGAGTCTGCAGAACTGCTCTGGGCCTCTTTGCATTCATATTGCTGAAGGTTATTGTTAGTTGTCAGTTTCTTAACCCGCTTGCAGTTCTCGGAGATATCTGATGTATGGAACTTTATGTGGCAAATACAAATAGCAAAGGAACACCTTGCCTTGATAACTCCAGGAAAGGACGCCACCTTGTGAAGTTTGAGAAGTCAAGACAATTTCCCTGGGAGGGGGCGTAAAGACAACCTGCCATTATGATTGATTGCATTCACAGAGCATTTCTGCCCTTGTCTCATTACAGCAGAATCTGTCCTTGGCTCCAGACTTCCATTGGATGGTTCTTCCCTCATTTAATGAGATTCAAATCTGTTGCAGTTATTTCCAAGCAGTCTGAAACAATCTTATCCTCCTTTCCCCTTTTTATTAGACTGAGAGGACAGCAGCAGATGTGGTGTCATCCAGTGGTGTAATAGCTCTGGGCTGTGCCAGAAGATTGTGGTATCTGTATCCTCTTTGAAGAAATAAAGGAAAACCACTGTAAGCACCAGTTCCTTCCCAAACCTCATTCAAGTTTCATCCACCATCACTTCCTGACAGTCATTATCTAAAGAGCAGAGAATTGAAAAGGACATTACAAATTTGCCTGTCAAATCTGGTGGCCTTGCCTAACAAATCTGGTGGCCTTTTACGCTGAGGTTGGAGCATTGGTGAACAGGGGAAAAGCAGCTGAAATCATTGGTGAACGGGGAAAAGCAGCAGGTTTGCCGATGACATCAAGTTGTGTGGTGCAGTCAACACGCTGGAGGGAAGGGATGCCATCCAGAGGGGCCTTTGACAATCTTGGGAGGTGGGTCTGTGTGAGCCTCATAAAGTTCAACCAGGCCAAGTACAAGGTCCTGCATTTGGTCCAGGGCAATCCCAAGCAGAAAAAATGTGGGACACCTAGGAGTTGGACTCGATGATCCTTGTGGGTCCCTTCCAACTCAGGATATTCTATGATTCTGTGGCTCTATGATTCACCTAAAGCTGCTTGCCGAAGACCATGTCCAGATGGCTTTTGAAGACCTCCAAGGAGGGAGACTCCACTACGTCTCTGGGGAACCTATTCCATTGATTATCTTAGTGTGAATCATGTTTGCCTATTATTGATTTATCTTCATAAAAGCATTTTCTCATACAAAAAGAAAGAATGACTGCATATCAAACAATTATCCCTCAGAGAAAACCTAGACTTATAGTCCTGTCACTATCACAGGCTTCTTTTGAGCTTTCCAATCCAGTATAACTAGAATCAGAAAATAGGACAAATCAATAAGACAAAATATTACCTGAAAGAAAAGAGGATTAAGGTCAGTCTGATTCAAGACTTTGGTTTGTCTAGGCTATTTAGGTTCTTGAACAGGATATATATGTATTTGAGTCCTTGCTATTTATAAAATGGCTTATGGTATGTTTGTTTGTTTATTTATTTAGTTATTTATTTTCATATCAGTTAAACTGAATAGTATTTTTCTCTGGATTAGTGTTCCCTGTTGATTACTTCATGCCAAAGAAACAAATTTACAATGTTTTGCTTAACCTGACTCATTGAACAATCCTTTGAAGATGGTACATGTGGTGCTACTATTAAATGTACTCTAGCTGGAATGAGACCGCTCCTGAAACAGCTGAAAGTCTCTGTGTGGACAAAAGAGCCAATAGGATCTGGTATTACTACTGCCACTGCTCTCACCAGCAGCAGAGGTAATATAAAAACAAAGTAAATTTTGGAGCTATTGCCTTAAGGTATGCTGAAATGACATTTCTCAAACATGTTCTTTTCTGATGCTTCATTATACACAAGCAATATAAATTGCTTCTATTCATTTTTGGTTTTGTCGTTGTTATTATTATTATTTTTTTTTTGTACAATGCTATACTCTGATCTTTCTCTAACTTGTGCTGTTGGTAACCTTCTGCTGATATGGAGGTGTGTATTATAATTCTTTTTTTTATAATTTATATTCTTTATAGCTCATGATTAGTAATTATAGTCTTCCTATTATTGATTTTTATGTTAATTTTTTCATTTTTCAAGCATTATCTCATTGGACTCCAGAAAACCCCTTTAGGCATGCTGCAACTTCCAGACTTTTATTTTCTTCTCCCTCTCCCTCTCCCTCTCCCTCTCCCTCTCCCTCTCCCTCTCCCTCTCCCTCTCCCTCTCCCTCTCCCTCTCCCTCTCCCTCTCCCTCTCCCTCTCCCCTCTCTCCTCTTCCTCTCCTTCTCCTTCTCCATCATCTCCCTCTCCCCTCTCCCTCTCCCTCTCCTTCTCCCTCTCCCTCTCCTTCTCCTTCTCCATCATCTCCCCCTCCCTCTCCCTCTCCCTGTTCCTCTCCCTCTCCCCTCTCCCTCTCCCTCTCCCTCTCCTTCTCCCTCTCCCTCTCTTTCTCCTTCTCCATCATCTCCCTCTCCCTCTCCCTCTCCCTGTTCCTCTCCCTCTCCCCTCTCCCTCTCCCTCTCCCTCTCCTTCTCCCTCTCCCTCTCCTTCTCCTTCTCCATCATCTCCATCTCCATCTCCATCTCCATCTCCATCTCCATCTCCATCTCCATCTCCATCTCCATCTCCTCCTTCTTTCTTTTCTTTGCTATATTTCCAGATTGGTGAAATATCTGAGATTGCACTTCCTCTAGATAAGATACCATACCTTGGTATCAACTTTTGTTTAATGATTGAGTTTTCTATGAACAGAGCTTGTCAATGACTCAGAGCCACAACCTCATAGCACTTTTTTTTTTTTTTTTTTTGTCGTGTGACTATCCCTTAATTGTGTATAGTTAAGAAACCAGAGTTATATGCAACTGTAGACAAGTTTATGATCTGTTGTAGGCTTCTCTGAAGGGACTTATGTGCACTCTAGAATCATTCATATGGCCTGCAACTGGATGTTTCTGTAGGTTAATACTGTAGCAAGATTTTCTGGAAATAACTGCCATAAACAGGTTGTTGATCGGAAGAACTGA
Source organism: Anser brachyrhynchus (assembly GCF_964034855.1). NCBI lineage: Eukaryota > Metazoa > Chordata > Aves > Anseriformes > Anatidae > Anser > Anser brachyrhynchus. The sequence goes on along the minus strand of NC_137696.1, from coordinate 117,916,338 downwards.
TCACACCTACTATTGGTCTGAGAGAAATAACCATTATAATTTGTGATTTCTAGTCTGTACAGCCCCTGGAAGCCAAGGACTTTCTTCTCAAAAGAATTCAGTAACAATTACACCCGGGGGCTGTGTGTATGTCATGACATAAAACACAGTCTGAATTAATTATTTAGTATGGTGCAACCCACTTTGACTTATAAGCTATAAAAAGCCCGCCTGAGAGAGAATTAATTATTGCTGGAAATAACATATAATTACAATGTTGCAGGGAAAAGATAAGAATTAATGTGCCAGGTGTAAGTAGATTAGACCAGCTTGACAGAAATGAGCAACTAAAAAAGAATTTATAGATGAAAGCTTACAGCCATTGCACCCATAGTGACTGGAAAGCATTACCATGTGATGACTGCTCAGTAGCTTATGTGAAATGAGATATTGGCTTTAGCCTCATTGCTCAAAGATAGGTCTGTATGTCACAAATCTGACACCAAAATGGAGTGATTTGAACATCTCATCAGAGACATAAGGAGAGAATAACCTCTATATCTGAATTAAACTTATTTCCTGTCTTGAAGTGATCTCCTTGAGTGAGAGTTGACGAGTCCTGTGGTATAGAAAGGCGCTTTGTGGGAAAACACATTTCAGTCTGTGTTTCTGCCTTTGTCCAATGGTGCAGGACTATGAACTCCAAAGTGGACAGCAGGCTACTTTTTCATGAGGAAAAAGCAAACTTGCTGGTCTGTCCATACTGTAACAAATAGGAGGGGAACTAGGAGGAAGAGAGAGTAAAGAAAGAAATTTTCACATAACTTACCCCATTTCATAACCATCTCATCTTCTTGTTTTAAAATGGGGCATTTGCAATATTCTGATCTTTAACACCTAGGAGAGGCATTTGTCACAAAGGTTATGTGTATGGTTTACATGGTTTGAAGGTCAGCGTGAGAGAAGTAATATCAAGCCACTAATGGGAGTCTGATCAAGAATGCCAACACCTTGAATGAACATGGAAGACAATTGTTCTAATGACTTTCTTCTACCTGAGATTACAAACTGGCTTCACTAAAACATTTTCAGACAACACAGAACTATAGAAAACCAAGATTTTGAAAATTTAAATAACTGTTGTGGAAGAAGGAAGAAGAGCGACTTGATATAAACAGACTATACAGCAGTATGGGAGAAATAAATAGCTTACTGGAATGGGATAAACATACCTCTAAGCATGCCTGATGGATAGAGGAATTGGGCAGAATTGTAAATAATGTGCGTTTTTTAAATTGTTCAATTATTGGCGAAGAGCCAGAAGACTCTGCACCTGAGTCCATCTCCAGGATAAAATCGAGAGCTTAATCTTTCCCCATTCTCTTCCCTAGTTCATCTGTAATAGTGATTTTTTCTTTGGATGTTGTAATATCGTAACACTGGGCACATGGTTAACTCAGCATCTGATGACAGCTACTTCAGGTTGCGTACCGTTTGTCATCTTTCTCTATGTTAGGATGTAGGACTGGGAATCCAAGCAGCTTCTCTAAGAAATCATATGTTAGTAAGAACTTTACTAAAGGTACAAAATCCCTACAGCATTTCTACTACTGATGATAGGTTTTAGACAAACCTGAAGCTTAATCTTATTTTTTTTTCAGTAGCCTCCTGGTTAAGTGGTTATTGTTGCTGTTGTTGTTGTTTTCTTAATTTAGATGTTCTTTAAAATACCTGCATCATGGCTGCTAGTCTTTTGATCTTACTTCAAAACTGCATAATAGTGGGTAAAATAAAGTAAAATCATTCAATTCTATTTACAAAATTTATCCTTTATTCAATTCACACGGAATTAAAACTCAGAATTTAAAAATGTATAGACTTTTTTTTTTTTTTGTAAGTTCTAATGAAAAGACAGTCTAGCCTTGTGGTTTTTATCATTATAATTCCTTGGAATTTGGGGGATATATGTCTGAAATAATTTAATCTTATGATGATGTGAACCTACATGCAAAGGACTTTTGGAGATTTGCTTAACATCATGTAATAATTAAATAACTAAATTGCTAATAAACAGGTCTAATTTTCAGTTGATTGACTCACAGAAATTGTTAGATGCAATGCACTTTATAGCATGAATCAATCCATTGTTTTGATTTCAACTGTATTGAGCCATGTGTAATTATGATCGATTCTTGTAAACATTCAGAAATTCACACATGCTTTCAACACAGAAATCCAACCATATCCTGGGCTGCATCAAAAGAAGTATGCCATCAGGTCAAGGAAGGTGATTCTCTCACTCTGCTCTGCCCTTGTGAGACCTCACCAGGAGTACTGTGTTCAGCTCTATGGCCACCAACGTAAGAAGGTCATGGACCTATTACAGAGAGTTCAGAAGAGGGCCATGAGGATATTCAGAGGGCTTGAGCACCTCTCCTATGGAGACAGGCTAAGGGAGTTCAGATTGTTCATCCTGGAAAAGAGAAGGGTCTGGGGAGACTTTATAGCAGCCTTTCAGTACGTAAAGGGTACCTTCAGGAAAGCTGGGGAGGGACCCTTTGTCAGGGAGTGTAGTGACAGGACAAGAAATTTAAACCAAAAGAGGATAATTTAGATTAGATATATGGAAGAAATTCTTCACCATGAAGGCAATGATGCACTGGAACAGGTTGCCCAAAGAAGTGGTGGATACCCCATACCTGGAAGTGTTCAAGGCCAGGTTGGATAGGGCTTTGAGTAACCTGGTCTGGTGGAAGGTGTCCCTGCCCATGGCAGGGAGGCTGGAGTTAGATGAACTTTAAGGTACCTTCCAAACCAAACCATTCTATGCCTATGATTCTGTGCTTCTACGGTAATGAAGAATTTAGTATAGGAATATAATCGATGCAGAATAAAGCTTTGTCAATGTTATTTAAGGCTTTACAATTAAAATAGCAAAAATATATCAAACAGAGAAGTTAAAGTTTCAGTGTCCACATTAAAATTCCCCAGTTGCTGTTTCATTGGCATTTGTTTTATAACAGACAGAGCCAAGAACATAAATAGGAAGAAAAAGTGATATATGTTCATGCCCACATAGTTGTGCTTTAATTACCAGTCACATAGGGACTATTGAGTTAGCTGGGAAGTTTGCAAGACCACTGTTTTTCAGGCTTTAGTCGAAAAATACCTGGTAACAAGAATTCAGGATTGATGGGGAAGTTGACTATCCATGTTGATATTTAATAGGTGTCTTAGTTGACTAAGACACACTTAGATATCTGTTGTTTGCACTGTGTATACAGACTGTATAGCCTATATGGCCTGTGGCCAAGGGACAGGTCTTGGAATTTGATTTTCTATATTATTAAAAGATTGCAGTAATCTCTGATATGTTTTTGTTTTTGCAGCCAGCATTTCTCCAAACAGTTCTAAGGCACAGCACGAGTCAACATGAGCCAGGGACAGCTCAGAATAGATATTTTCAAGGTATTTGGTAGGCTAGGAAATTTCAGTAATATGGAAATGAATCATTCTATGGCATGATACTTGAATGTCAGAAGCATGTTGCTTTATTAGTATAACCATACAATAGGTAAAACCCAACTTTTTTCTCTCCAATTTTTTCCCTCTTATTTGGGTTTGAAGTTTGCATCTATAAAGTCTGGTGAAGCAAAACATTTTGCCTGCCCTGTACTTTTCTGTTCAAAAAGAGACAATAAAAAAAAAAGGAGTAAAAAGAATAAAGTGTACAAAAGGTCCTATGCTTAAACATGTTTCACTGAAATAAGAACACAGGACAGGAAGGATTTCTTTTGTTTTGTTTTGTTTAATCATCTGTTCCAGCCCACTGTTGCCACTGGCACAGACATACAATCTCTCCCATAACCTGATCAGGCTTCAGTGATTGCAGTTACACTCTGAAGTCCTCAGCTCATTGAGGTGAATAGGTCAGCTCCTCGTCTTGTCATTGTCAATAAGTGACAAGACTGTTTTCTGAAAGTTTTCAACTAAAAGGAAGGAGGAGAAGAGGGAGGGAAAGAATACATTTTAAAATGAAAGATTGATTTTGCAGATTAGCATGATTCTGGGAAGACACTGAAAGTACAAAACTCAAGCTTTCTTCTATAGCCACCATTCCGTTTTACTAATCATATCAGTGGTATTTAGGGATGAATTTTGTAATACATATTTTGGTAAATCATGATATAGTCTTTTCATATAAATTATCCAGCCAAAAAGCTGACAAGTATCAGCTCCAATAAATGCATATATCATTTTGAAACTCTCTAATGACAGTCACATGGGAAGTGAGATTCCTCTTCAAAATCTGGGAGCTTGAATATCTGACCGAGAAGTTGTGTAGATGTGTACCTATAACTTTTATTTATATTGCTAATAACCAGGCATATTTAGAGTGGAGTTGTGACTATAAAAATACCAAGAATCCTGGTAAAACCAGGTTTACCCTGTCATTATATTTCTCTTGCTATCTGCTTATGGGAGACAAGATATTGGACTGTATGGACCATGGACTTGACCAAGTGAGACTGTGCTTATGTTCTTCCCTACTTTCATTAAATTTTACTAAAAATCTAATCACATTATCACTGCACAGTGACATTTTCTCATTGATTACTTGATTTGGAATTGCTTCCAACTTTCAGGAAACATTTATTTCTACTCTTTAAACTAAATGAAGATGTTAGGGTGCTGATTCAGTTTAAGATTAAGAATTCTAAATTTAGTTATCTAGCATAGATGTCCACTGTTACAGTAGATGTCTATGATCCTATTACAGTCAATGAAGACCTAGTCAATACAGACCATAGTCTCTTCAGCTCTCTGGTCTTTATAGATTGTATTGATTACATCTCCATTAAGAATAATGAGAGCTTATATAAAGATAGCTTGATTCAGTTTCCTAAACATAGTTGTCTAATACCATTTGAGATGCTCTACAGTATCCCATGGCAGCTGACTGCTGCTTCAGAAGGATGTAGGTCTCCTCCAGCAGGTCCTTTGTCAGATGTACCAGTCCATTTGTGGGTGTCTTGAATAAAATAGATGGTTTGAAAAAGGCAGTATATGCGTATCATCAGGCTGTAGAAAAGAAACTGTCATACACAGGTGGACACCTAAATTTAGTATGCTAATAAGGATCTCACCACAGATTTATCACCTATAGGCTGGTATTGCTGCTTGCAACTCAGTAGAATTCCTTAATTTGAAATGAAAAATGTACCCGCCCTTCTTGAGAAGAGATTTCATTTTCTTGAGATTTCATTTTCTCAGTTATTTGAGTGTCTGCAGTTCTGCCATAGTAGGAGAGTGATAATGAAGATAACTGCAAAATGAAGACTAAGAAGGACTTGGTGCATATGTTGTCTTGCTGCTTCATTTAGCTATTTGTGTTTTCTCTCTCTCCCTTTCTCTCTCTCTCTCTCTCATTTTTTTTTTTTTCCCCTCATGTATCATATTGCCTGGGGCTTCTAACTGGCAGGGCAAGAAACGTTTCTCATACTTTTATATTTTCCCTAAACATAAGTTTTGTGAGTAAATGGCTTTGGTATGTGTTCAAGACCATAATAATTTACTTATTACCCTTCAGCAGAAGACCATCTGAAGCACAGTGTTGACAACAGTCCTGGTATTCAAATATAAATGAAAGTCCAATGCAACCTGGATGTAACCTCAGCATCCAGAAAATGTGAATCAGGATCCCTGGAATCATATTATAAAATAAAGCATCTTACTACCTCTGTTTTTGTCTAGCATCTGCACTGCAGAGCAATACTTGCAAGCCTCTCTGCAGCTAGAGAATAGAAACTTAAACACAAACACACACAATAAGAAGGAAACTGAAATTCCACATACCTAGTTTCTACAGGAATGGAGGATTTAACGAAAAAAAAAAAAAAACAACAAAAAAAAAAAAGGAAAGAAAAAGACAATTACTATGAAACTTACCTTAAATCTGCAAGACCTTGTGACACCTCTAGCTGTGCAGCTCTGTCTGAGGATTCTGTATTCTTTCAGCTGAAGCCACTGTTCCTGACTTCAGTGGTTCAGCTCAGGAATTTCTACACTTAAGCGTAGCATGAATATCATAAATTTTCTTTCCCAACAGAGACACTTGAATAAAGACTTTCACTATGAAGCCAAGGAACTTAATGAAAAAACAGTCCCTCTTGTGAGTAGGACTTTAAGACCAAAACCTGGAGAATTCAAAAACAGTTGTTTTTGCCTTCCATTGCAATTTTAAACAAACAAACGAAAACACATAGTTTTCAGAAGTTGATAAGAGACTGAGAAAGCCATCCCAGAGTTTTTGAATGCATCTAAATCCAGAAAATTTTCCTTAAGGGAAAGGACAGTTAATGTTTAGAGAGATTAGCTGCATTTTATAGTATATCATATTACTGACGGGAGGAAAAAGAAATCTTCGTAATGGCAATGGCCTTTTATCCCCAAGATAAGGATGAATGCAAGTCAAGGATTAAAAGCAGCAGTTTCAGAGAGATTTAGCTACTTGAAAAGTGGAAGAGATCTGTCCATATGCAAAAGTCAGGGGGGTTCCTACTTTTGCAATTGATAATTTTTTTGTAGTTGTTGTTCTTTTTTCTTTATTTATTTCAGACTGAAAAAATGTCCTTTCAGCCCAAATAAAAATGTGTGGAAATTCCACCTCAAAGCTCAGCTGGTTTAGAAATATCCAATTCTCCATAAATCCTTTTGAAAATAAAAATGCTTCCTTGACAGAAACTAAAAAGCAGGAGTAATATTAGATACCTCTAGTACTGATCTGTTTTATGGAGAGAGATGAGTTATCTGTCTCTGCATTTTCAAGGTATACAACCAGACTAATAATGTGAGTCCTTATAATAATCTTCCTCTTGATATTGGATCATTACAGTATTTCACTGACCTGCAGGTGGGGGCAGAACCATTTGCCAAATGGTAAAAAACAGTAGCATAGAGGGGGACCTTTCAGCAAACTACCTCTGACCATGTCCAGTGCCAGCTGCTTTCACCAAGAAGCCAAGATCCAGACAAAAGACAGCTAGTAGACAGTTTTCTCTTGGACACATTTGTTTTTACCTCACAGTAGTCACAGACTCTGAACTGATGAATTATGATTTAAAGTCCTATCAAAACTTGTTATTATGGTTTTAATAACTTCTAATGAAAATCTGAGTTAGTGTAGGAGCACAATTATTACCTCTTTCTACCCTTCCATGTAGACAAATTCAAGCTTTTCTCCAGGTTCATAAAAAGAAACACCTTTAATCTGTCTAGTCAGAAACAGGGAGAAGCATGAAGAACTGGGAAACAGGCATCTAGCTTTTCACATCATTTTTGCAGCTATAAGAACTGGCACACCTTGAGCATCCTAGTCTGCTCTACTGCCAAATGTGGGACAGACTTTTGACTGAAACTCTGACCATCCTTATTTTCTAGATGAAATGTCCATTCCCACTAAGCTGTTAATCTCAATGTGGATATGGCCAGTTTAGCAGTGTACTTGTAAAGAAGTGACAGAGGTATAGACAGGAAGATGTGATGTCTTCATCAATAGTAGACAAAATTTCTGGCAGCTGCTGATCAATGTGACGGCAAATGCATGGAGAGGACTGTGGAAGTAATGGCTACAAACTCTCTCATGGGCTTGGAAGCACAGGCCAGAAGAGACTCAAAGACAGGTTGTGTTAATATAAAAGGAGTCATGATCAGAAGAGATGGGAAATTAGAGAATGCAGCCACTCATTTCAGAAGCGACTGGGTATTCATTCATTATTTTAACAAGTTCAGAAACACAGGCATAGCATGTTGCAAAATGAGCTTTTCCTAAATAACAAAAGAAATAACAGTGATATCAATTTAAATCTTCTTAATCAGATTCAGTGATTTTTCTTGAGAAGTAGCTGGGGGGGGGGGGGGGGGGAGGGGGGAGAGGGCTGTGTCACTCTGAACCCCTCACATCAGCGAACTGGAAAGGCAGGGTCTCCTATTCCCAGGAGCTCACAGGTCCCTTCTGATACCTTCTCTAACAGGCCAGCTCCCAGTAAAAGGTGAGGGGGGCTGTGGGAAACTGCACTTGCTTTGCCCCAGCAGGACCTCACCTTTGCTGTTGAACCGAGACTACACCACTTCTTACAAGATTTCTAACTGGAATTTTTGTCATACTGTGGGATGAATCCTTTCAGTAACTGTGAGTGTAGCTGATTCAAACTGGATCATCTCTGCTGAGTTTGTGCTGCAGTATGTCCATAAACCCATTCTGGAAATGTTACAATTACACGTAGAATCATAGAATCATTAGGGTTAGAAAAGACCTTCACGATTATCACCCTACTACCAATGTCACCCGCTAAACCATGTCCATAAGTGCCAGGTCCAACCTTTCCTTGAATACTCCCAAACCAATTAATTTGTACAGAATAGGGGAAAGGAGCAGTTAAGTAATTTCATAGTGGTTATGAATAAAAGTCTGTAGATGAGACAATAGGATAAACTGGGATGTCTTGACCACAGTCTTTTTTTTTTTTTTAATCAGCGGGTCACATGGGTTTTCCTTGCTTGCATTTATGGCTGGCCTGGTTTTCAGCTGATTATTTCAGCATTTGATTTGAATGCACTGTGAGTTTTGCTCAAGTGGATGTGTATGATCCACAGAGAGAAGCACTATATTCATATTACCAAGATTTCACCAATAAAGATGAACCATGCATTATCTGACATATTTGTCCCACAGTGACAATTATCTTTTTGCTATACACTTAGGTGTGAGATCACTGTATCGAAGCAATGGAGCTAAGCCATGCTGAAAAACAATAAACTATCGCGTCATAATGACAGGAGAAAGTAATGAGTGGGTGGAGAAGGCTCCTTCACTCTTCAGACTTGTGAGGTCTCCTTTAAGGTGTGTACTACTGTTGGATAAAGAGACAAACTTGCAGTGATGTGTCTGTCAGCACTGCTTAGAGTGAAGGAGCAAGGTAGAAATTGCACAAGAGTCTATTACTGTTGCCTTCAAGGTAAGCTTTAGAAGAGAATGCATGCAAAGGAAGAGCTGCAGTTTATAGCCACAGTTTGGCAGCTATTCCCAGTCTGTCTTTATGTATTTAAAATTCCTTTCAGTACAAACATTTGAAGGATTTCTCTCCCTCCCCTGCTGCTGTAACAGTTCATTTAAGGGGACAAAGGAAAAAAATAATGTAAATAAATTGTGTTATGCTATCTATCCATTTTAAATGCTGGATGTTTCATTTCCTGTCCTTTGTGCATGCATGCATCTCATTCAATTTTAAATTATAATTTTTATTAAGATATGCAAAAAATGGGGGAATCAGCCTCTAAACCTGCACTATATCTCTGTTAAAAACTTGCTCTTTTCTGTTCAGTCTTCAGCCATGTCTTTCTCCCCATCTGTCCCCATCACTGTCAGTGAGGAACACTCTTTTGTATTCCTGTGCTCTAGATCCTGTAAAGCTGCAAACTGTAGCCCCTCAGGAGAGATGACCATCTAACTATTAAAAGGTGAAGCTTTATGCAAGAAAGTAACTCTTACTGGTTTATGGGTTGCAGTCTGAATTCTAGTCCCAAAAGAAGCAATTTCTGATGTTTAAGTTGGGATGTGGTGGCCAACATGTTGCTGATTACCAGTTTTCCCTCAGTTATTTTTGGAGGAGTGGCTTCCTGTCGTCAGTCTATGCACACTTATCTCGAAGGCCATGGGGGACCAGATCATGCTGTTTCTCAGTCTGAGTCAGATACAGTTTGGAAAGAGGAAAGTATCTGATCATTACCCCTCTTGCTTTTGCTCATCAATGTCTGCTGTAGTTTGGCTTTTGCAACACTTTTGGGAATTTTGCCACTGGCTCTGTTAGGAACCCCGTAGTAAGTCATTAAGACACTGAAAAATGGAAAGACATTATTTTACATTCTTATTGTTATTATGAATGACACATAAAATAATGTAATAGTATTAAAGCATCTCTAATAAAATTGGTGGACTTCATACTCTTTAAAACTTATGGCAAGTATACAATGTTGATTTATTTTTATTTTTTGGTAATTTTATATTGAATTTAGGGAGAGGAAAGATTAAGTGTTTTTTTTGTTGTTGTTGTTGTTTTTGTTTGTTTGCTTGTTGGCACTGAGTGAATTTTAAAGCTTTCTCCACTCTTTACAGTGATATTTAAAAGAGTGGAGAAGAAAATGAATTCTATCTAATAAAGTCATTTCTGAATAAGCCTTAAACAGCAGGTATAAGGTGACTTGAATGGGGAATAATGCCTGGGTGATATTATGATTCAATACATTCCCTTCCTTGGCCTGATCTCACACTTTTCTTGACTGACTCTCACTACAGGATACTTGGCAAAAAGATAATCCCCTGGTTCAATGAGCTGCTATGAGGAAGGTGTTCCTTTGCATTTCTGCACCAGCTGGATATTCAGCTGATGGCAGCAGAGTAATGCCAAACTGTTAGAAATATATATATGTTGGCAAATTATAAGGTATCCAAGGCCAGTTCCAACCAAACCAAATATTTCTATGAGAAGGTGGGAGCCTAACTAGAAGCCAAGAATTTACCTATTGGGTCAAATCACTACATTTCCTGGGTTAGAGCCCAAATACTTGGAATCAGAATATATAGCATCTCTTACACTTTGGGTACATAGTTGTGTTCTGAAATGAGCTAATTGTGTGTGTGGAAGTGGTGGTGGGTGGAGCGAGGTGCCTCAAATCTAATGTGCTTCTTGTCCTAGAAAGAGATGCAGCTGTACTTTTCAGTTCCAGGTAATAGTTGCTCATAGAATCTCAGCATCATTTATGTTGGAAAGGACCTCTTGAGAGCATCTAGTCCAGTCTACTTGTTTAAGAGTTAATCACAGAATTTCAGGGTGAGGTGAATGGAGGAAATCTGCTAGGGCAAACTACCCCATCTTCACCTCAGTCTCCCCTTGAATTCTTAAAAGGAAAATACAGAGCTCACAGAAATTTCTGTTCTTGACAGAATTTACAGTGTAAATATGAATTTTTGTGTCCTTTCAGAACTTCATGACTTTCAGGCTAAGTCAGAAATTTGATTTCTTATGAGTTAGGATATTTTTGATTCAGACCAAACTGGTGAATGTTCTTTAAATCAATCCTTTGGGTTGGCTAAAGGAAAATAAAAGATGCCATAGACTAGTTTTCATCCAAATGAAATTGAACATTTTCCCCCACTGGTTGGTCAGTAGCTGTGATTTTTATCAACCTCTTCTTCAAAATTTTGAGCAATAGAAATATGTGTCCTCTCACCTTCACCTTTTCTGTGGTGTGCTAGCATACAGGTCAAATACCAGTCCACGATAGAGCAGTCATGTTTCTGGATTGTGATGTAGACATATATTAAGAAGCCCTAGGGTTTAATGAACCCTAACTGGATGGAGAATGCAAATGCAGAAAGTTAATTTAAAACTCGGCCAGCTTTCTGCCTCAAACTAGAGAGCAATTCTTCTATCAATTTATCATAATATTTATACAGCCACTAATACTATAGTAGTTGATTACTTCACAGTCTTTGAAGAAATTATACCCACAATACCTTCCTCTAAGGTAGGGGAGCATTATTATCCTCATTTTTAGGCAGGATAGCAAGGCACAGATAAAGCGAAGGCTTTATTTTTAGAGAGAGTTAGACACATAAAAGAAGAGAACAGGTGCCAAACTGAATATTCAAAAACAGCTAAGTAATACTGAAAATCCCATCAGGAACCTATCACCATTATTAAATGCCTAAATACCTCTAAAATTCTGTCCCATAACCATTATGCCATATGCCCATACACGACAAGCAGGAATTTATCCATTTTTTGATGACAGCGTTTTCTTAACTGATCTGATACTTTCAATGCAAAATTGAAACGAACTAGTTTATCTGTTTTTAACTCCCTCACTAACCCCTTCTTGAATACTTTAAATGTCACTACTTCCACTGCAACTGAAGGTGTGCTGAATAGCATGCCCTGCACAGAAATATGATAATCTCTCTTCAATGTTTGGCAACTAGTATCTATTAATTAAGAATCCATCATTTGTACTCTGTAATTATATTTATTAAACCCTAACTCATATCCTAACTATAATTAGTTCCTGCTAATTAATTTTATCAAATCCCTTTAGATTCATATCTTAAGTAAATATTGAGTAGCCCTACACTAATTATTTCAATCAACGTGGAGTGCATTTCAAATGACTGTGAATAGTTCCTATTAATTCAATTTAATATAAAATAAATGTTCTATGTAACAAATCTGTAAATGTTAAGATTTTAAAATAAACAAGAACAAAAGACTGGTGTAATGTGAAATACTCATTTACATATAATACTGGGTTAAATTAGGCAGGTCTGTCTGTGTCAAAATTTCCACAGAGGAAAACAAAGGTGGCATTTGTTTTTGTTGTTGCTTAATATATATGTATGTATGAGAAATATGTGGAAAAGTACGACTTAGTAGTATAATTATGTACATTGAAATGCTTTTCCATATCCCTTGAAGTAAAGATAGGGCATGAAAGTGGAACAGGAGCACAAAAATAAGTGAAGTGCAAAGTTTTTGTTAGAATCCTCTAGGGTAAGCATTCATTACTCACCAATGTTGATAACTTTTGATTACCTGTTTCAGAATCCTAGGCAATGATAACATAATGCGACAGGCTGCCCAGAGAGGCTGTGGATGCCCTGTCCCTGGATAAGGCCAAGTTGTAAGGGACTTGGAACAACCAGGTCTAATGGAAGATATTGCTGTCCATGATAGGACAGATGGAGTTAGATAATCCGTAAAATCCCTTCCAACCCAAACCATAATTCCATATAATTCCATGATTCTGAGTCTACACAGCAAAAGAAAGTAATGTCTCAGTCTGGGTTGCTTAAACCAAAAGGACTGAAACTGAAATGGCAACAAGAAGAGAGGATTCAGTTCATAGCCTTTCAGGATGCAGTGACCTTGACTTTTATCTGGAGGGTTACATGAAGGCTGCAGGCCCTATCCTGTATCTCCCATCTATGAAGATGTCTTGGTTATCCCAAGATAGCTAAAATGTCCCTTCACTTAGGCTGTTGCATCCCAGCAAAAGTTTCTAGGAGATTATATGCAGCAACTCAAGACATTTTTCTGGAGTGAAAACTGTAAAGATTTTTTTGTCAATGCTTTAATCCAAGTGAGCTAGTCAACCCAAGTTAAAGATGTAGTGTCACACAGAAATATGCCGTATATTTGTATAAGAGGATTAGAAAACATCTGAAATATCCCAGATCTCTTCTGTTTCAGAAAGAGACAGGTAGGGTGGGATTCATTTCACATAATTTTAGAAGTCCATGCTGCATTTTCTACTCTTGTCTTCCTCTTAAATGAAATCCACTTTCATCTGCCCTCTTTTAGACAATGACTATAAAACAGGAAGAATCACATCCTAGAAGTGTTTATCTCTTTCTGCTGTCTCTAAATAGAGGTGGGGTGACAAGCTCAGATACAAACCATTACACTGTAGGTGTTTGCCTTTGATAAAATTTCTCCTGGCAGAGGAGAAATTCTTTTTTTGAGACTATGGAGACTTTGAGTGATGTTTAGAAAAATAAGAATGGGAATAACTTGTTTTTGTCTTCTTCTTTATTTTATTTTATTTTATTTTATTTTATTTTATTTTATTTTATTTTATTATTTTATTTTATTTTATTTTATTTTATTTTATTTTATTTTATTTTATTTTATTTATTTTATTTTATTTTATTTATTTTATTTTATTTTATTTTATTTTATTTTATATATTTATTTATTTATTTATTTTATTTTATTTATTTTTGTTGTTATTATTTTTATCTCAAGATTTGGCTTTCTGGAACTATAGCTTTCATAAAATATAGTGACTGGGGAGAAAATCCTGTATTATTTTTGAAGGATGACAGTTTGCTGTCATGGGCTGTTACAGAAGTTGTAGCATTCTGTGACAAAGGGAAAACAGATTTCAGCTTGGTAGTTGTAAAGGGTTAGTCTTGATTTCAACTAGAGTAACACGGGTCAAGTGTATAAAGAAGCTTTCCATCTGTGAATATTTGATTTTAATTAGCAAAGGATACAAACTATCAGGAGCTAAATCCTAATCCAAGCAGAAATATGTAGGACTATGATTCAGATATATTTCACTACTTCATTTTAATCTGTCACTTCATAATTTACAGTATCACCTCCTAATTGACAGTATCACAGTCATTTTACTGCCGAGATCATGACAGCACAGCACAGCTTTTTGAGTTTGCAGAGAACCTCAAATATGGTTTTCATTTTTTTCTTATTTATCTTTTATTTAAACATGTAAACACACACATAAACAAGATTTAACTATTATGGTCTGTTTTGTATCACTCTGCATAGTGGTATCAATGGCTTATTTTTCCTCTGCCATTTGATACCACTTTACTACTCCAAAGTTGCTCCTGGGAAAGCTTTACAGATTAATAGGATAGAGAGACCATTAGTTCAACTCTTCTGATGATGTATATTTTCACAGACTTTAAATTTCCTGCAGCTGCTTCTGTTTTGAACTCAGTAACATGTGCTTGTATAAAATATTTATTTTCCAGAAAGATATGCAATCTTATTTTTGAAAGTATCAACAGATGGTGAGTCCACCTCCTCTCTCAATAGTTTGTTCCAGTGGTTTATCATTCATGCCATATGCTTAAAATTAATGCCACATTTCCCATCTGAGTTGCCTGACTTCAGTAAAGCTACGCTCATTTCCTTGCCAGTCAGTTGTTTATCCATCCTCAGGCCTTTTGGGTTACTCAGGGTGAATCCTTATTGTCCTGCACATGTTAAGCATGTGAGGTATATCTTGTTGCCTTTGCTCCAGCAAACAAGCACCAGTCAACCTGGTATCAGCAAACAACTCTGGCTTTTATCATTTTCATCAGCCTCTGCTTTGTTGGCTGCTTTAATCAATTGGTTATTGCTTTTGGATCTTTTAGCTCTTCAGTTGCTTTCATCCTCCAAATGTTCATATTTATACTGTCCGTCTTACTTCATTCATCTGCCTCATATATGGGTCTGTCTCTCCCCCCCCTCCTTTTTGTTCCAATCTACCTTTGCTATTGCTGTCTTAATTTATTTCTGTAATCCTTGTATTCTATGTGCAATGAAAAACATAAGGCTTTGCAAAAGTGCCTGAGAGATACTGTTACTCACTCATCTTCCTTCTACCTTTTCTCAGTATCTTCATTTTTTATTTTATTTTTTTGTACTACCTTCCTTCCCCTACATTTAGCTGTAGATTCCCTAGAGCTGTTTATTTTATTTGCTCATAGAGGAGTCTGGTCAATTTGTGGACACTAGGAAAAAAACAAACAACAAACAACAAACCAGATTAAGAAATTAAGACATAATAATTTCATTTTCCTTGGTTGGTGACAGGTATTTGCAAAAGCTTGGTCTCTAAGCAGAAAACATTTGCTTTTCTTAATGGTTGGTCAAAACCCTTAGGATTTCTTCAGACATTTGGTCCTTTTTCTTTCTCTGATGTTAAATCCGGGAGCCCATCCAAGACTTACTGTCCCGATGAAGAGGAGGCGGAGGAGGAAGATTGTGATCAGTATGAAAGGAAGTGTGAAAAAATATGACAGCAGTCTTGCTGGCAAAGCTTCTGGTGACCGGTTCTTTCACACCCAGAAATTTTTCAGCTTTTTCACAGCCATTTTTTGATGAGTTCTCTGATATGAGCACATAAGGAAATCTTTTCTTCCTTACTAGCCATTCCTGACACATAGCTGGCAATGTTGCCCACTGACTGCATTACTATTTAAGGTAAGTCTAACCTTGTAAGTAGGGAAGGAAGTCAAACCATTTTTGAAGAACAGGCAGTCAAAATGTTGATTCTGTTTTCTAAAATATTTTCTTTTTTTTTTTTTTTTAGCTATACTGGTGGCTGATAATTTTGTTATAACGGTGTCATCAGCCACTTTGAATGGCTGTGGTCTACAGTGCTTTTTCCATGTCATACCCTCTTCCCTTCACCAAAGACAACCCCATCAAGACCAACTGTCAGATTGAAACAAGCACTACTTTTTTCGGTTGTTTCAAGGCAGTGTATTATTTTCTGTCTCTTATAGATCCCCCATATTTTGGTGTTGTTTATTTATTTATTTTTAAGCAACCAGCTTACAAAGTAATGGCTTTATCTATTTAAAATGATTTTAACATTTAGCAAATAATTATATCTTATAGTAATATAACAAAAATGTCTCTGGTGAACTAGGAAAGCCTATTAAATGTCAGTTCATAGGTGCAACAAATTTGCTGGAATCCCCCTTGCTCTGACATACTTTAGAAATCTCCCAGAATAATATTGGTCTATGGTTTGAGAAATGGGTGGGTTTTACTAAGAATATGTGCAGAAAAAAATGATGAATTTGCATAGTCAGTATTTGCATATTTCCATGGAGGATTATACATATGCAGCTCAGGAATAATGCAAAAGTACCTTTTTTTTTTTTTTTTTTGGTGTGTGTGTGTGTGTGTGCATATAAGTAATATATTCACATCGGCTCCTCCACCTACATGCAAATGTGGGTATGGATTGGATGTATTTGTTGCAGGAGCCTTTGAAAGTTTAGTGAACTAGATCCTTCCTTTATTTAAGGAAAAATAGACTAAATGGATAGTAACAGGAACCATGCTGAAGCCTGAAGAACAAGAAGCAAGTTTGCTTCCTGATGGCTAAAATGAAAATTGCACGGGGAAAGCTTGATGCTCATAGATTTCCTCACTGCATTTGAACTAGAATTTCATCAGTGCATTATAGTTTGGACAGATACGGTATATTGATCCATTTGAAGTATAGTCCATTACTCCTCTCTTCACAAAATAAAATAAAAATAAAGAAATATTAGTTAATGTACGGCACAGCAGCTCTGATTAATATTATATTTAGTCTGCTTCTTGTCTCTTAATTATGACTCTTGTTCAGCGTAGTTTCTTAACAGTTCCTTGGACAATCTGATATGTAATGCAGCCCTTCTTGTAACATCTGCCCATGTCTTACAAGCCCCCATCTCCTTCTGTACTCCTTTAAATTATGATGGGATTGCAATAAGAAAAAGAGATCAGTGGAGCATTTCCTGACTAGCAGTGAGCCTCTTCCGAATCTAATGCTCATAGACTTGTTTGTGTCCTTAATCCTCCTGATGCTCTGCTCATGGTAGGCTGCGTATGACACAGATGTTTCTGTCGTGCTATTACATGGCTATTTTCAACCTGTTTCTCAGAGCAGATGTTCCCTTGTGTGTTCCCTCCTTTCTCTGCTGACACACTCTCTGTACAAACAGCAGCATGCATTTCCAAAGTTCCGATTTGCAGACAGAATGAAAATCAATACCTATGTCAGTACTTTTCTCTCTAGTCTGCCCTGTAATAGGGCATGTGAGCCTGGTCTTCTTTTAGTCTTCTTTCTCTCACGACTAGCAAGATGTTTCAACTTTTCAATTGTCTGTTTGTAACCCATTTTCTTCATTGTATGGGTCAGTATATGGAAGTGCCATATGTTTTGTAATATGGAAAGCTATCTCCTTCAATGTGCCATCTAGTGGTTGTTCCTTCTTTCTAATCACAACTGGCAGGGTAAATTCAACAGGATGTATCCTGGGATTTAGTCTAAAGGGAGAAGCTGCACAATAATAAAATCTCATCTCCTGCCATCTGTCTCCTGCATATTTCTTTACAGTCCAAGTACATTATATTTAAACTCAAATGCTTCAGTTTTGGCAGCAGTGGCCAGTTATGGTAAGAAATCCCCCGTGAGTTGAAATTCAAAAAGAAGGTGACATATGGACAAAATACACCAGGGATGGTAATGGCTGGAGTTTTATTCCTAACATGCTGGAAGTATCTAAGACTCCTGAACAATGGGATTGCTGGTTAATAGCAACACTGATGTATTTTGTACATTGCCTTAGTTCTTCAGCCTTACAGCTAAGAACAGAGTAGGGAAAAAAAAAAGGAAGGAAAAGTAAACTGAACCTCACAACGGATTAGGTTCCAGTACCTCCTGAGAACAATTAATTAGGAGTGGACATGGACAAATTGATTTTCTTTCGTTGAAGAAGGATGGAAGACATTTGCTTTCAAATCAGGCTTGTTGTTCCAGAAATGGTGACAGTGAACAACGTATCATTTAGAAATGACATGACTCTACCTTCCATGTTGTTCATTTGTTCATTCATTTGGAAGATATGCTTTCCTTTGCTAGGATATACTGCTTTATAACATAACAAAATAAATAAATAAAAACAAAATAAATAAATACAAATAACAACAATAATAATAAAAAGCTTTAGAAACTGGAGCTTGTTCAGTCTTTGGTCATGTAACTTATGAGTGTGTAGGAACATTCAACCTCATAGTGCTGCTAAGAAGAGTGAGTTAAATTAGAAGCTGAACACATATAAATGATTGAATTAATCAAGGTTCTCATTATTTGGGCATTGTTCTTCAAAAGGCAAAGTCCTGCTGCTAGTACTAAAAGCATTTTGAACAACAACCAAGCTGATTGTTGATGTAAACAAATGAAGTATAACAAATCAACAGTGGACCTTTTAGTGACAAATAAGGAATTTGGTCCTATAATAAGAAAATATACTTTAAAAAAAAAAAAGGTAATTGGTAACAGTGCGAACACAGATAAATATAACGCAGACGTATTAGTTTAACTATAAAAATGCATTGAGACAATTTATAGTGTAAATAAGATAAGAAACAATAGGGAATTCACAAAAGCAAGGACTGTTTTGTTAAATGTTAGGTAAAGGGAGACATGTATGTCATCTGTGGCTTTCTTTAGCTGATGCATAAAAAACAGTCATCCCCCTGAGGGTGATTTGGGCATTCATTTATCTTTTTGATGGCAAGAGGAAGTGATCTGCTTTGACTGTTAGTTATCTAAAGTCAAATGAGATAAATCCTACCTATAATCTCTTTTTGATTGGGAGTTTAGTAAGCTAACAAACTTGGCCAGCTGGGCCAAAATTTCAAACATTGTCAAACTAGGTGTGTTTCTTCTCTTTTAACTTAAACTTTCTAAAATTCTAGTGTCTAGGCTAGTCTGCTAAATAGTCAAAGGAGAAAGAGAGGTTGTCCAGAGGGCATGTCATTCTACATTGATGTTAAGTGGCATGAGTTATCTTTTGGAGGTTCATATATGTAGACTAAATATATAGACTACCAAGGCAGGATCTTAACTGAGAAGCTTAATTTTAAATGGCCAAAAATAGATGAGATGAATCTTACTCTGTGTGATTTCATTAATTATCAGTAGCTGCTGAGGTGATTACTGTGGTGGTCAAATGACATGGCAGGACACTTTAGAGTCTATTTGAGAACCAGCAGGAGCTCACTGAGAGCACATAAATGGGCTATACAGCCCTACTGAACTTCTTATGAGCACAGACACCTATAGTAAAGATTGTTTTCTAGGAACTTGGCTGATTTACTGGATTTTGACAGCAGGTGCCCCTGTCCAATTGGAAGAGAGAACAAGAGGAAAAGAGGATTCTGCTAAGTGCAGATTAAAGGGAGATTGTTCAGCTACTCTTATTTTCTCTGCTGCAAGAATCTGGTGCTGCTCCACTGACTCTATGAAGGGTAAATCCTGACCGGAAAAAAAAAAAAAAAAAAAAAGAGCTTTGAGGCAGTGCGTGGAGGTGTTTATGCTCAGTGGTTGTTTGAACTAGTGGTAGTAACTTCTATATCCTTGAAAAGAGGGAAAGGAGGTGAACAGAAGGGCCCAAGGAACATTATATTAGTGTTAGCAATGACCACATTTGTGGGTATTTCATGGCAGTAGTAAAATCCTTGCATTTTATGTATTTAGATCAACAACATATAGACACTTTTCACACATGCAATTTAAAATCTTCACATAGAGTTTTGGAGGTGTTTATGTGCCTCTTCTGCTGGCACACAGGAATCCAATATCATTTGATGTGGCCTGGACTATGTTAGACGTTAACACAGGGCTGGCAGATATCACACAGGACTTACAGGAAATCTTATGACCTCTTGGTGTGGCAAATGGAAGCAGTGTGTAGCACTACAGCATCTCACACGATGCTGGACACCCATCTGTGAGCAACTGAATTGACCTCTTTGTAACTAAATAGATCTCTAACGTTCTGCAGCTAATTCAATGGCTATTATTCCCAGTCAAGAAAAACATCTGCGAGCAATTGAGACTCTTATTGTTGTAGAAGGCTTATAAACTGATGTGACCTCTTTGTACAAGTAGAAATACTGTTCTGCTGAAGGGTGCTAATAGCTTCCTGCTAGTGGGTCTCAGATCCATGGACAATTGCAGACATCATTAAAGGCTGTTGGTGTGCCAAGCATTCAGTTTCAGACACAACCCAAGTGCTATTCAGCCCCTTTGCACAGTAAAACCCGGCTGCAGGAAGCAGGAACAACCACACAGTGCAATAGACTCTGTCAGACAGCATGACAGCTAAAGCTAACTTGGGCTGATAATGTGCAGGCTTTACTTGCTTGTAAGTGCATAGGCTGAGATAATGGATCCATACGCATTTTAGAGGCAAAAACCAGAAGAAGGAAGTGAAAGCTGCCCTATATGACTACGTCTCCATGGTCTATGACTGTAGCTGATGTGACCACACTTTTTTGTCCTTTGGACTTTCTATACAAACAGTGAGCCACCCTCACATAGTGCTGTACCTGAGCTGGCAATCCTGCTTGGTCACAAGGCTCAATTCAAGTAGAGGTCTATCATAAGTGCTCAGTTCACTACTTCTGAGTTGGAAAAACAGTGTTGCTTTGCATCCTTTGGCATTCCTGTGAAAGGGAAAGTCTAGCTATTGCTTGACTCAACTGTCTTATATAAATTAGGATTTCCTCCAGGTCCTTTATAGACAAACAAGACAATTCACTGTCCTGTCTGGGGTTCTTCATTGTCTTAATCTTATTGGAACAACTCTGAAAAGCTGAGATAGAGGTGCAAAAGAGAACAGTGTAAAATGGACTATTGTGGAATCCTCATCCTGAAAAATGTGACTACAAAATGATTTGACAATCAATTCCTTGATCAAAGGCTGCCAAAATTTTTGCATTGGATTTACCAGGCAGAAATATGTGCACATTTGGAATAAGCAGAATGCTTCTAGTATTCATTGAGCCAACTACACATTCACTGCACTGATGATCTTGCAGGCATTATAAATCTGACATGTTCTAAAGACATCAGATTTGCTGAATATTAGGAGCTGAATACCTTGTATCAGAGGCCAAAGGCTTTCTATCTGCATAAGTTCTCTAAATTTGCAGTGTGCATGCACAAGACAGGCCATGAATTCTTCACATTCCTGGAGCTGCTGCTCCAACCAAGCTGCCAGATGTCAGGATATCCTGGAGGAAATTTAGTCCAGCATCCTCAAATTTCAGCTGTAGAAAATTTACGGGGGAGCGAATTTGGGAAGGGGGTGGGAAGAGGGGGGTAAGACCAAAGGTCTGCAAATATTATGTTGTCTCCAAAGAATAATCTGTTCATTTGCATGTGGCGACACCTTGTTCTTCTTCAGCTTTATTGACAGAGAAAAAATTTAGATACCACCTATGTGACCACATAGGTTTGATTAAAATAATTGTGAGCTAGGATCCTTGCCCTGCATAAACATAATGTTATTTTCATATCAATCTGGCTAGGGACTATATTAATCTGATTATAAACTGTTGGATATTTTGAAATAGTAGCAGGAAATGTAACTCTCGGAAATTAGAAAATAGTTTTTAGAATATACTAATAAAAAGATAACTGTTGAAGTGCTTGAATTTTAAACTCCTCTTTTCCACCCTCCAAAAAAGACAGGACAAGTCTCACTCTTTTCATGCACTGGACTAACTCACAGCAGCTCTTTATAATCAGATTTTTACTTCATCACCCAGAATGTCAGATGTACCCATAGGACTTGCTCTCCCCTCCTGATGGGAACTGCATGTTCCTGCCTCCTCCACAGTCACAGTTCCTTCTGATGCTCTTTCGGTGGCTGCTATCATCACACTGCCACATCTTTCACTGTTGGGAGCACGGCACTGAGGCAGCAACACGGGGCATAGTCAAAGCAGTAACAGCAGCAGCAGAAATAGCGATGGCAGCAGCTGCTGTGGTGGCAGCAGGAACAGCCTCACTGACAGCAGCAGAGAAAGGAAGCTGTCTTCTAAACCTACAAGTGTGAGATTAAATGTTTGCCTGCTTGATTTATAACTGGCCCAATCTATAGATGCCAGAGCATTTACACTTTGGAATGTGCTGAAGATGTTAAGGGGCAAAACTCTAGTGAGCGTAGCATGATTAAAAGCTCAGTTTTCCTTGAACACTTTCTAACCTTGTTTTTATGAATGTTATGTGTATGTTTGCATGTTGACAATAATATCTGCCAGGTTTAGACAGCAAGTTAGTCTTAGCAGGTAAGAAAATACTTTACATTTTATTATTTTTTTCCACACACATGGTTTCTAAAAAACAAAGAAGATCATGCTTTCAGACATATTTTTTGTAGCAGACACACACTCAGAAAACACAAATGGTTCAATTCTGCAAGCTGCTGTGTGCTCTCAGTTGTATTTAGTATCAAATCAGCCTGGCATTTTACAGGCTTAAAAACAGATCAACATGCAAATAGGCATATAATGGGTAACAAATATTCATCTCCAGAAGTTCCTCTTGCCTGTGTGAGTGAATCTTGCCTTCTTGTACCTCCTCTTTTTGAAAGTTGGCCCCAGTAGTCCTTTCTGATGTGTCCAGTTTTACATCCTTACCCTTCCACTGACATTAATAAGGGTTACAGATGTACAGTGAAGGGAGAACAGCCTTCCAAATGTCAGAGAGCATGCTGCTGTTCAACACTGCCCTTTAACCTAAGAAGTATACAGCAAAGTGCTGTCAAGTAAAGGGATAATTCCAGGTGATTCCAGTGCTAGAAACCCTTCGGGCTTTTGCAGGGACTGCAAATATGATTGCCAGACTTAGGAGCATTCATTCTTCAAGGTCAGCTGCATATGTTCACACCACAGAGGAGAAAGTTTCTTTCTGATGGTAAAAGCAAATCTTTCTTTCTTCTTTTCTGTTCCTCTGGGAGAATTGACAAAGTGATTTCCTCTCCAACATAGCATTTGGGCAAATTTCACCCGGTACTTTGTTCACTGTTAAATGATGATGCACTGCTGAAAGAAATTAAAGAGCCCCAGCGATTAAAGTTGTGGAGAAAGTATAGCACTGCCTTACACAACATTTTCGACCAGAAGTGTATTTACTTCTCTAAGGCAAAGCCATATCTTAGATAGAAAAGGTCACATTAAACTCAAAATTTTAGATCTCTAAACATTAGATATTTACATATAGGACAATCATATGGTTTCTCTTTTGTGTTGCTGTGAAGAATCATGCTGTGGAAATGCTAATTTCTCTCCAGTGACTATAAAAGGAACCTGGCCCCTAAGTGAGTTGAGATGGTTTCCAACCATTCCCTGAAAGGGTTTTAGGACTGCAGGGGACAAGTGTTTTATCTCAGTGGAGTACTCTGGTGCAAAGAGTGCCAGTAATTTCTGGAGCACAAGTAGGAGCAGTTTAAGGAGGTATGTGCTCAGACATGTTTGTAGCACAGTTGTAACAAGGACTGGATTATAGGTGTGTTTTCATATTTGTAAGAAAACGCCTCAATCTGTTGATGAAAAATATCTTCCTAGAGCTACTTGAGATGTCTTAGGGTATCCATGACTTTCACACACATCTGATACAGGATTATATAGCTTAAAGCCTGCCTGGTGTGGCAGCTGGACACCCATGAAGATACCTAAGTGGCCATAAATGACTGTGGGAGCTAGTGAAATAAATGTGTGTGTGAGCTAGACATTTGAAACCCTATTCTACACAGTCAGTAATCTGAGTGGTTTATCTCACTGACTATTGACCAGATTTTTGTTGATTGTAAAGTGAGTTTAGACATGACACATAAAATGTTTAAAATACACCTGAATTAAGGTGACTAAACCTGGAGTTTATGGTTTGATTCATTTTCCTAAACATTAGTGACTATTGCCATCTGGGATGCTCTGGTATATCCTAACTGGACTTTAATTTCCTGTCAAATGTGGTGTGGGTCTTTTGTAAGCCCTCTGCTAGCAGTGTGTCATGTCTCAGATGCCTGTGGATATCACAGACAGTTCTAGATGTGAAAAAATGTGAGTCAAGCCCGAAGTATTTTAAGCTGAAACAGAATCCTGTCCTAGGTGTCTTCTGGTTTAAAAGGGATGCTGAAAATGGTAGAGGTTGCAGGAAGACCTATTCGTTTTTGAGTTGGAGAAAATACAAATGAAAATCTTTTTTCAATCTATTTAGTTTATCAGAATGATGACCAAAAAGAGTGTGACAAGAAATATTTTATAGAAATATTTTCAATAGATGGAAAATACCAAATACTTTAAAATAAATGAAAAGCAGTAGAAGTGGAAGAAAAGATTTGATAATTTCAGCTCTGGCATTAGGTAAATCTCTCTTAACTAGTGGGAAAAATTCACCAAGGGAATTGGTGAAGTCTGTGTCTCTTGAAGTCTTCATATTAGGATGACACTTTTACATATCATAAAAAAGCTGTGCTTTTGCTGAGAGAACATTACTGAGCTCAGTACAAGGGAACGTAGGTGAAGTATGATGGTAAGTGGTAGGCTGGAGAATGGATTATATGATATATGGTTTGTTGACCCCTTCTGGCACTAGACACTATAATGAGAAGCGTGTGAGATGAATTCAACTGTGATCGATGGACTTTTTTTATTTTTTTTTCCCTCCCTCCAGAAAATGGCAAATAGGAATGACTTGGATAATCTCTGTATCACTTCCCTCCTCCCTCTTTTCATTAATTATCTATGAGGAAATTGCAAAATTCCCAAAGGTATTTGTTGTTTGCAGTTATTTGTATATTACACATTCACATCTGTATTTGTTGTTAACTTTCTTCAAACCCTTCTTGTTGCTTTCTGTACTTTTTTCTTTGTTTATTCACCTGTTGCATATTACCCAACTCCCAGAGTTCAGACTCTGTGGATAGATGTCATGGTTTTGGCTGGTATAAAGTTAATTTTCTTCACAGAGGCTTGTATGATGCTGCATTTGGAATACTTGATGAAAATAGTGGTGATAACACACCAACATTTTAGTTGTTGCAGAGCAGTACTTACTGATAGCCAGGGACCTTTCAGCTTCTCGTGCTGCCCTGCTGGTGGGGAGGCTGGGGGCATACCAGGAGCTGGGAGGGGACATAGCCAGGACAGCTGGCCCAGACTTTCCCAGGAAAACATCACGTGTGATGAGCCCTGCTTTCCTGGAAGTGGCTAACACCTGCCTACTGATAGGAAGTAACGAATTCCTTGTTTTGATTTGCTTGCATGGCTTTTGCTTTACCTAATAACAGTCTTTATCTCAGCCTATCAGTTCTCACACTTTTACCTTTCCAATTCTCTCCCCCATCCCACCTGGGGAGAGTGAGTGAGCAGCTGTGTGGGGTTCAGCTACCTGCTGCAGTTAAACCGTAACAGTAGGTGTGTTAGTACTTCATGTTTAACACGGTGGGAATTGCTCTTTTTTTTTTTTTTGTAATTGAACTTTCTTTCATTAATAATAATAATTCAATTATTTTCTTTCAAACAAAGTAATTCTTCAGCAAATTGGGGAGTGAGGATGAAGATTATTCACAAACAGTTGATTGATGATGAAATCCTCTCTGTGTCAGTCAGCTGTGGTAATGAGTATAGAATAAGAACCTCCATTAGCAGATGAAATATGTGGGTTTGTCTCTGTTCCTAGACTGTTAATTTCTTATTCAG
Organism: Anser brachyrhynchus; assembly: GCF_964034855.1. Lineage (NCBI taxonomy): Eukaryota > Metazoa > Chordata > Aves > Anseriformes > Anatidae > Anser > Anser brachyrhynchus. Next base: position 117,890,452 of record NC_137696.1, on the reverse strand, counting down.
TGATGCTAGTATCAAATTATGTTACATCTCCCTAAAATATTTATCTTGCTCCCGGGACGTTAGGTGCCTCAGAGGATACTTATCATCACAGCAGATAAAAAACTGCAAGGTCCTCCTTATCTGAGGCACTGAGGATGAGTTTGTATAGTCATGTTGGTACCTTTGTGTATGTTTTTATGAGTCTTAGCTCCCACTGCCTGCTTTGATATGTTTGCTGATGTATAGCAACTAGTTTCCTTGGAAAGTGAACTCAAATATGAGTTTAGAAGGTACAATACCTAGCCAGATAATTCCATGGCATTTAGGATCCTAAAGATACCATCAAGTTCTGAGCAAGGTTTTCAGAAGCTTACAGGTTTTGGATCCAATTAAATCAATTTGGTATGTCAAATCTGCTCTTTAGAAACAGAATGATCAATTTCCTTGTTTATCTTTCACACGTCTCTATAGTATCTGATCAATCTGAAAATGTTAACTACAGTGTTTGATATTCCTATGGTGGAAGAGGTGGTACCATTCTAATTTTACTGACAGCAAGATGCAGTATTGAATAACTTTTTGAAAGTCACTATTTTGGTTCTCTCTATGATACATAAACGCCCTGATTATTTTCTTTAAAATAAAATGAAGTATAAAATACAATTTGCTCTTACCAGCCTCGTTTAATGTCAACTAAGTAACCTGAATTCTGGCATTTCTAAATTTAGAGTGATTGATTCTGCAATAGTACCTTGTCACCTTCTTGGGGGGATGACATTTACTTTAAAACTCCATCCCAGCAATCTCCAGTCCTGCCTCCCCCACACCTATCCCACTTTCTTAGTTGTGCTGTCTGGCCAGTTTTATTTTCCCTCTCTCAGATACTCTTTCAGTCTCTCTTTCTCCTCTCTTTTACTTTTATATCACGTTCTCCACTCTTGTATGTTATCTCCACTGTTTCTATATCTGTCTCCCTCTTTCCAAGGCTGAATCCTCAAATTATAGTGTCCTCAGACTGATTCTTTGTCTCACTCTACTCTCTCTGCCTTATTCCACTTTTACTGTGGTCCGGTTGCCATCCTTTGTGTTTTCTAGTTTGTGCAGCTGAAGAATCATTGAAGACTCATAAGAGACAATAACCCTGCAGCCATTTCATTTCCTCTGGCTGACTTTAGAGGGAAAATTGCCATAATTTCAGTGAATCCCTACCCAGAACATGTTCAGAGCCATCAGAGTTATTTGTGGGGAAGCTTCAGTAAGTCTGAAGTGAACGCACACATTTTGTTCCCCAAGCTGACTGTTGACCTGTGGCTTTCTGTTGTGGTGGTAGAAGATGGAGTTCTGATACCATGGTCACTGCAAAAAGAATGAGTGTTGAATGGAAAACACTAAACTAGTTTTAAAAAAGTGAAATAAAATAAAATGATAACAAGCATTTTTTTTTTTGTACACAAACAATATATCTTGTATCCACTCCTATTCTTGGCTTAAACTTTCCTAGAAGAATTTAAGCCAGAACAGCTAAAATGCATATAAAATTTCATTTACACTAGTTATATTTTGATATTTTATTCAGCCACTGCAAAAAGGAAGTTTAGATGTAAAGTGCTGAGAAACCTTAATAATAAGCAGTGTCACCAGCACTGTCTATAATTTTATGTGTGCAGAAAATTTGCATGATTACAACCTAAATTTATAAGCTCATTGGGGTGGGCAACCACTGTGCAATAAGAAACATCCCGACTAAAATCTTTTCACAGTTCTTTAAAAAGTAAATAATAATAATATTAAAAACAATCCAATAAGGATGAATAGTTTAAACTGGAAAATATCTGCAAAAAAATAGGATAAGAAAATATTGCATGTTCCTTCCTACTTTTTATCAGAAGCAGATCAAAATGACTTGGTTAAGGTTCCATTTAGGGAAATGAATGAAATATTTGCTATCTGCTTCAGACTTCCTTGTTGTGTTGTGCAGAATGGATTGTTACAAGGATGTTTTCAAATCCTTGGTTGCAATGGATTTTTTAAATGGAAACTGTGACATACCTAGCAGCATTTGTAAGAACTTCTATACTTGGTTTTCTGAGACTTCCACCATTTGCTTTGCATCAGATTTATTAGTTGAATAGGCAGCCCTTCAGATATTGAGAACCTTTTCCAGTGTGTCCATGCAATTACACAATAATGAGGTTGTTTCCTTACACACAGTGCTAGGCAGCCTTTTATTTTATTCTTAGGGTAAGCTAGAAGTTAGGTCTCCTTCCCTGTGGGTGTGACAAATATTTGCATTCCATCTTACATCCCACAACTAAATCCAAATGGAATTAAAGATTTTATATGCAGTTTGTATTACTATTTTTTTTTTCCACAAAAAAACTTTAATCACGAATCTTTCAGTCCATGAATACAGAGTGATCATGAGCTAATGGCCAACTGACCACCTACTCCCTACTTCATCTCTCATGATGATGGGTCAATGGGCTTCATCTCATTCCTTTTACAGGCATATCATCTTTCAAACAGACATACCCATTTGAAACAAGGTGAATAAAATTGTCTTGAGCATCTAGGTTGATGCAGCTCTGTACTTGGCATCACAAAACTCATTCTAAGACTAATGAACCAAAACGCAAATAACTGCATAAGGCTTCTAAATATGTGGTAGGTGTCTAAGCTCCCTTTGTAGTCAGTATTTCTGAGTCTTACACATGGAGATGGTGGCTACAACACAGCAGTTGGGGGAGAGCTAAGCCATTCTGAAAGGGAGCTGGGGGTCATGTGGGATAGCCTAGGGCCTCCAAAAAGACAAATGCCTACACTAATGTAATTGAACTGAGCACCTTGTCAATACAGTTAGTAGAGCATAAAAAGTGATTAATTTTGCATTAAATGAGGCAAAATGAATTTGATTTATTTGTACACACATGGATAACTATAACCATTTCCAATATCCTGTGGTGTCTCTAGGTGTCTCCAGGAGGTCACGTGTTTCCTGTAGATTGTGCATGATATCTAATAGCTCCATCTGGACTTTAAGGTATCCAAGGACATCTGAAATGTTGTAAGATGATTCTGACAATTATTTCAGATTGAAATATAACAGAAAAATGTCCATTCAGTTATGTCTAGACATATTATCCCCATTTTTCTTCAAGAATTAGCACAATCCTTATCACTGGTTGGTTGCCAAAATAAAGTTTTAATTCAAAGTGTGACTTACAGGAATTCTAAATATTCTGACATGACGTTTAGGATGGTCATGGCTATACAAAGAATAATACATAAAGAATTGTGCTGGGTCCTGTACAGTTTTTTTCAGAAATAAAGATATTCTCAGGGGAGGGACTTATTTCACCTCCAGCACTTCAGAATGTATCTGAATCTGATAACTTCACCAGTGTTTCTGCACTAGCCACAGTAGGGATGTCTGTAGCATTTTAGTCTTCAGCTCCCAGACTGAGAATGCTGTCACAACACAGATGAGTGAAAGAGGCACAATATCAGACCAGTTATTCCCAAGAGATATTGTGGAAAGAATAACCAATGGACTTCTCTTCATTCCTCTGCAACCCCTGTATTACCCTCAGATATGCTGGCAACATGAGCAATACCACTTCAGATTTATTGAGTCTGCACACATTTTATTTGGCTTTTTATTTGTTGTATAAACTGCTTCTTCCTTCTTTCTGCTATTCCTCAGCTCTCTTCACCCCTTCTGCCCTCCTTCATTCAGCCTGGTAGCATCACACACTGGAAACACACAACAGGGAAGGAATATGGACTGCCACACTCATCGTGCCTTTAGAAAGCTTAGGGGATGACATACACTGTTCACATTCACAGTGGTAAGGAAAAGAAAACAGGAGGAAAGTGTTTACACTCACTGAGAGCTTTCTGAAATGGTTTTGCCTCTGCTGACAGGGAAGGTGCCACTGTTATCCTCCACACATTCTTATTAGCCCTCCAGCTGCTGTGGGAGCGGGTGCTTGCAAGTTCTCCTCCAGGATGAGCAAGCATATCACACTCTGTGCTCATTCCTTAAAATGTCCCCAGTGGAGGCCTTGTTTTGCCAAGCAACAGGTTTGTTACATCCTTGCAAGTTAAAGTGTAATGCAAAAGGAAAAAAAAAAAGAAAGAGAAGAGAAAGAGAGAGAAAGAAAGAGAGAAAGAGAGAGAAAGAGAGAAAGAGAGAGAGAGAAAGAAAGAGAAAGAGACAGAGAAAGAAAGAGAAAGAGAGAGAGAGAGAGAAAGAGAAATAAATAAATAAAGAAAGAAAGAAAGAAAGAAAGAAAGAAAGACCAGTTATCTCTTCATATCTTTAGTTCAGCCAGACATTATACTGGAGTCTCTCTTCAGATAAATTATTATTCATCCTCCAAAAAGCTTGATCTTGCAAACTTCCTTTTTACAAAACCTTTTCCATTATCCCCCTCTCCAACAGCTGGCATCTCATTCTCCTGTTAACAGTCCCAATTAGGGTAATCACTCTAAAACTTTAGTAGAGAAAGACACACTGTAGGGAAGGAAAACAACTGCTTTATCTCCTCCAGTTATTACTTCTTTTGGGTAAACACTTAAGCTATTTAACCCTGCCTGAGCACTTTCTCAAAGGAAAGTTCAGTTAAGAGAGGACAATCATAAATCAATATAAACCCACTACATCCAGTCTTTTGTTAGCCCATTCTTTTTAGTGCTCACAGTAATGAGACATAGCTGAATTATGGTAACAGTGGTTTTTATTATTGAACTTCTAAAGCATCTGTTCACATGGTAGATGGACATTATACACGCACACCCTATAAAATTAAAAATAAGTAAGTAAAATCTATGAACAAGAATTCTGTCTTCTTTCTCACTTACTTTCTCTAGTTCGTCTTTTTATACTGTTGAGATAAATGTCAGCTGCTGAATGTAGGAAAAGCTATGACTATTAAATGGCTTCATGTAAAAAAAATAATTCTAAGCATGTATTGTGTTCTGAGAATACAAAACCTGATTTGTAAGCATACAAATGCCATTGTAGTGGCCTTCCCTCAGAGAATATGCGGTTCTTGAGTCCTGTGGAAAATTGGACATGAGCCTCTTCAGGAGCCACAGCAGGGAGAGCCTGGCCAGCAACCACAGCAGGGAGAGATTCTGATCATAATATTTTTGGGTCTCCCATATCATGAAGATGTTAATATAGAGAGGAGCTTGTGAAAAGACCATTTTTGGCTTCTCAGACCAGGCCAGGAACTGGAGAGAGCAGAAATATAGACATTATGAAACATTTAGGATTATTTATTTGATAGGCTAAGACGTTAAAAAGAAGGAAAAGGTTTTATCTAGGTCCAGCAGGCCTAGACTAACGCTTCAATCCATTAGTAGGGATATTCTTTACCAAGACTGATTTTACACAATGTAGTGGGACTGCAAGACCTGATTTATTCCTTACCCTTTAGCCCAAAGCATCATTACTTTTTGAATCTTTATCAGAACCTTGTGGCTTAGGTCTGTTTACCATTACAAACCTATAAAGTAAATGTGGAAGACATATGAAGACATTACCTATTCCAACCCAGTGCTCAGAAACAAGCTTCCCTATACGTTAACTATTCCTGAAACTCTGTTGTGTAATCTGTTCCTGAAAATGTCCACTGATGGAAAAGATTGAAATGAATGTTGAAGCCAAACCCTCCCAGAACTTTGAGGGAATTCATTTTCAGACCTGGACACTATCAAACAACCCTGTTTCAGATCCCAGAGCTAAAAAATCTCCTGCTAACAGGTTTGTGGCTTGCCAATCAGTCAGCAGACTGAAATTAGTATCAGAGGAACAGCAGACAGAAGGAGGTCACACAGCTCTCCTCCCCTGATCTGCCAGTTCTAAGCATTAAAACTTTCCTGTTTGAGAACATTTAGCAGGGTTTTAAGACACTGTTGCTGACAGACATAGCTGGTGCTTCACTCTCATTGCATCTGGGAGGGATGATGTGTCAGAAAAAATGGAACAGTAAGGGGAATTTTGGAGTATTATGAGAAGTCGCTGTCCTAATTTATGTCTTATTTTGCCCCTGTGCTCGTGTCAAACCCACTACCTCTGATAAAAACATGTACAAATTAGACATTATAAAGTCAAATGAGTCCTTTAAAAGCTGCTTTGTGACAAATACTCTGAACCATGCCTGTGCAGCCAATTACAAGGGTTTACAGGAAAAGTTCTCTAGGGATGAACAAGTATCATGGTAGCTAACCATGTGCTGTGTAAACTTTGCAGATCTGACAGAGCACTGGAGATCCAAGAGTAGCCATCATCTATCAGTCAATAGGCAGAGAAAGAGCTATCAGTAGAAACCCAATTATCTCTCTTTGTTTCATTTCAGATTTTGGGAAATATATATTAAAAAAATCAGTATTAATAGATGGGCCTTAAAAAGAGCAAAGATTAAACTCTCTATGGGTCTGACATTTGAGATTAACAAAAGAAAACAATTTCTGTTCTTTTGAGTTAGACTCCCCTGATCCTCATCACAGACACAGAAAAACTTCTTTCTGTAGTAGCATACAGTGGCACAGGCAGCACTAAGTCAATCACAGGTTCTTCAATTACTAGAACCTGTCAAGTCTAGCAAACACCAGTTGATGCTTGAAGACATCAGTGCTGTTATTTATATCACTGCTCACTAGACTTGTATAATTTGGTTACGCTAAAGACTAGAATCTTTTTTTTTTCTTTTTTTTTTTTTTTCCTAAATGTGGGGAGCAACAATACTAATGGTATTCTTGAACAAGCTCCTTCTTTTTGTGAATATTAAATATATATATATATATATTTGCCTCTCAGGTCTAACAGACAGGTTATAGTTTAAAAGAGTAATTTTTACCTTAAATATTTAGTGGTTTTAGTTTATTTGAGCATTCTTTTTCACAGAACAGTCTTTTGAATAAATGTACCTTGCTGGCTCAATTCAAATGTTAGAGCAGAACTCTATAAAACCATACAAGTAAACAAATACAACTAGCCTAGAAAATACACTAGAGAAACAAGAGAGTACCAGCAGAAGAGAATATGTAATCCAACATATCTGGACTGTTTTGGTTTTATGCCTTGATACATTGAAATAATCATAGAAGAAAAAAAAAAAAAAATCTGTTGAGCTAGCTAGCCTGTAAACTAATCCCTACAAATGTGCAGTTCTCAGAAAGTCACCTGGGAACAGCCACACACAGGCTGCTTTGTTCTAAATAAATCTGCACCTAGTCCAGCTCCCAGTGGGAGAGTCCTACTGAGATCAAAGATCTATTGATCAGGCATCTTGGTGATAAATCTAAATTTCAGAAGTTGGGTTCTTGCCTACCCTGTGGAGTCTTTGAGAAATGAGACGGAAAGGGGCATGCAGAAGCACTGGTTATGCTCTCCATGAATTGTCTGAAAGTGTTTATTTCCACAAGTTTTCAAAATAATGAATGGCAACAGTCTGAAAACTCAAAAAGGCAAAACACATTAAAAAAAATAAACTATCCAGCCCTCCTCCCCCAAAGATAAAAATATCTTTTCACACACAGTACCTGTTAAAAATAAATAAATTAATTAAAAGTTACCCACAAGATTTATTTTATTTTATTTTATTTTATTTTTTTAAGGAAAAAAGGCAAATATTTCCTTTGAGCTCTTCTCTCAGTACTTTGTTTTTGCCAGGTTCAACAGTCTGAAACAATATTAAGAAAAAATATTTATGCATAATAAGTACTGTTATATATCCCAAACTGAACTAAAATGCCATCAGACATCCCATATATACTCAGTTGATCAGTGACTAACTGTAAGTGCAAAAGTAGTTTTGAACCTTTTCAAATCATTTGATTCTGCCCTAATTAGAAAAGACATATTTTTCACTTCCATCCAAGCAGCTGCTCTCCTGTCTCACAGCTCATGAACATTGTTCACTTTTCATATGCTGGCTAAGCGTACAGGTGTTGACATCGCTATCCTATATTGCCTGAAGATTGTGTTCACCAAGCATCCTCACACTGAGGGGCAACAGCAATGCCCTAGCATAAAAACAACCTCCCTTTCAACACAGTGTAGAGTGAGAAACAGTTATTATGGTTTATGAACAAATCAGACTCACTTCTACAGAAGCATAGTATTGTATTATATTCTGGTTTTCAGTGATTATTTCTATTGACATAATTGCTGTTGCTCTTGTACACCAAGGAAAAAAAATATTTACTCTGTAATATATACAGTAGAATTTCATGGAATTTCTAAACTCTTCCAGCCTTAAAAAATCATATGGTAATGTCTACAAATGGAACTTTACTACCTCACATATGTTGTAAACATGAGGCTTGTGAAGTGCTGAGATATTAAACCTGCAGCCCTGTGGTTAAGTTAAGACGGACAGTGCAATAAATACATTTCTGTATGCCCTCTTTACAGAAGAGAAAAATAATGGAGATACTGTAAATAGTCGAGGTTACTGAAAAAAAAAAGCACTTTTTTTTTTTTTCCTGGTAGCTTTCAACAAGAAAGGTTATTATGAAGGAGATTAGCAGTAGTATCTTTTCTAAAGCCACACTATTGTTTTCCAGAGTTTCCATCTACATACCACTCCAGACTGGCTGCCAGTGCTCCGGGGACAAATAGTACCAGCATATACATTTATTAGTGATATAATATAATGTATTATGGAAATGCTAAAAGGGTCTTTCCAATTTATGGTAGGATCTTGGACATGTCATACTTCAGCTCCATGTTACTTGGTTTAATCACATGACAAAGAGATGCATTTGTTAAATTCAGAGCATATGTTTTAAAGTGCTTTGGGATTGGTGAGTTATAATACAGTGTGAAGACTTAAAATACTCCAGAGCAACTGTAATTATTGTATTCATGTGGATAAGACCACCACTGCAATCTATTCGCCCCCACACTCCCAAATCCTACTCAAAAAATCTTCAAAAAACAGAACTCATTTTCATATAAGCTAGAAATTTTCGATATTCTTTGAAAAGAAACACTAGGGTTTATTCGGTGTTTCAAAGAATTTGTCTCCACATGTGCTTGTCATCTCTCTTCAGAGAACCTATACAAGATATAATGGAAACAGTGTCGAGGGTGATGAAAATGCCAGGGCATCTGTCAGTGGATCACCTTATGACAGCAAGTGATAAGCCTCCTAATGCTGAAGTGATGAATGTGCCCGAATGTGGACGCTATGCTTGTGCGAGACAGCTGAAAAACACAAATATGAACAACTAGACATGAGGACATGCCTCTGGGGAGACCCCACTAGTTTTTGTAGTACTTGACTGATTCCAGAAAGCTGCACATTTTTACCACAGAGAAAGATAAGTGTGCTTATCAATACAGCACCATGGCTCAGAAGAGGAGTAGTTGGTAGGTGGGAAAGCATCAATTGTATCTAAGTATCAAATGTGACTTTTTGTATATGTTCTCCTTACAAATGATCTTTTATTTTCTGTACCTTCAAAGTTTTCATAATGCATTTGGAGTGTTTTATAATTGAACAGTAATATAAAAGCAAGCAGTAATAAGCTTATTCAAAAGAAATTGCATACATTAAATGCTAGCTGGAAATGATTTTACTTCAAGAAAGGAAATATGGGACTCCTGTTTGTGGTCAGAAAAAGAACACAGTATGTAGGTAGGTTATGATTAAAAATGTGTGAAGGTCTAATACAGACAAACATGTTTCCATAGAAAACTAGAAAGTTATAGGGGAGGAGAATCCATTTTTGATATATTGCAGAAGGGTTTGAATATACTGCTGAGAAATGTGAATGTGTATTTCCCAAGATGAGTCAAAACCCTATAATATATTTGCTTTCTGAATGTTTTTAAAGCTCTGAATGGGTCTTAAAAATTGATTTTATTAAGCTGTTTTACAGGATATACACATTACATTATGTATCAAAATTATTTATCATATTTAATGACAATAAATGTGACAGGGAAAGACCTATCAGTTGAATTCCCACAAGAACAGACATTAGTATATTAGAAATGGATATAGAAATCTATATTACAAATGGATATAAATAAATTCATTTGTACTTCTTGGAGCAAGATGTAAAAGAAGGGAGCAATCCATATTATTGACCCAACTTTAATAATTTTTGCTTTAGATTAGCCAAGTAAAACCACAAATCTCAGCAAATGTTCACAATAAGCATTTTAACTTTTGACTAAATATTCTGATTGATAGCTTCTTATACACTAAACAAATAAACCTACCACCTGCAGTTGTCTGGTCTCAAAAGGTAACAAGCATTTTCTCAGTTTCTAATAAATGAGTAAGGTAGTATTGATTGGCTGGTCATTAATGCATTTGAACAGACAAAGCTTAGTCTTTGTTTACTGCTGTATCTTATTCCACACAAAAAGACTGCAGCAAGGAGAGGAGGAGAGCCCAGTGGTGCTAGGAAAAAGGGCAATGTTGAGGAGGCATCCATGTAGGCTTTTCTCTGTCTGCTCAGACGGATGGAACAAAAACAGGGCTCTCTTTTGGGGTAATTCAGGACAAAACTAAGCAGAAAAAGAATGGGGAGGTTTAGCCTGACATATCTGCAGTGGAAGGTGAACAGGATGGGCTTTATCCAGGGTGAAGCCACGAAGGAGGTGTCCAGCTCATCGGCAAAGCCTGTCTTCAGTTCCTCTGTGAGCACACAAACCACTTGTGTTTCCAGTCACTGCAAGAGTGGTGTCAGAAACCAGATGGCAGCCATGGGAACAGGTACAATATTTGTGCCCATCATTAGGGAAGGGGGTAGCTGAGGAGGGAAGGAGGATATTTTCTGTCAAGATGTAGGGCCGGGCTGTATTTGAACTCCTTTCTCAATTCGTGCTAAAACTAACCTAACAGCTGCTGAAAACACACCTCCATCAAGTGAATACATAAACTATAGCATAGATCCTGATCTTCACATAGGGCTGCCTTGGTTGGTATCCTAAAGACACCCACTCTCATCAGGTTCTTCATGGACCTAGGGGAGAAGTTTATTTTCCCACATTCATTGTTTGGCTACACACCCCCTGAATGAATGGTGCCTCATGATCTAGCACAAGCTGCTGTGAACCTCACTAGCTAAGTGCCTTTTTGCCACTTGCCTTACCTAGAGTTCAGAGTAGAAACACCTACTTTAGGGCAAACAGATATCATGGTAGCTGTTAGCTCCTGAAATAGGCAGAAAGCATAGATGGGCCTTATTTTGCCCCATCCTGACCAGGCCTACTGTTTCTGTGTGCTCCACACTACATGCTACTGGTCAGAGGTCTCCACAAGTTAAAAGACAAGTGGGACATCAAGTAAACTTTCTGAAAAACAAAAGAAAACAAAACAAACAAAACGGTTCACAAATTTGCCTACCATTCTCCCCTTCTCCAGACCCAATGCCAATCCTAATCCATTTATTGCTTTCCAAGTCACCTCTGCACTGAGGGAAACAAGTTTCTCACCTGCTTGAACCAGATATTTCACCTTCATCATACTGTTACACACCAGCTGCCTGGTCTCTGCTCTAGTATGCGCTGAAGGCGATTAATCAAAAGTGAAAACTTTAAAATCACTGCCCTTTCTTTGCTCATTATTAAGAAAAAGTCTCTGACTGAGACTAACTATGGACAATTTCAGCTTGAAAAGTAACCCTTTCGTAAAGTTATAAGCCAATTCTGAACGTGACCTTTCAAATAGAAAGCTATACAACTTTAACCAGGTTTCATGCTGGGTCCTTAGAATATTTCAAAGACATTTCTTTCAGTCTAGCCCATTTTCCACCACTCTGTTCTATGGTAAGTTTGGTTTCATATTTCTTTGATCTGTGAGGCAAATACTTTACATAGTTTAAAAATAGATCCATGAAGCCTTAGCTCTACTTTTTAGCGCTGAGAGGAAAGTGAGTTAATAACCAATGTAGCAGTCTAACAGTAGTGTACTCCTTGTGATGCTCTCCTTGGAACAAATTCGTTCCTGCTGTAACTCCACTGACATTAACAGAGCTACCAGCTGAGATGAATTTGCCACATTTTTGTAAAGTACTTTAGAATTTGATGTCATAATTCTCAAAAGACACCCTAGGAAAGATCTCTCTTTGCCTTTGGTGGGTGTGCATGCACATAACAGTTTTCCCAGCTTCTTGTGTTCCTTATATTTCTTTTCACACCATCTCCCCACTCTCTTTGAGGCTCTCCTGTTGAGCAGATATGATGTACTGGATACTCTTTGAAAATAACCGTGTACGGCTAATTATAACTCTATTCTTCTACTTCTTACATGAATGTGAATTTGGCAGCAGAGACTGAAGAATAAAACCTGTTTGAGAGAATATCATGAAAAAAATGTCCATTTTCAAAATGGTTGCATGTTCCATTGCTCACAAAAGGTCTTGTGGTACATAATATTTTGAAAAGGACATTGCCTGGACATTGCTGAAACATGGATGATATGAAAAGAAATGATGAGCTTAAGGATCAGAATGCATAGCTGAAGCAGGTTATGTGACTTGTTTGCTAGAAAAGCCAATTTTCAGGAAAAGTACATTCACAGAAATGATGTTAGTGTTAATTTATTTATGTTTATAAATATTTTGTTTATCTCTGTTTTTTTAATTTGTATTTGGCAATGGAGAAAAAATAAATCTAAAATACTTAAGAAGTATATACTTCAGAATACTTAAGAATACTGTTTTATTTGTGTTTTTATTTCTATTATTTGCAACCACCGTTTTTTGTTAACTTCATAACTGTGGCTCCCATCACATGACTATCTGTTGTTGCAACGTACAGAATGCCGCCTCAAGCAACTGTAAAGGTCAGCAGTAGCATTTGAAATGCCACTTAGTGCATGTTTGTTTGTTTGATATATTTTTTACTAATTAGAGCATTTGATGTGTAGCTGTAAAAACTATTTTGAAGACATAGTGTTCTTGCCGAATCACTAAATAATGCTTTAGACTAGTGGAAAGATCTCATTTTAGCCTCAGAGGATTGTACAGTAGTTCCCTTAAGCATCATGGCTGAATACAGGCTATATATTTCATATACTGCAGGCCTGAAGCAAATATTTTCTGACACTATCCAATAAATCATGTTTTCTTCCACAGCAAATAATAGAACTGTACAGTACATTATGTCTGCAGCAGCAACAAACAATTCATCATCTCTGACCTTTCTATAATGACAACAATCTGAAGAATAGAGACTAATTTAAATTTTTATATAATGTTTAAAATTTAAGGACTAAATCTCCTTTATACTAGATCCTTTCACACTGCTGTGGTAATAAAAAAGACTCCTTAACATGAGCACAAATACATTTTTTTTTATTATTATTATTAATTTATTTTTATTTTTCAAACTCCTACAAATTAACAGAGCACAGATTTCTCAGAGGACTTGGACCTCACTGCAGATCAGGTGAACATACCCAAAATAATTTTCAAATGATCACATGCAAGCCACTGAAGTTCAGCCTGTGGAGCCTGAGGACCTTGGATGTGTATTCTTCAGTTGTCTATGCTGTTTCAGTCACACATCTGCAATATAAAAAAAATCCTCACATTCATAGCCGACTCTTTTCATCTGCTCACATGTGATCTATATGTTGCTGTCTTTATTCCTGGGAAGAGAGATTGTCTTCCAGCTGGCAGTTTAACCAGCGAAGTATAGTAAACTGTTACATATCTAAAAAAATTCTTGCAGTGTAAAAATCCATTTCCCACTCTTATTGAGTTACACAGCCACGGGACTAGTTACTATTTGCATAGAAATCTAATAAAAAAGGAACTAAACCTTCAAATGTGAGCTTGAGAAACAGCTAAAGCACATAAACATGACGAACTTCATTCTTCTCCTACCCCTACTCTGCTGACACTAAACCCAAACAACCAAATGTGCTTATCAACTCCAAGTAATTTCAGTGCCAAACCTTCCCAATGCACATCACCTCTGGCCATTCTGAAACCTTGGGTCTGAAATGCACTTTGAAGCTGGTTGTCAGAAGCTATCCAGATTTTGGCTATTTCATGTCTAAAGGTCTAGCTGCTTCCAAAGAAATCCCACCACAATCCCACAAGTCCTTTGCCATCAGCTGCCTTCATGGTTTTTTTAAAGAGATTTCACCCTAACAGCTGAAATGCCTTATTCTCCATGCAGAAATTGCCGGAGTGCCCATACATATCATAAGAGAGATTCACCATTGTCTAGTTATTGGTAAAAATATACTATCAGAATATTTTGCAGTTTTCTGGTTTTATACATGTTTGTGCTCCTAACAGAGCTGGGAAAGATGATTCAGGATATCCCAGGACCTCCAGAACTGAAAAAAGCTTCCAGTTTAGCCACTGCAGGATATTAAAGTTGTGATGAAAGGGTGATAACTGCTCTGTCCCTCGCTGTAACAGCAACCAATGTAGCTGTATCTCACCTTGCACCTTGTTTCACCTCATGAAGGAGCCAGAAATGATCAATCTCTTCTATTTAGAGCAGATTCGAAACTTTTTGATGCTTTATAATGGATTAAGGTCAAATGAGATGATCCCTACCCTTAAAACACAGAAAGCAATGCTTCCAAAAACCTGAATAAATTAAAGGTTTTCATACGTCTTTTTAAGTTATCACCTCAGGATATTTTATGGATGCTCTCTACAGATGGTGATGCACATGGCACTATCTCAATTAGCTCAAACTCTTTCAAATAGTCCACACAAATAATACCACAAATGCATCAGATGCCTGTATTCATTTCTCTAATGAAAGATCTACTGCCCCTACCCCTCATTATTTTATGTGTCCTTGTGCAAAAGTGAGCTTCTTTGCCTGCTATAGTAATAACCCGACATGCTGAAGCCAAATATTTAATTGTCTTTATTATTGCAAGAAAGAGAAGATCAAGCCCACAGTTATTCAGAGAGTTTCTTTGCTGCACAGAACATCTAAATAAAAGAGAAGGAAAAACATCATCCTTGATTATTGTATCTGTAAAATTATTTGGAATATATACTGTATAATTAAGACTGATTATCAGCTTAAATTTCTTGGCTTTGCTTTTTGAGAATACTGTCTTCTGTGGACATGAGGTTACTGAAACTGTACACTAGTGAGGGAACAAAACAAAACAGATGGTGCATTAATAATGGAAGTATTCGAAAAAGGGTACTCTTCCAGATTTCAATGTATTCATTAATACATTTTAGACAATTTAATTGCTTCCCGAAACACTAATTGAAAGAGTTTCATTTGCAAAAACCTAGTCTTGGTAATATAAACTAGGCACAGTGCCACAAAGAGCTTGAATGCTGTAATAAGGAAATGAATAGACAGCTTTCTTTCTTTCTTTTTCTTTCTTTCTTTTTCTTTCTTTCTTTCTTTCTTTCTTTCTTTCTTTCTTTCTTTCTTTCTTTCTTTCTTTCTTTCTTTCTTTCTTTCTTTCTTTCTTAAGTATGTTTATTTCTTTTAATGAAATCTTTACAAAGGTGTACAAAGGATCAGGAAAAGAAAGATTTACAAAGGGAAGCCATGTTTAAGAGCTGGATGTCTAGAAAATGTGCAGAATATTTTTGGTTTTTGAGATGTCAGGCCATGTCAAGGAAGTGTGAGTTGAATTTAAGAGCCCAGGAATATAATGCAGTATCATTTAATCAACATTACACAGTCTTATACCTGGCATATCTATCAGTCGAAGTAATGGACACTTTTAAAACATTTCCTTCTGAAGGAGTCTGCTTCAACTACTTTAGTGTCTCTTCTAAATATGGATGAGCAGGCAAGTTTTTGTGTGATTTTGAACCCTCTCACCTGTTGCACATTTGAGTCAAACTTTACTGTGATCAGGAGAGTGGGGATGGAGAACAGACAGGAAGGTGAAAGAAAACTAAATAAATGCACTGAAAAAACAGCTGCAGTCTTTCAAAGAGAATACATAAAGAAAAAGACCAACAAACATGCAGAGAAACCAGAAAAAGATCAATAATAAAGAGAAAAAATACCGAACTGAAGAACACACAGTTTCTAGAGCAGCTTCTAGTCAAAGCCTTGCAGGGATAGGCAAAGTCCAAAATAATGAGGAAGTTGCTATAAAATTGTTGTGGTTTAACCTGGCAGGCAGCTCAGCTCCACATGGCTACTCACTCACTCTCCCCATGTGGGATGGGGGAAGAGAACTGGAAAGATAGAAGAGCAAGAACTCCTGGGTTGAGACAAAGACAGTTTATTATGTAAAACAAAAGCCACACATGCAAGCAAAACAAAACAAGGGTTGATTTGCTACTTCCTATTGTCAGCCAGATATTCAGACACTTCCAGGAAAGCAGGGCTCACCATGCATAATGGTTTCTTGGGAAGACAAATGCTATCACTCCGAATGTCCCCCTCTTCTGCCTTCTTTCCCCAGCTTTTATTGATGAGCATTATGCCACATAGTGTGGGACATCCCTTTGGCCAGCCTGGGCCAGCTGTCCTGGCTGTGTCTCCTCCCAGCTCCTGGTGCACCCCCAGCCTCCCTGCTGGCAGGGCAGCATGAGGAGCTGAAAAGTCCTTGGCTCTGTGTGAGCACTGTCCTGCAACAACTAAATCATCAGCGTGTTATGATCACCATTTTCATCATAAATCCAAAGGATATCATTGTGTGAACCTCTATGAAGAAAACTAACTTTTTCTCAATGAAAACCTTGAGAAAAGTAGATGTTTATGGAATATTTTAACAGTTGTCCGTAAGAGGTGCAATTCTCACTCACACCCAAGATTTCATTCTTGGGTACTGTTTTAATTCCCAGTTACTAAAATTCCAGAGTTACTGGGATCTCACCTGTTTAGTTTGAAGGAAGCTGAATAATTCTTCACAAGGTTCACCTAAGTCAGTAGCTGAAGAACATACACTCTCAAGCCACGGTCAGACATGCTGCAGGAGTCTCATCTGAGCTGGACTGAGATCACTCTGCCCCTACCTGGGGATGGCTGCTCACTTAGACCTGCCAGCAAAACTATGGTCCCAAATGGATTATGTAAAAATGGTAGAAAGAGCAGTCACTGTTGATACGAATGTCACAGTGTCACTAGTTTTTTACATTTGTCATTTTAACGATGGGTAGCCACTCCTGGAGTTTTTCTAGCTGATATGATATGTGATTATTTTTCTGAGGAAGCTGTTGAGCAGCAAGAACAAGATAGAAATGACTTTATTTTATCTTGACTCATTTCTGTCCAAAAAGCACATCTAAATGTTGCTTCATACTTCATCAGACCCTGCTCACACATTGGTTATGTATTAGTAAAACAACATTGGTTAGCAGTGTGATTTTTTTCTAATTATGTAGTTATAGGGGAATATCTCCCTTTATGGATGTCATTACATCAATGCAAAAGTACCTCATGCTAAGACAGATGGCAGAGCTATATGAACATACCACAAGGCAAGAGGGCCTGGATTTACAGCACATTCACTGCTATGTGTTACCTGTCCTTTCATCTCTCAGAAATCATGAGATATTTGTTGAAAGTCTGAAAAAGTTTCTTTCTTAAGCAAAAAAATCACTGATATCTTATATATTCAGACACGTATGATTAAAATAATGAGATTAATACATATGCTACAGAGATGAAATTTCATACATCCCTCTCCCACCCCCTCTTTTTTTCCTCCTACAGTGGAACTCCAAATGAAAATATAAACTGATTTTTTCACAGAAAGTATTTAAAAAATATTTTTGAATTTTTCTGAAAAGTAAATCTGACATTCTATCCCCTCCTTCAAAATAAACAAACAAATAAATAAAAAGGAATTGCAGAACATTTTTTTTTCACTGAAAAACACATAAAACACATTAACAGAAAATTGATGACCAATTTTAAAACATTTAGCCTGATGCCATTTTGAAATACCTATCATGATTACAAAGTGTTAAACATACAAAACTAGCTGCACTTTTTCATTCAGACAAAGTCATCTTTTTCCAGATTTGTTTTCATCAACCATCATTATCATATGTAAGCAAATAAATGTAGGAAGACTGAGTCAACAAAACCTGCATCACAGTTTAATTGCCCACAGAACACCACAAAATTACTGGCAACTTTAATATTAAACTTCTGATTTGATATCTATAGAAGGTAGAGTCTTATCTGCCTCATAGAAAAAAAATGTGAAACTAATACAAAAACATGTCTATGCCCTCCAGAGTATTAGTAGCAGCTTGTTTTATGAATCATTACTGTCCTTTCCAAATTACTGAGGAAGAAACAGTACCCTGCTTGATGAAAGTGGCATTTTAAAATAATGATAAAGAAATATAAGAATTTAACTATAAAAGCTTCTTTTTCCTAGGTTCCTTAGGGATATTTATTTGAGCTATGTTTACAGGAAAGTCAAGTCCTAGTTGAGGCAGAAAATCTATCCTAAAGCAAAGGTTTTTTCATGTTATCCTGGAGCTGTCTCCATATATGCATACAAAACTATCTAAACTTTATTTATTTGTTTGTTTATTTATTTATTTATTTATTTATTTTTGACAGAACACTGCAAAGTAGGAATCTGGACTGCCACCAATGGACACATTTCATCTCAGTAATCCAAATCCTCTCTTGGCTACCTAATTTTTCAGCACCATCCCTAGAGTCTGACTAAATGCCAGCTCTGATGTTAATGTGAAATACCTTAAAACAGACAAATAAATAGAGTGGATTTCCCTTCCCTTCCCTTCCCTTCCCTTCCCTTCCCTTCCCTTCCCTTCCCTTCCCTTCCCTTCCCTTCCCTTCCCTTCCCTTCCCTTCCCTTCCCTTCCCTTCCCTTCCCTTCCCTTCCCTTCCCTTCCCTTCCCTTCCCTTCCCTTCCCTTCCCTTCCCTTCCCTTCCCTTCCCTTCCCTTCCCTTCCCTTCCCTTCCCTTCCCTTCCCTTCCCTTCCCTTCCCTTCCCTTCCCTTCCCTTCCCTTCCCTTCCCTTCCCTTCCCTTCCCTTCCCTTCCCTTCCCTTCCCTTCCCTTCCCTTCCCTTCCCTTCCCTTCCCTTCCCTTCCCTTCCCTTCCCTTCCCTTCCCTTCCCTTCCCTTCCCTTCTTTTCCCTTTCTGTCTCATCTCAAAATGTACCCCCCTAGACTAGCACCTGAAAGCTTGGGATGGTTGTCTCTGATGGGATGAATCAGCTTTCTTTGAATTTCTGCCTGCTATTCACATTTGGCTAATCTCTGATACAGTAGAACTTAATTAAGGTACTATTCTGTAGACACTATACAGGAGATGTAGTGAGTTAATAATAATTTTAGAAAAGCAAATAAGAATAGTGAGTTGATATTGTGGATTAACAACAGTAGTTAAGCACCACTCCTTGCACCAGTGGGATGGGGAAGAGAACGGGAAAAGTAAAAATGAGAAAAGCTTATGGACAGAAATAAAGACAGTTTAATAGTTAAAGGAAAAGCTGCACATGCAAGCAAAATAAATAAATAAATAATAAAAAAATAGTGAGGAGTTTATTCCAATGGGAAAGTAGGTGTCCATCAGAAAAAAAAAGTTGGAGGCATTTAATGCATTTTTTTACCACTCACTAGCGGTGTTCCCCAGGGCTCAGTTCCTGTTCAACATGTGATCATTGATCTGGAGGCAGGACTTGAATGCACCCTTAGAAAGTTTGCTGATGGTATTAAACTGGGATGTGCTGTTGACTCTCTAGAGGGACGAGAGGCCTTGCAGAAGGACTTAGGCACATTGGAGCACTGGGCATTCGTCAACGGCATGAAGTTCAACATGGGTAAATGCTGGGTTCTGCACCTGAAGTGGACAGACTGGGAGTCAAGTGGATGGAGAGCAGCCCTGCAGAAAAGGCCCTGGGGATGCTGGCTGACAGCAGGCTCAACATGATCCTGGCAGCCAAGAGGGTAAAACTGTGTTTTGGGGTGCATTAAGCACATCATAGCCAGTCAGAGAAAAGGGGTGATTCTCACAGTATACTTAGTGATGGTGCAGCCTCCCCTTGAACACTGAGTGCAGTTCTATGATCCACAGTATAAAAAGGATGTTAACATACTGGAGTGCACCCTCAGTAAATTTGGTGGTGATTCAAAACTGGGGAGAGCAGTTGCCTCATCAGAGGGCCACACAGCCATCCAGAAGGACCTGGACAGGCTGACAAGAATCTCATTATGTTCAACAAGGAGAAATGCAGAATCCTGCCCCTGGCAAGGAACATCACTAGGCACCAGGACAAGGTGTGGGCCATCTAGCTGGAGAACAGCTCTGCAAAATGGACCTGGGAGTCCTGGTGGACACAAAGTTGAATATGAGACAGAAACGTTTCCTTGGTATTAAGAAGGTTAATGGTATTTTTCGCTGCATGAGGCAAAGTATCTCCAGCAGGCCAAGTGTGCTGACCCTTCCCCTCTACTCAGCACTGGTAAGGCCACACCTAGCGTTGTGTGTCCAGCTGTGGGCTCCCCAGTACAAGAGAGACTTGGACACACTGCAGAGAGTCCAGTGTAGGGCCATGAATGTGATCAAGGGACTGGAGCAACTCTCTGAAGAGAGGCTGAGAAATCTGGCACTGTTCAGTCTGGATAAGAGAAGGTTTAGGGAGGATCTTATCAATGTCTATGAATACCTGAAAGGAGGCTGCAAAGAGGATGGAGACAGGCTCATTTCAGTTGTGCCCAGTGCCAGGACAAGAGACAATGGACCAAAAATAGAATACAGAAGGTTCTGTCTGACCATCAGGAAGCACTTTTGTGTCATGTGGGTGAAATACCTTAAAAAAAAAAAAAGAAAAAAAAAAAAAGCAGAGGTTTCCCAGAGAGGTTGCAGAGTTTCTCTCCTGGGAGATCTTCAAAAGCTGCCTGGACATGGGCCTTGGCATCCTGCTGTACTTGAGCAGGGTGGTTGGCCCAGATGATTTTGGAAGATCGCTTACAAACTTAACCATTCTGTGTGATTCTGTGAATGTGTGCAGAGGAGGTCAACAAAGCTGGTAAGAAAGCAAGGCTTCATTAGCAAAGCAGGGCTTCATTACATGTAAAGGTAAGGAATCAACCCTAAATGTCTGTTTCCTGTCCCCCATTTCTTCTTTCCTCCAGCTTTTATTGCTGAACTTGACATTATATGACATGGAATAGCCCTTTGATTAATTGAGGTCAGAAGTCCTGGCTTGTGCACTTCCAGCCTCCTCACTGGTGGGGCAGTGTGAGAAACAGAACAGGCCTTGACACTGCATAAGCATTGTTCAGCAACAGCTGAAACATTGCTTAGCTATCAACACTGTTTTGGTCACAAATCCAAAACATAGCACCATATGACCTTTTATGAAAAAAATTAACCTCATCCCAGACAGACCCAGTCCAGTTGAGCATTTACTTAGCATTCTCTCTATGTCTATTTGTTTGTCTCTAAGGATGGTATTGAGCTGCTCCCTGTAAAAGAATATTATGTTTTCAGTACGATGAGAGGTTAGATTGGCTCAAATTAAAATGAGAGTTGAAATTATTAGGAAACAAAGACCTTTAGCAGCTCTTTGTTTAACAGTTAATCAAAAGTTTCCACTTTCTCATCCTCTGCTGAGACTTTGTCATTATAATTAATAAATGGGAAATGACTGAGTGACATATATATTGTCATTGTTTAGCCTTTTGAAATATTGAGTGATCAATTTGGCTCTTCACATTACCTTTTTTTTTTTTTTTTTGTGAACATGGTTGTCAAGAAATGGAATGTTTAGATAACAGTTTTACTAATTTTTAAATGAAAATACTTTTGTTGTAAAGATTAATTAATTAATTACTTTATTTATTTATTTAAAGAAAGGTCAATTGAGAATGAGAAAGGGCTTAACTCAAAAAACATTGGCTAGATTTAATGGCATTTTAAATATAGCTGTAATTTTGTGGATTAAAAAAAATTCCAGAAAATTTGAAAGACATATAAACTGTGACAAATGTCCAACAACATGGTATCTCAGGCAATTCAGGGTTTTGTCAAATATCTTCAGAAAAATTTTGCTTGAGAATGTGAAACAGATTAAAATGCAGTTTGAAGCTGATAGTCTCGTTCAGCTGATATCGCATAAATAGCTTTTTCTCATTTGTGGGAACACATTTGTGGACAACCTTATTTTAATTTAAATATAACATAATGATACAATTGAAAACTGTCATGTATAGAGATATAGGCAAAAATATACACAGTCAGGCAGATCTAGGTAGCTTTTCAGTGTGGGAAACCTCTGCTATCTCTGAGCTGACAACAGAACTAGGTTGTATGGTTCATAGCCAAGAACTGGGGCAAAAGACTTTTGAACCACAACTCCCTGTGGACTATGCAGAGTCACAGACAGTGATGTTTGAAGCTAAGTTGGCTCATAGCAAACATCTCACTAGAAAACAAAATACTTCACATTGTACAGATGTTTTGCTAAGATTTTCTGTATTTTACCATGTCATCATCTTTCAGGCAAAACTGAACAAAAAGCCGTAAGTGCTGGAATGATGGAATTTTGTCAAGGAAAGGTATTCCTATTTTTACTTAGTTTTTATTTTTACTTTTACCTCTTTTTATCAAAATAATAATAATAATAATAATAAAAAATCCTACCAAGGAAGCCAAACACTTACCTTGTTCCTTGCCATTCCTCTTTATTATAATGAGGTTTCCCCACAACTAGATGAAAAAAAAAACTAAAAAAAACCTCGTATGTACTGCACTTTACCTATATTTACTTATATATATATTTACCGTATATGTATATTTACTGTGTTATATGATGTATACATGCTGATCAGCACTAGATTTTTCTCTATTTCAGGCATTATTAAAGTGCTCTGAACAGTTGTTTCCCAGAACTGAGCAGTTGCCACAGATAATAGCTAGTGTTCTAATAGCATAAAAGATGCATCAGGGGTTTTAACTGGGATTGTCTCCTGATATTGGTTTCTGCAAGAATTGCATATGAGCAATACTCTTGCTCCTCCTTATCTTTTTGCTTCATTGATTGTCTGCCATTTGTACTGCTGTGATCTCTTTGCTAATGCCCAGGAGTTACCTACAAGTTGCTGAGATATGTTTTAGTGGGTCGAGGTGTGCTTGGAGTTCACGTTTTTGGACCTTTATACTCCAAGATCTATATGATTTCAGATTCCTTCCTCACTACAGATTCCTATCTCTCTGTGTTTGAAGTAGCAGACCATAGACAAATATCTTTGTTTAGAGCTATAGCCATTACCTGTCCCAAGTTGGATGAGGTAATGAATGCATGTGGTGGCAAGGAACTGTCTTCAATGATCTAGGTGCTTTCTTCCAGTCCCAGGTTCCAGTGTCTCAAGGCAGCATTTCAGACCTTCATTTCCTGATATTGGATTTTAAGCAGACTTCATTTGTTCACCATCCTTTTTTCTTCTCTAACATCCAGCTAATCAACGTCCCAGTGAAATGTTGCTCTTCAGCAGCCTGTTGCCCTTGTCTTGCCCTGTAGGGGAATATGTTCTTAGGAAACATATTTGGAAAGCAGGTATTAGTTTAAAAATGGCAACTAACCTTAGATTTTTATTTTTTATTTCCACTTTTATTTTTCTTTTTATTCTACCAGAAAAGCAAAAAGCTCTCCATGGAAAGGTCTTACAAGAAAAAATGAGTTTTGCTATCAGAGCTGGAAAGACTTGGAGCCATTTAGATGCTCAGCATGAGTGTAGTCTTTGTTTGAATTTTAGTACTGAGAACATTCTGCTCTATATTATGTGTCCTGTTTTGGACCATTCAGAGTTTGCATATTAGTAGGCAGCAGAGATCTTGGAAGTAATGGAGTGATATTTATATTCTGCCTCCATGCTTATTTTCTACTGATCCAAAATGTTTTCCCTTGTTTTCTACAGTTCTCAACCTTCAACTAGATTGTTTCCAGTGAGACATTTTAAATGCTCGTCTTACCATACCAAAATCTTGTTTGTACACAGATGACACAGGTGATGCCAGAAGTTGTGTTCAATATATATATATATATATATTTCTGAAATATAATCAATCTCAAGGACCAAAATTCCAACAATTTTATATCATTTTCAAAATAATTAACTAGACATCTGCCACTC
This sequence comes from Anser brachyrhynchus, assembly GCF_964034855.1. Taxonomy (NCBI): domain Eukaryota; kingdom Metazoa; phylum Chordata; class Aves; order Anseriformes; family Anatidae; genus Anser; species Anser brachyrhynchus. The sequence goes on along the minus strand of NC_137696.1, from coordinate 117,866,417 downwards.
AGTTAAAATGCAGACTTTATCCTAGCAAACCATTGTGTGTTAATTTTTATGTCTGTAAAATAAATCATGCAACACAGTTTACAGATGGCTTCACTTTATTAATACTCACTAGTTGAGATTTAAACCAGTGTTGTCTTCAAACTTAATAGTTCAGTAACATTCACTTTTAAAAGAAAATAATAATGAATCTTGACAAAGCGATAAATGTAAAACAGAAAAAGCTGTTTTTCATAAGCTTTATCTTTACTGACTAAAAGACAATTTTAACTTTTAGTATCACAGATTGATGTTAGAAGCTGAAGTATTTGCCTTAAGCTGGAGTAATAAATTATAAATTTGTGGCCTCATTTAACGTTGTGGTAGCCCTGGCTGAAGCACTCCCTTAGGAGAAATGTCATTTTTTTGTCAACGCACACAGAGCAATAAAAATATGCACCCTGGTGTTCCCAACATTTTCTATAGTATGGAAGCTGTGTGGCATAATTTATAAAGTGCACTCTAAGATTACAAAGCTATTTTTTAAATTACTGCATTTAAAATATTTAATAGGGAACCTGAAATGTATTCATTTGTTTAATAAGCTCTCAAATTAAAACCAATACAGAACAAATCAAAAGAAAAAATAAGCCTTACCTGAAAATGAGAGCAAATAAGCACCAGTAAGATCAATAACCAGACTAAGACTGCCTGATCTTAGCTTTTATTCTATCAGCTTAATCAGGGATCAGTTCTTAAAGATGCTGATTTTCCTGGCCCTGATTCATTAAATCAGAGTCACAGGCATAACTACAAACAAGAGAATAATCCTTCCAAATATAATTGAACTAAACATTTGCTTCATACTGAACTTCTCAGGACAGAGCCAGAGCACATATCTCTATCTATCTATCTGACTATCTATCTATTTATGGATTGATACATTTTGCAGTTACTTTTCAGCAAGAGTATAGGAACCTTAATAGGAACTGTCTAAATAAACTACTTGCAACCCTCACATAAGTTTGCACTGCATCTCTGGTGCTGCACACCAGGAATGTTCCTTGTCCAGTTCAGACCCTCAGGCCTTCTCTTCTTTCTAGTTTTCTCTGTTGATCCAGTGATCAGTTTGGGCTATGAAAAAATGTTACCTGCCCTTCTGCAAAACAAAACAAAACAAAACAAAAAACAAACCAAGAAACAAACAACAAAAACAACAACAAAAAACAGAAAGCAAAACTGCAGTATCAGGATTTTTTTTTCAAAAAAAAAAATTCTATTTTTGATTTCCTGCTATTGGTGCAGTTATCTTAAAAACAACCCTTACCTGCTGCTTGTGCTATAAAATGCTGTGCATGGAACGCAATCCAAATAAACATATCAGCTATTATTCACACCCTTCATTATTTTGGTTTAAATCTATGTGCTGACACTATTATTTCAGTCTAAGTGCTCTACTTTGGTATAGCTTAAAGTTGATTCCTTTCCAATTTTTCTAAATTTATATGAAGACACTCTTATGTTGAAATAAGAGTGTCCGTACAAAGCTTCAGCCGAAAATTGGAAAGGCTGCAAATTACTATTGAGATTGTTATTACAGTTCTGCTCATGGTGTAGATAAACACAAAATCATTAAAGTAAGTGTTAGTGACGAATAAGCACAAGAGAAAAATACATCTGACTGAGGCTTCACGTTTTGCATTTTGTTCTGCAATACCTCATTGGAGCTTTCCATCTATGGGTAACACTAGTAAATTGCATCAGATTTCATCACATATTGATTTCTTTGAAAAAGTTAGATATAGTTACTGATAAACTACTTTGTTCCCCTTGTTATAAAAAATAACTTGTTATTTTCTCTTGTTATAAAAAATGCACTGTTATAAAAAATAACAGAGACTTTGGGTGGAGTCATTCCTTACTGAATGTTATGGCTCTCAAATATTATACATAAATTTGATGACAATTTGAGTCCACACAGAGTAAGACTGGGCATGTTTTATACTCCCAGAACAGTTCTGTCCTTTGAAGAATCACTAGCTGCTTTTTCTCATGACATTTAGGCATGTTTATTTAGGAAACTGGTTAACCTTTAGTATTGGAATTCTTCTGTTTCCAATACAGTGCTTGCTAGTGAGGGACAGACCAAAAGTAAAATGATTTGTCCTGCTATGACGTTAATTTAGCCTAATTGCAACAAAGGTTCAATTTATTTTTCCTTTGCCAGATCTTATTTCCAATATATCATTAGAATTTTAGCCACCAATTTTGGTTAGTCCAGGGTTTATCTCTGGATAAAGATTTCCTAAGATTTCTTTGTGTGGATAAAAAGAAATAAAAATCTTAGATTTTGAGTTTCAGAGTTGGATTCTGAGCTCAGAATCAATGAGGAGGTGGTGTGAATTTCATGCTATTTCAAGTAGAGTATCATGGATGCAGCAGTCAATGAAGCTGATCAGAAACAGCATTAGACTTGCCTATAAAGATAAATGAGGAAATATACTGAATGGTGGGTGCCCCTGAACTGTGTCAGAAGAAAATAAGTTAAAAGACAAAAATGCTTTTATATTAGAATAAAAAACTCATAAAAGTTTAAAAAGGAAAATATAAAAGAAGACAAAACAGTTAAAGAAATAATCCAGAGACCCAGTGGGGAATATCAAGGTAGGATATTAAATTGGGTTTAGAAAACTGTACTTATAAGATTATGTGAAGGCAGAGATTTGAGGATCAAAAGAAATAGAGTTAAATGGCTCAAATGCTTTCACATGATTCTAAATCGACTCAGCACGAGCAGCTTGTGACGTTCAGTCTGCCAATCTTCCCTGGATATGTGTGTTCTCTTCCTAAAGCCCTCATTGTGATCTTAGTAAAAGAAATTCACATACTAATGATGTCCCTTAGTGTACCTTATGAAACATTCAAAATGGTCTGTTATGGATATGGAGCTTAACAGGGAGCAACTAATTGTTTATGCTGGGCTAGCCTGAGGGGGTTTCATTTTAAAACTTTAATATTATAAGGCCTGAATTTCCAGGGTAAAGTTTCTCTAATAGATGGTTCAATAGCACATAGCTAGTCAGTGAAAAGCACACTGTGCATAATTTTTCATATGAAACTCTCTGTAGACTATGTGCTGTTTATTTATGAGGCTGAGGTCTGGCTATGCTAATAGCTGGGAAAAAAAAATCAGACAGTCACCCTACCTGCTAGCATACCAGAATGCTTGTTGTGCCACCTTCCAAGCTGCTGTTTTATTAATGATCTTGAAACTGAAATAGTAGGGCATGAAGAAATGTTAAAATGACTTACTGATATGTCACAGACATTTGCCAAGAAAATGAAATGCACTGAGAGGAAAAAGCACCAGGGAGGCCAATGAGGAACCAAATGTTCCATATTCTGATTTGTCTGACCTTCGCCTTCCTGAGCTCTAAAGAGAAAGTAGGCTGCCTTGCTTGTGCTGTGCAATCTTGTTATCCAAAAGCTCCAGAACTATGTGGATTACGTACCGCATTTGCTTATTCACATTAAAAATAAGTTTCTTTAAGTTGAACACATCGTTTGCTTTGTTTAAAAGAAAAAAACAAGAGCACAGATATTACATGTTCTCTCAGACCCATCAATGTTTCATGCTCATTCCTTAGCCTTTCTAATAACAAGCTCTTTAGACAAAAAATAATTTGGGAAAAAATAAGAAAAGAAAGTCATAACAGAGGAATAAACAGAAGAAACATACATAGTTATGCAGTGTCAAGCAAACAGTTGGCAACAACTTTGACATATCCTTTTGTCAGTCTAGTATTTCTAGTGTCTAATTCTAAGCTTTTATTTATTCGTTTATTTATTTTTCCTTCTGGATAATAATCTGCCTGTTTTATGTCACAGCACACAATATAATCAGTTTGTGTCTTTGGGAGGAATCCCTTGGTGGTGAATTGATATCCACTTTGCTAGCAGCATAGCCAGTGAAAACTTCTTCCCAGCTGGTTGTCATCCCAAAAAGCAGTGCTAGCAAAGCATTTCCTACTTCAACAGTCTGATCTACTCAAGCTGAGCTCAGCAAACAGGGAAGACAAATTTCACCAGAATCAGTGGAGATGGAGGCATCTTAAATTGCCTAGCTGGTTCTGAGGGAGGACTTCTGTCCACAGACTTTGAACACCCGCTTTCCAGAGAAATCAATAGGAAAAGTGATCAGGAGAGATTTTCTCAAGTGTCTGAGTTGACGAAAGCATCCTACCTAGAGTAATTTAAAAATCAGAGAGAGAATTGAGAAATACACACAAGAAAAACACATAATCCTGTCAGAGAGAATATAAAGTTTGATGGATTTTTTCATTGGAGATTAATCTCTCCCATATTATCAGAAGGAAACAAGCAAGGCCCAGCTATCTTTATGTTTTGTGAATTACATTTTTCATGCCCTTTCTTCCAAAAGTTTCCCTACTATTTTGCTTAGTTTTTGCTCTGTAGAATAACATACTTGAAGTAAGAAGAGTATTTCAGGTGAATAGGTGTCTTTATTTTGCTAGTGAATGATATAATACTTGTTTCTGACTCACATATAAAATGCTTTAGGAGGTTTAAATGTCTCTGTATAAATTTGATATCTGAAATTATTACATACTATAATGTCTGTATGGCATCCTGTAGCTGGAATGGGAGCTGTAACTCAATCGCTGATCTCTGCAGTGAATGGATATTAAAGGTACTAAATGATTATAAGTTGGTTTAGGCTCCTGTGTTTTTTTTGTTGTTGTTTGTTTGTTTGTTTTGTTTTGTTTTGTTTTGGCTTTGTTTTTTCTTTTTCCCATATGGATTTGTCAAATTTGGAGGGAACTGGGTTCACTTTTGGAGGCAGCAGACCTGTCTTTATCCACAGTTCTCACAGGGAATGGATGAGAGCAGTTCCAACCCATGCTGTTTTTTGATGGGCTGTGACACGAGCTGGGTAGGTCTCTCTGTAGATGGGGAAGGTGAAGACTGCATTCACAACATCCCTGGAGAGAGGTTGCTAACAAGCACAAGTGGTACCACTTGCTGTGTGTCTACATGTCCAACTTGATCACAGGAGCACATTTCCAATTGATTTTCAGTTTGAAGACCAAATTTTAAATTTCCCTAAATTCTTGCAAGCCTGCTTGATTGCATGAGGCTATAAAGGGTAAAAAGTCAGTGAAGAATTTAGCCCTCTGTCATAGTTAATTTAAGCAAGTTTTAGACTATTATCCTAGAGTTCAAAGGGTCGCTCTGCTATAATGCCACCATCAAGTCCTCTATCTGTTCTCTGGTTTCTGATACTTAATTGTGTTTGGTTTCTGTTAGAGGCCCAGAATGCTTGTTAAATGCTAAAAAGGTGTAAAACATAATCCAGTACTGTCTCCAAACTAGTACCCTGGCAAGCACAAACAGTGCATCTAAGATCATGTTAGTATTGATCTTGAGTCAGATCACATTAGCACTTCCTACACTACCTGGCTAAAGCCTGCCAGGGAGTTAGCAATGCATAGAAAGACAGACCCAGGCAGTACGATCGATGGATTAATGACGTCTGTCTCCTTTGTGCAATTTTACTTCCTACATATGTCTCTTGATCGCCTTGTGCCCTCCTTGGGAAAAAACTTCAGAAGATACATGACACGACTGTGTATAAGTATGCCTGTATAGTAGCAAATACATATACGTATAAAAGTATGATAATAATTAATGTCTACTTCTGTGTATGCACCTACATTCATACATATATATATATATATATATATATATATATATATATATATATAGTTTTTCTCTCCAAGGAAAGAGATTTTGCATTCTGGGTAAGTTTTGCGCTCCTACATCTTAAGCTAATATGGAAATTTTTAGGAAAAGCAGGTTATCTTTGGCAGATGGTCATGTTTACATGATACAGAGAGCTGTATAAAACAGCTTGTAAAATTTCCAGTGTACAGATGAAAAATAACTATAAACTTTCCTAGAGGATTTCTAGGTTTCTTCTTGTCTATCTTCCTTATCTATTTAACTATAAATTATTAGCATTTCTCATTATTAAGTGGCTATATGCACCCACATTCACACACTCATGGGTGGGTTTCAAATGAGTTTCTTGCATTAACAATAAATTATTCTGTCAATTTGCTCTATTTTTTTTTACTTTAATATTTAACACACTGTTTTCAAAAAATAGCAAGTTGTAGCTAAATACTTCACTGTATGTTGCTCCATATGTCACTCTGCTATTTCCTTCCAAAACAAACCTCCATTTCCATGTGACCATACCTTCAAATATTTAGTCTGACCCTCTGATTTATTTATTTATTTATTTTTAAGTGGTGATTTTCTGATGGAATTACTGATACATAAAAAACATTTCTTTGTGATTTATATTCTTCATTGGAAGAGATTTTTCAGGGAGAAATGTGTGTAACAGTTCATATCTCCAAATATTATCTGTTTGTAAAATTAACTGTTTTTTTTCTTTTTCCCTTTTTTTTTTTTTTCCTACCACAGCTACTTCTCTATTTACCTAATTCTGAAGCATTTCACTCAAGGATTTTAAGTATGCATTATCTGACATCCTTTACTTACTTTACTTTAAGGTTTTACCACCTTAAATCTGTTTCCTTAAGCTCTTCTGAGAATCTTAATCTTGTATCTATTATTATCTGTATTACAATAATATCTACAGTACCAGAAGAAACCAGAGCTCTATTTATTATTATTATTATTATTATTATTATTATTATTATTATTATTATTATTATTATCACAGATTGATGCTGAAAAACAACATTTACTCTGAAGACTTGATAATGACGACATCCAGTCTTAGTCACCCCAGAGGGATGTACATTTCAAACATACAGTGAGGCACTAAAGAAAATAACTGACTTCCTCACACATTCAGTGGGAAGAGGAAAGTACCATGAAGAAATGGGGAGATGTTTTCGTCTCCACTTGGAAGACTTTGGGGGCTTCAAGCTCTTCCATTGACTGCTCAGATACACCTGACTGAGTGTCTTAGTTTATTTTGGACTTGTACTTACACCAGAGCCTTGAGCATCAGTACAGTCTGTATGTCACTCATTTGTCTGTGTCTTCTTTTATGTATAACTATCGGATCCCTTAAGGGAAATGCCCAGAAGAGGTTGCTGATAGGTGATGTATTGCTGTCCCTATCCAGGCAATAAAGGCCAAGACCCGAATCTAGAAACAAAAGGGCAACATTGTACCCAGCACAGGTCTATGAAGGAATGCTTCATTAAAATGTCTTTTAAAAAGCACAGGTTGGACATTTCACTTATTAAGACTGGATCTGACCAAAAATCAATAAATGAAAGACTAGAAAAGGAAACAGAATGGACGTGATTCACCCAAATCTGTACATCTGGTCATAGTCTGGCACAGAGCTGGCTGGACTCCCTCACCTCCAATCTGATGAGCAGTTGTTCACATTTGCCAAGCATCAGACAAAAATATATTTTGTCATTTTTTTTTCTCCTCACAGATATATATATATATACATTTTTTCATTTTTATTTTTTTCAAGGCTCAGTTCTTTCTTTGGGCAGAATGAAAGTGGAGCTTTTAAGGCTTTATAAGCAACATATCCAGACAAGGTAGGCACCAGGGACTATTACAGAGAGTTCCCAGAAAGTTCTTAGCAAAACAACTAGGAGCAAGTGCTGTAGTAATATTCATAGCCAAAACGAAGGCCTCCATGACTCATAGATCCTCCTCAGAGCTGCCAAAAATATTTTTCTGGCCTATAAGGAAACTGCACTGCAGTTTGGTGACTTACTCATAAATTCAAATAATAACTCTGACATGCCGCAGAGCTACTTGCGTGTTTGTTCCCCAGAAGAGCTTCATGCAAGGAAGTATGGATTCTGTCCTCAGTTACGATTATGATTATCTATGGTGCCATTATATATGCAACAGATTCAGTTCCCTATCTTAGGAGAATGGGTTCCTATAAGTATAACTATAAGCCCACAAAGATGCTGAATATTTTATGAAATTGTATTTTAGTTTAGAAGTGATCTGCTAGGAATGTATTGCTTTCTTCCTGCTCAACTCCCTGAACACTCTTAAAAACATGATAATGCTCCTGACAAACCTTTCAAGGCTAAGCAATTTCTTTCAAAATAGGAAATAAATTACACATCTGAAAATCGTTCACACACTTGATCTATCCTGATCAAAAACCCCATCCCTCAAGACTGGACAGATTTTCTTCAGCAGTTTATGGTGGGTTTAAATTCTTGTTAATTTAAGAAAAATGTTATAGGGCAACCATTTTTTATTATTTACGACTATTTAAAAAAACTCATTTCCCTTTTCCTACCCCTCAATGAGAACACCAATGGCACTCTGCTTTATGGAGATCATATTGACATTTCTGTTAACTTCATGCTCATGACGTTAAAACTGCTGTCCATCACAATAGTGTCTGAACACTTACTCTTCATGGTCCCACCCAGAAACCTGCTCCTTGCACCAGTGTACAGCTCCTATGGCTTGGCTCTCTCAGAGATTGTGAAGAAAGAGACTGTAAGATTTACAAAGCTATGGTATTTCACATTGGAATTTGAGCAAATTCTGTAGGCTTTAGGCTCCTTTTGCAGCCTGCTCAAATATCTATGTTTTGTTACAATTGGAAGTTTGTATGTGAACCAAAAATGTGGTATTTTAGAAAGTGAAGGGATGCACTTAGATCAAGATGTCTGCATTTATAAAGTATTCATACTTGCCACCACTGAGTACCTAAGTACAGGTACTGACTATCCTGAAAATAATGAATCTGAAGAATACCTGAATCATAGTTCTGTTCAACACACAGGCATAGCTGTACAATGTGTCAAGACCAAACGTAACAAAATATTTGACTGCCAGGACAAATATACAATCTACAGCATGTTTGAGATTGAAACCTTAGTGTGCTAAATACTGAGCAAATATTGATTTTGATGGTGCCCCTTGCCTTAAGATCTGGCCTCACCAAAACATAAGACAGTGTGAAAAGGGGAAGATCAAATTTGATGATTACATAAATCATTGGCTAAAGCAGTGATGAAACCCTCTTCCTGAAGCTCAGCCTAGACAAAATCTCCGTCCCTCAGACCAATGTATATTTTATTCTGAAAAGAGACTGGAAATGCCACGTACTTGCTACCAGGCCTATTTCCCTTTCCATGAGGTTGTTTCTTACTGTGCAGTGATTGTAAGGTTATTCATTACTTAATGGAAATAGGAAAAGAAGATGTATTTGCTGAAGTTGAAAAACAACTGGGAGTACAGAAAATCTATTACAGCTCTGAAGAAATTGTCCAGTTTTTTAAATGAACAGATAATATTCTAGTTCTCTGTTGTTGCTGCCGCTACCCCTCTCCCCACATTTTATTTTTTTATTTTTTTGCAAAAGGTAAAAGAGTTTTATTGGGTTAGTTGAATTTTACCTCTTAACTCTGTCTTTACTTCTTTTTACTTTTTATTTTTTTATTTTTTTATTGGGTTTGTGGTGTTGGGGTCAGGATTGCAGTTGTCGTGAATGAAACAGAAGGGTGTTATTTTGTGTGTTCAAGTGAAATTGGAACGAGTATGCCCTTAGCAGAACTGTACATTTGTTGATTGCTGTGGTAGCACTGTTACTTAAAAACAACAACAACAACAAAAATAAACAAACAAACAAAACCAGGCAAATAAACTTCACAGCTGTATCAGTGGTATTATACCATGGAAGAATTTGTACAAATGAAACAAGAAATACATCAGTAATTATAAACAAAATTGTCAGTATTCCAAAACTACAGCACAAATTATGAAGAGTTTATGTCCTCATTAAAACCAAATACATTGTACATAGATTAAAAAAAAACTTAGATGCAGGTTAGCAAAACTGAAAGTGTTCTATTTTTGGCAATAAAATTAGATTTTTCCTACTAAACAATTTTATTTTTAAAAGTATTAGTATTTGAGAACAAAAAATTTTATTTCTCTAATTTTATTTTAAAAATGAAATAATTAAATAATCTTATAAAGATTTATTAATCTTATTAAAATAATTTTGGAAGATGGGCTTTGGCTTAATAGGAATTTAGAATAACATTTCAATAATATTTTTGATTAAAATCCTTGGAGGGAAACAAAAGAAGAATAAAACAAGAACTTTTTCAGAACAATCACAATAGTGCTTCTTCAAATAAATTATAGAAAAATCATTTGGAAGTTTCTTCAGGTAAAATGTTCTTGTTCTGTGGTCAATTCAAATGTAAGATTTCAGTGCCTGATACTAACTGGGGTCTAAGTCTTTTCATACTGATTGAGTACAAGAAGGTTCTTCACATGTGGTAAAAAATAAATAAAATAAAATAAAATAAAATAAATAAAATAAAATAAAATAAAATAAAATAAATGAAATATACAAAGCAACATAAAACAAAATTAAATTAAATTAAATTAAATTAAAGTAATTAAAATTAAATTAAAAAATGGAAAAATGGAAGTAGTTTGAAAGTGTTATGCAATAGTAATCACATTTTTACTTTCTAAGCCACTAGTCTAACACAGGTCTACATAGATCTTACATAAGAGAAGTTTCAAAATTCTGACAATAATCCTATTTATTTATCTCATCTTTTTATCAGAAAAGTGTGTTTAAATCTTTTTGGTATTTTTAATGTGCATTTTAAGAGAGTTTAAAAAAATCTGTATCACATTCACTTCTCTAGAACTCCAAAGCAGTTGAAAGGATTTTACTTTTACTTTCCAGACTAATGAAGTAAATTTCAAACTAAAAGTAGGATGTTAAAGGAATTTCTTACTTTCTGAAAAGGTAGGCTTCTAATAATTTCCTTTTCAGACATAATTATAACAAAGTTCTATGAGCAATAATTTTGTTCAGCTGGCACATTCCTCAATTTGTGTCCATCACAAAACAGCCAAATTATGAAGAGTGATTTAGTGCCTGTACATGGGAGAAGGTTCAGAGGGCTTTTCAGTGGTGGTGGTATTCAGACCAGGCAGTCTGGGTAAGACCTGGTAGCTCAACTTCAATCAGTTCCGCTATTAATAACATCTTGTGTTAGGCTTTGTGTCCTTAGACATTAGAGTTTTTATACAAGACGATAATTGTCATTATCTCTGTCTTATGGAGAATGAGATGAAATGGCTTGCTCATAATCACCTTGGAGATGAGGGGTGGAGTCTTTGGAGGAAATGTGATCCAGGAATTTCCAGCCTGTTGGATCAGACGTCACACAGCACTTAGCCATCCTTTCAGTGCACACTGTGTGGCTTAGCCACAGGGACAAGATGCTGAGGTTTATAGGCATCTGCAGTGGATATTCTGCATGTTTCATAAGGACAGGAACCTTCTTGGCTTCTAATTTGGAGGAGAGGAGCCTAAATTCTGATCCTGTTCTACTCCTACCCCCAAAGCTTAAAGCTGAAAACCTGTTTTCCAAGCTATTACAGGTTGCTTGTGAATGCAATGTTTGGAGGGAGCACATCATTTCCTATAACAAAATAATGAAAAAAAAAAAAAAAACCTTTGCATGGCTGCTTATTAGAGGCAAGATTAGGCTGACATTTTGCAAAAAAAAAAAAAAAAAAGGTAAAATAATAACAATAAAAATGATCAGACTACAATAAAAACAAGAGAAAATATTCTATATGCATGGCAGAATTTGTTTTATTTTTTAAGAAAATCTTGTGACTCAGTTTCTGATTTGTCCACAATATAGAAAAGACCAAATCACTTAAATCTTTTTATTTTAGTATACTAAAAGTGGGTAGCATAAAGAAGTGAATAAAACTACAATTTAGGTAAATTATCGCAAGCAGATCAATTCTCCTCTAGATTTTTGAGATCTTCAAAAGCCACCTGTACATTGACCTGGGCAATCTGCTCTGGGTGTTCCTGCTTGAGCAGGGTTGGTTGGACCAGATGACTTCCAGGGATTGCTCTCAACCTTAACCACTCTGTGATTCAGTGAATATGATTCTGTGTTCCATGATTCTGTGATTCTGTAATTTGTCTTTCACCCAGACAAGAAGTGGAAGATCAATTAAATTCTATTTTAAAGATATTTTGAGAACTGCATGCAAAAACTAATTAAATATACTGATTTCAGAAAAGTTTCATCGATGTGCACTTAGAGGAAGACCCCAACACAGAGAAGAATCATTTTGATGTAGTATTCTGAGACTATTGTCAATTCTTTAATTGAAATTCTGGTTATTATTTTCTGTGTTTGAATTATTCTCTATGATGTTAAATACTGGTGTTAAAACATATTCAACCTAGTTAAATCATGGAGTTAAAACATTATTTTGATTGCTATAATTAATATAGGAATTAGTATACTAGTTAAGACTTGCAACCTAATTGTACAAAAATAATAATAATAAAAAAAAGATTTTTTTCTGCAGTTCACATTGTCCTTCGTTGAATATGTATTCCCAGACAATGTTATGTATTCAAATTAAAAAGCTCAATGCTGAATCAGTCCAAGGTCATTATAGTTTGTCTGCTACAGTCTCCCTCAAGTTTGATGAGAGCTACATTAATGAAAATGCATTAGCTAAAAAAAATTAAAAAAAAAAAAGAACACTGTTAAGTTCTTGTATTAGTGATGATAATTTTGCATTTGACAAAGAGTTAAAAAGAATTTCTTTATTTGATGGTGTATTAATATCTGTAGTGACAAATCCTTCAGCACATACTGTAGCTGCCATTGCCTGGAGGAAAACCTAAGGACATTCTAAAAAGCACTGTTGAGGGAAGTTGTAAAGAAGTACTTGGTTTGGAGCTGTTAGACTGAAACTAAGCAGGAGGGTTTGATGTATTGCCAGAAGGGTTTACCTTCTCAAAAAGTTTATAATCAAACACAAAGGAAAGCCTATTGCATATTTTGTTGTTCAGCGAACATGAAAAGTTGTTTTCCTTTCATTAACGCATCTCTCTTTACACTTAGCCTTATCCAAAACAGCACATTCTGTAGACATTGTTACCACTTAAAGTCCAGGATTAATTCACCTCAGTGAAAATTTGGTTCCTTTTTAAAATTATTTTTAAGCTGAGCTTGGCAGAGGCACTTGAATGAGAAGTCAGAAAAAGGAAAGTACAAATTGATGCTATAGCATCTAAACTTTCTGTCCAAAAGCTAAAAGCATTTTGCACCTATTATGAATCAGCTCCCTTAGAATATCTGATTAATAAAGGTAAGTATTGTCCTATCTACTCTGGGGAGAAGGTGAAATAAGGAATTATTTACAGTTATACATAGTAATATATTTATATTTATATAATTCAGAGAGTTGAACTGAATTTATATCCCATTATCTCATCGCTAGCCTTCAGCTGAAATAATAGGATCACACACATGAACCCACACATGTACAAGTGTTCACACATGCAGCCCACACTTATATTGTTTGTTTGTGAATTATCTATCATTATATTGATGTCTGCAGAACAGGTGTCTTCAACTGTAGAACTTGCTCCAAGCTTCTTTTAGAATTAATAGAGAAACAAGCATTTTAAGACAAGATCCACTTAATCTTACTAGGTGTCAAGTTTAGGAAGGGAATACTCTCAAAAGCCAATTTCTCTTTATTGATACTAAAGAGAATCCAGAGAAGTAGCTCAGATGTAGAATATATAATTTTAGAAAACCCTGCCCACAATAAGTATTAAATGTTTCATAGCATGTTTCTGTGATTTTTCAGTAAAAAAAAAAAAAAAAAAAAGACAAGTACTTGGCTATGGATATTAAGCAACCTTTTAAAGTGCCCATTCTCAATTTTGAACACACATAAATCAATTAGGGCTACAGTTTTGAAAGATAGACATTTAACCTTTTAGATTAGACATCTAAAGATGAGGTGGAAATTAGCATTGCATGTGTTTTTTTACTTTTCTGCAACAAATAAGAAATGTTAAAAAGATTAATGATTTAGGTGGAAAATCTTACAAAGGAGTGTGAGAAAGATTCAAGCTATATGAATAAGTCATTTTAGAGATATATTCGCCATAGATGTTGAATGAAAGCAACTTGAATGAAAGCTAGGGGTATGACTTTTCCTATGGCATTAGAAATTACTGAATAACATGATGTAAATATGCACATGGGTGCAGCCTGCAGGGTTTGTTCTTAAAGGTGCACAAAATAATGTTGAATTATGTATAAAAATTGTATGTGTATTATGTAAAAAGTAACTCACCTCACACATACACCATATTGGGCAGAAACTGAAAGATATGGCTAACAGTTGGTATCCTGGTTACAGAAAAATCAAAAAAAACTCTCATTTTGTTGAATGTGGCGAGATTTTATATTTTTTTTTTCAGTATCATAGAGCAGGGGGGAAAAAGGAAAAAAAATGCATAGTTTTCTCATTGGTTTGAGTGTCTTGAGGTTGAAAAATATACAAATTTGATAATTAAAGGAGAGAAAGAATGAGTAGGGGATGTCTGAGTAGGGGACACAAAACTAAAATGACAAAATCTGCAAAGTGTGTATAAGCACATGCATAGGACAAATATCAAACAATATATCACTAATATAATTCAGCATTTTCCTCTGTGTTTTCTACTACAGCCTACCTGTATTATACAACACAGACCACAGCCAGTGTTGAACAAGATTTAATTTAAAGAATCTTAATAGAATACAGAGATAGTGGCATGAAGAAAAGGAAAAAGAAGCTTCTAGCTGAATATCAATCCAAACTTTCAGTGACTGAAATCTATTCAAACATGCAATAGTGTAGTGATCAGAAACACGTGTCAAAATAACACCAGGAATGGTACTTCTGGGAGCAATCCAATATTGGCAGTTATATTGATTTATGACCTTCCATTCTTAGTATATATGATGTTATGATAGCTTTTCAAAAAGTTTAGCTCTTTCTCCCTGGCCCTTTTCTAGTTTGTGCTGCTATCTAACATGGTACAGGAGCTAGCAGACTTCTTGGAAATGAGAACATGTACATTTGAAAAGTCACCAACTATTTTTCACCTAACACTATCATCCTAAATGGATGGAAATATTTGTTTGCAGATAATACAGTTTGCTTTAATCTGCTACAGTTCTTCCATGTGACCTTGTGTATGTCATTGTTGTCCAGGACCATGCCCGTACCTTCATCCACCACCATGGCTGGCACCAGAGCATATATGTTCCAGGTTCCCAGAGACTCCTGTGTTAGGTGCTTTGGCTCCATATCTGGTTTATGCAGATTACTGAACCCACCAAAATGATTTCCACAAATGAGTTGCTGAGTTAGGTACTAATTTGCTGGATGCATTATTCCTTCTCATTGAAATGCATTTCCCTCCATTTGTGTTTCATAGCCCAGTTTCCCAGTTTGGAGGTAACCCTGCTCTCAGAGCTCAAGGAGGGATTTTAAAATACAATTTTCTTCACATATTAGAGCAGCACTGAGAACACCAACCTTACTTATACTCTGCTTTTGTAAATGAGCACTTGTAAGAAAAGATTGGAAGTTCTATTACTTCTCTCTGCTGCTTCCCTGCATAAAACCACAAAGAATGTATATAGGGGGAAAACAAAAACAAAAAACACTTCATTTTTCCTCTTCCATGATCTGTTTTCTGTGTATGATGTAAATTCTAAGGGACTGGGAATTTCTGTAATACTTTAGTACATTGAGGATCCATTTCAATTGAAACCTCTAAGTGTTACTGTAATGCAAAAAGATCAAAGTAGCTTTTATTTTTCCATGGTGTTCATTAACTTATAAAAACAGAATCTACATTTGTTGTTTTAGTGTTACAGACTCAGGCAGCTAATATAGTAATAAAAAAGAAAGTCTTTTATTTTCTTAGTAGACGTGTGAGACGATTCTTACATAGTTTGTTTTGATGTTTTCTTGGTATTCTTCCTGCCCTGAGTGATATTTCCATAATGTCCTCTACTATTGGAAACACAAAACAGTGTTCATTACTTCAGTAGTGTAGTTATTAGATACATTTTTTGCAATATCTTCAGAGCTCCTCAGTCTTCAAAAGTACACTTGGGTCAACTGTAGTAGTATTAAGGGAAACAAAAATGAATGCAACTGTTTTCCTAGGAACACACTGGTTTGTGAAATCTGTCTCTTTTCCATACCAGTACTAGAGAAGGTTGAATGGACATCACCACAGAATTAATGGGCATCTTCCTGTTGGTTTTGTTCTCTTCCTTCTTCCTCAGTTTTAATCTCCTACTTTCTGTCTGTGGCAGATGGCATGAGGATGAAGAAAGAGATTCTGGTCTCAACAGCTTGTGCCAGCAGATCAGCAGTGCCTTTTCCTGCAAAACTTTTTTTTTTTTTTTTTTTTTTTGGGCATGGACGACAATAATTATTTTTAGAGAGAAAAGAACTCAGTTTGTCAGAAAAACCTGCTCATGAATAGACATGGGTACTGATGAAATACTGTTATGCCCTTTTGAACTATTCTATGGGGTAAACCATGGTTTGGTAGGGCACTGACACTAGCTGTAGTGTATTGTGGGAGAGTTATTCTGATCAACTACTCTAGATCAGATCTTTAAAATTCTCAATTAAATCATAGAATGTTCAGGGAAATAGAAGCCTAACACAAAAAAAAAATAAACATATATTTAGGTCAAAAAACTAGTTTTGCATAATTAATAATAATAATAATAATAATAACAATAATAAGCTTTACTTAACCTTGATAGTATACAAAAAGCTTCAAAACAATGAGACATTTGTGCAGGAGTTTGTTGTTGGCCAGCATTATTAACTTGCTAAATATTTTTCATTAGAAGACTAACGGCTTTCATATTCAGTTCTAAACAGTGGATTTTTTAAACTATTATTGCTTGTTCAAAATTTTAAGATTAAATTAAAAAAAATACTGCAGGCAGTGACAGCTATTGATTTTGAAGACTTAGTTTTTGTTCACATGTGTTGAGCATTTTTAGAAGAAGAAAAAACTTATTTCATGCTTTTCCTCGCCTAAATATTTTATTTTCAGGACATTAATTCAATTTGCAGATAAATGCCATTTAAAAAATAACCAAATAATCATATGCAATAAAATATTATCATCCAGAAAAATGAACCTTTAGCATCTTACATTTTGTAATATGAACCACTAATGTCTTTTTTTTTTTTGAAATGTCATTTTCAACCTATCATAAGCAAAGCACAGAGAGAAACATTTATCCCAGAATGTCATTTTTATATAGCTTATTTTATTACAAATGATTCTCATCTATTTTAAAAAAATATAAGCCCAATAACAATGCTAGATTTTCAGAAAACAAAAAAAAGGAAACAAAACCTGGAGATTCTGATGCTAAAATCACAGCAGGAATTAAGGAAGAAAACAAGTTTCCGAACTGGGCTTGACATAATATAATCTACTAGCTAGTGTTTGTGCTCTATTGGCTTCTAGTGGATGGAGTGTTGGGACACCCAAGTGCTCTGTGGTAACTATCTGACAGTGATGACTGCACATTTTTCGAGTGCTGCTGCTAGCAAAGGCCTTGCTCTATTTCAAATGGCAGGAACTTGTGAATTCTAGTAGAAGATAGTAGAGAGGAGTGGCCATGGCATTTTGATGTGGCTGTGGTATTTTGCCATGTAAATTGTGCTTGATGTATACATGTCCCCAGATGATTCCCTCTTCTATGGAAACAAACAAACAAGAAAAACAAACAACCCCACCACCACCAACAAAACACAACAAAACCATGTCTCAGGATCTTTTCTAATCTCAGATGGCCAGGATTTAAGTTTCACTTCTCACCCAAAAGTTTGATAATGCTCTTGCAGCGTTCACATGTCGGCAGTATACGTTATTGAATGTCTACTGCTTTCAACAGTTAATAATTCCCAAGTTGGCATTTACTGCCTTACAAAAGAGAGCCACAATAACATTGCATATATTAATTGTTGTTTTGAAATTAAATACGGGTAGCATATCTGAAAGTAGAACCATTTTCATTAATGCACCAAGTTGATAGCAAGTTATGTTACCGAAGTTCAGGAAAATGTCTTCAGTATCCCTGGGATGTTCATAAAAATAAATTAGCCTGTGAAGACATAAAGTGCTTAGGGAAATTCAAATGCATGTAGTTGTACTGGAGTGCAAAGGACACCAACAGTTTTGCTGAAAAGATTAAGATAACTATGTATTGAATATCCACAAAGAGTTTTACATAGCAATAATTTATTGTCATTTTTCTTAGACACACTACAACTTATACAGATGACGGTTCAGAGAGAACAGTGCTTATTTAACCTTGGTTTTCTTTTGGATTGTGAATGAGATCACTTACATTTAACTACATGATCTGTGACCAAAGACAGATAGCATAACCAAAGAAGAGGTGTTCACTGACACTGAATAAATGAAAAGAGGAGACTGGTTAGTACTTCTCAATGAACTCTTGTGTAGAGTATTTGACTCTATGCTTTGATGTTAAGAGTCAGGATGGGAATGGTAATTGCATTAATTAGCGTAACAGGACAAATCTTTTTTTTTTTTTTTTAAAAAAAAGCTTGTCTCTTTTTCAGAATGAGAAAAAGTAATTTCAGGGTGAAATATGTGGATCATTTGCTAAGCTGAAATCTTACTGGAAGTTGACAACTATGAATCTCAGTCAGGGATGGAGTTAGCAATATAAAAGTCAGGTGTCCAGTGTAGGATGATCAGTGAGCCTCTTTCTAAAGACAAGTCAGATGTCTTGGGACAATTATTTATCCCCTTCTAAAGAAGATGATCTGAATTACATCAGTGTAGATGTTGTTATCTTTTTCTCCAAATACTGTAAGGGATGCTAATGAGAAACATGTCTACTCATGTTTACCGAACTACTTTTCAGTAAGATACTTTCATCCTGATGTGGGCCATTGACTCATGAATTATTGTAACATTTACTGCAACATATTGTAGGGCACATTATCCCACAAAGGTGAATGAGGATTAGGTGACTTCAAGTGGTCTGAGCAAGTGAACATCATTACATTTGACAACATTCTGATCTGGGTGCAGGATTCTCTATGCAATATTTTTTTTCATACCTTCTGCTAGGAAGTAGAATAAAAGTAATAATAAAGTAATCTTGTATTCAATTCAGAAATCAAACATCAAAATCAAACAGCTATCACACATGGAAAATGTGAAGATCAGGTTACCATGAGTCAGTAAGACCTAGGAACACACAAAAAACACTGGAATAGACCCATCGTGGCGAGTCTCCTATGTCAAGAACCATATATTTACACAAACTTTGAAGTCTATTTATTATTGGACAATTGTGAGATATTCAGAGCAGTTCATTACTGTAATACCAAAGGTGATTAAAAAAAAAAGTATTTAAATGTTGAGAGAAATTTCACTATTATGAGTAAGACAACCATTGAAGCAAGGAGATTTAGGTAGTGCATTTTGTTAGTAAAGGAAAAGAACCAAAGAAGGAATTTATATAGATTGCTTGGTAAACAGAAAACGTTCAAAAGGTACAAACAAACAAAAACAAGCAAAAAAAAACCAGCAATGACAACAACAAATCCACCTTTGAAATATTTATATAATGCTAGCCATTTTGGCAGCTGAAGGTGTTTCTCAAAGTTGTTTTATAGGTCTTTATGTAGAAGACTTTACTACAGTAAAACTAGAAAACTGTGGATAGCTATGATGCTCTTGTTTCAGAAAGTCTACTGAAAAAAAATGAAGAACATTCTGAAAAAAAATTCTGAAAGGACACTCAGGAGCTGGAGAAAAACAGTTACAAACCTGCTGAAATGCTCAGTCCATTTAAATTATCTACAAGAATCCTGAGAGGTGGTTTGATCACACTGTGTATATGCTTTCAATATGTTTAAGATCTTTTAAATGTAGAAGTCATAACAAAAGCCAGTGCTTTGAAAGTCTAACTAAACAGACTTCAATTTAAAAGAAACGCATATTTATAATATCTGAACTACTGGAAAAACATAGGTGAGAAGACTTTCTGAATTTCTCAGACAGTTTTGTGTTGGACATGGCCTTGCATACTAAAGAAGAAAACAAAATTACTGTCCTCTTCAATGAAAATAAAAAGTGTCTTCAGGAAGATTACATAGAAGCAGATCACCAACCAAAGTGTGACAATTATCAGCTTCCTTACCCTTTTCACCTTTTCCTCAAAGTAACAAAAAGCCTAAGTAACAATGTAGAAAAGTTTGATGCTCACCCCCCCACCCCCCCACTTTTTTTTTTTTGAATGTGAGAGATTAAATTAGCTTAATTTCTCTCTCTTCAAAATCTTTGAAGAGATTTTAGCAGCATAATGGCACAATGCCAATTCATAACATCCTAAAATGGTGGACAAAAATCGCTTGCTGAAAGTAACTCCCCATTTCTTAAGCTGGGTAAAATTAGCCGCCCAGTTTCAAAAAGCTGAAATAAGGTGAGATAAATCCCATCATAAAAAGAATTCAGTGGAAAATAATTCATGAGAAAGGGTATGCTTTGTGGAAAAAGTACTTACCATCATGCATTTGGTCTAATTATACTTTGCTTTTCAAAATATAATGAACAGCAGTTCGTATAAATGGTAGGTTAACAACATGACTAATTTAGTTATTGTTATTGCCTTTGGCATTCATTTTGATATATGTATTGTTAAAATCTTGGAATATTAACTGCATTGTGTTTGCATCTTTGGTTAGTTGGCTACTTAGCTTCCAGCACTTTATTGCATTTGGAAACATTCAATACAAAAGTACCTCTAATTTTCTGACATTTTTGTCCTTGCTCTCACTTCTTTAATATCTGAAATCCCAGCAAGAATAGTATGAGAGGGGAATGCCTGCAAAAACTCCTCTGTAAGAGGATACCAAAATGGAATGTAGGAGTATGGAGTGGCAGAAGAGTGCAGCTGTTTTGCTTATTATTCGCAAAGCTGGGGACAAAGCCAAGAAATGAGCCCAGGTGGGCTGTGCAGAAAAGGTTGGCTTAGGGGGATAGAGGGCTTTTAAATAGTTACAGCTGGAGTGTTTAATACACAAAGGGAACAAAATAGTCTAAAAACTGAAAGATCATTCTTTTTTTTCTTTCTTTCTTTTCTTTTCTTTTCTTTTCTTTCTTTTCTTTTCTTTTCTTTTCTTTCTTTTCTTTTCTTTTCTTTTCTTTTCTTTTCTTTCTTTTTCTTTCCTTTCCTTTCCTTTCCTTTCCTTTCCTTTCTCTTTCCTTTCTTTCCTTTCCTTTCCTTTCCTTTCC